>NW_028301058.1:3931434-4273668 GCF_049000335.1 Polistes dominula | reverse complement strand
CAGATGGCAGTTCATCCAGCAAAGAGTTCAACAGTTCTGGCGCATGTGGTCAACTCAATACTCACAGCAGTTACAAGCCATTTTAAAGTACCATCACGCTCACAACCACATTCAGGTAGGTTCACTTGTTCTCCTTACTGATGAGGGTTTGCACTGGGGTGCTCAAGTTGCTGCCAGGGGAGGATGGACTCACCAGGGTGGTATCACTGAAGACGGCTACCACAAAACTCACAAGGCCGATCGCCATGCTCGCAGTCCTTCCAGTAGCTCCTCAGAAGACAACGTATCTCATCATCAACCTCGTTGCTGATAGCGGGCAGAAATGTTTGGGATTTAATCCGTCCAATGAGAACTCGTGACAGTTGTCGCTCTGTGCGGACTCGCCATAACTCATCGCAGCAGTTAACAAATCATCGTGACGCCGGCTTCTCAATCAGTCATCTCTTCGCTGTTACATACGTAGCAAATGTCTTCTCATTACATAACAAAAGTCATCTCTTTAGTACTCTTGATCTCATACAAACTACACGTGTCTTCTCAGGTCAACCATAAGTCTTCTCATTAAGTACAAGTTCGGTGTGATTAACATAATCATCATCGTTCGGCTCCTGACTGATAAATATAATCAGGCCTGCTCTAGTCTTCTCATTGTAACAACTTCAGTGTAAATATATGAAAAGGTGTTTGATCAACGTCTTCTCATTTGAATCTCACAACCGACACGCAGTGTACGCTAACTTTTAAATAAATCTGACCACTCAATGCAAATGCTCGGCGTTCTTATCAATTAAGACCACTCATTTCCCTAACAGTTATCCTAAAAATTATTTCTTAATGCAGTCAAGCAATAAAAAAACAGTTAATTTCTGCAATAAGTACATACTTTTTTAAACATAATTAGTGTAATTTATTCAATTTTGTTTCATAGTTAATTATTGTATATTTGAAAAAAGGAAATATTTAAGAGTTTATTACATCGGGTTTTTGTAGACTAACAAATATTTCTAGGATGCAATTATTCTACAAACAAACTTTTGATTACTAACAAAATGTACAATTTTGATTTAACTTTTATATTGTAGTTTTATCGACATAAGTAACAGGATTTTTTAAATAAATATACAAGAATTTACCATCTTATTAGATATAAATTTTTGTTATCCTAAATTTGGTGGTAGGCTACAGAGTTGAAAAAACATTTCTAGAGAATATCTTTATTAGATCTCTCATTGCATTTTATCAGAACCTTTGTTCAGTCTAGCAGTATTTTCCATATGTTTTTTGTAATGTATTTATTTCGTCTCTCCTTAAATGTTTTTTATTTAGCGCAAAAATGTAGATGAAAACGGGAAATAGAAAACCATACTAACAAAAAAAAATTTTATACCTGAGTTTCAAAAAAAGGATTATTTATTTTTACCTAATTTCTGACGAATTATATTTCCTTTGATAAACATCCTACCATTTTGATGATTATTTATAACTATCGCATTCAGTATTACGTTTTTATTGCTTGAATTGTGAAAAGTGCACTTTTTATCAGCTATTCCACCCAGAGACCATACCGGTGACCTTTATTATATATAGTAATAATATTATAATAAATAAATCCTACAATTATCTTACTCTTAAAACTGTCCATTCGTCACATTATCTCCAAACCTAGATTTTTGAAGGTTTCACTTCTAACACGTTTGATCGGCATACATGATTTTCTTTTCTTTCTCTTTCTCTTCTTTCTCTTAGTCTTTTCTCGCCCTTTCCGTACCGATAACTCTCCCTTTCCTTCCTCCCCTCCCGCAACGCCTTTTTCAAACGTGAGACGTTACATCCTCATCGGCTACGTCACGCCTGTCGCTCACCGCCTGCGCTTGCGCCGCGCCGCCGAAAAGAACCGTCGTCCCGACCGCCGTCGGAACGGACCGACTACCCGTCCGCCGCGTGCATCTCGATGGCTCCGCATCTGACGCGCTACCTCTCTCTCTCTCTCGGCAACCGACTCGAGTTGAAGTGTGCTGACTCCACAGGGTCCCATGCACCGCGCGACGCCGTATCTCACCCCCACTCCGGCCGACGCCGAAGCCGGCGCTCCTCCGCGGGACAATACACACAGCGCAGATACTAAGCTTGCTTCAAGTGCGCCAGGCGGCTCGAGCCCGCTGGAGGCGCTCCCATCCGGGACTCAGTCAAGCGCTGCGTACTCCCCGCCTACTGGAGCTTTAACCCAAGGCTCTGGTTCGCGCAGGTCAAGGCAACTTTGGAGTCCAATAGAGTGTTCGCCGACCGCAGCCGATACAACCTGCTGGTAGCAAACCTCCCGACGGACGTCGCTCAGGAGGTCTCGGACATTATTTTGTACACGCCAGTGTCCAAACGTTACACGGCGCTCAAAGAGGCGGTTCTGAAGCGCCTCGCGGCTTCAGAGGACAAGCAACTCCACCAAGTGCTGAACGAGCTTCGCCTAAAGAACAGGACTCCCTCGCAGCTCCTGCGCCACATGAAGTGGCTAGCAAACAACGCAATCCCTGGCGAGGCTCTTAAGATCAAATGGCTAGATCTCCTACATCCTCAGGCTAGCCGGATGTGTCGCGCTCTTCAGACACGGTCATCCTATCTTGAAGATCTGGCTCAGCTGGCGGACCAGCTCATGGACCCGGACCTGGTGATCCACGCAGTCAACCCGCGCCCAGACTTGCTCTCCGGGGGCGGCTAAGCCAGCGACTCCGCGCTTTCCGCTCAGCTTCTGGGAGCAATGACTCAGCTGCAGGCAAGCCTGGTTCAGCTCCTCTTAACCATACAGCGCCTTACCGCCAACCTGGAGGACCGCAGCCCCAGTCTCGCCAGGGGCCGGTCCCGCTCCCGTTCGCAGGCCCTCCGTTCGACGTCCCCCGGGCGCACGGCATCTGAAGGGTAGTGCTAGTACCACCGTCGGTTCTGGCACGACGCTATTCAGTGCGAGTCGCTGTGCTCTTAAAAGCTGCCAAGAAACTAGCTACGCCTTCGCTCTCGCAAGCAGTAGCGGTCGGCGTTTCCCCCGGAAAACGCTTGCACGTCATCGACCGGACGTCAAAACTTCAGTTCTTTATCGACACGGGCTCAGCGGTCTCTCTGCTACCGCACGCGTTCCTCAAGCGGGACCTCCCGCGAGGCCCTCTCACCCTCAGCGCAGCAATCGCCTCCACCATCGGTACTTTCGGCATACACGCAATGACGCTTGACTTCAACCTTTCTAAGCCTTTCTCATGGAGGTTCATCGTCACTGACGTCAACGACCCCATCTTGGGAGCTGACTTCCTCGCCCACTTCGGCCTGGAGAAGATCTGCTAAACAGAAGGCTCCTCGACGCGGACCTCATCCACCAATCGGCCGGCACTATCCGCCCGGTTCAAATACACTCGGTCGCAGTCATCATCCCGGCCAACGTCGCCAAAGGGGTTTTCGAGGACCTCCTCCGGGAGTTTCAGAACCTGGCCACTCCGAAAAGCACGACCGTGGCCCTGCCAAACCTTTACGTTTTCCACCACATCAGCACATCCGGGTTCCCAGCAGCAGCACGTCCCTGCCGCCTCCACGGCGAGCGACTTCAAGGCCCTCTTCGATATGGGAATCGTGCGCCAGTCCAGAAGCTCCTGGGCTAGCCCGCTCCTGCTGGTGTCGAAACCGGACGGCTCCTACCGCATCACGGGGTACAACCGTAAACTTAACAGCCCGACAAGTACCCTCTGCCCATCATTGAGGACTTGCTCATAGAACTCCTGGGACAAACTTTTTCGATCATCGACTTTAAGAAAGCGTTCTACCAGCTCCTGATCGCTCCCGAGGACGCGCACAAGACGGCCATCACAACTCCTTTCGGCCACTTCGAGTTCACCAGATCTTCGCTCGGTCTGCGCAACGCCGCCCAGTCGCTCCAGAAGGCAATGGACCACCTGCTCCGCGACCTTCCTTTCGCGCGCGCGTACCTCGAAGACATTATCGTCGTCTTCCGCGACAAGCAGCAGCCTGAGGAGATTGATCTTCGAGACGCTTGTACGATCCGAAAGGATCGTACGGTAATTAGCGGCACTCGAAACTCGCGCGCATCCGCTTCCATCGATTAGAATTCTAGATCGATACTTACTGTGAGCATCGATCAACCTCCAGTAACTATCGAAGCGCTTTTCTAGCTACCCCCGCCTCTCGCATCCCCACTTCTCATAGCCCTAGTATGGACGTCCTGCTGGGCCAGTACAAAGGGGCATTCTTTATATTCTTCACCGGACGCCTACGACTACACATCTTGAGGGATTATAGAGGCTTTAGGAATTCACAAAGGACAACGATGAGAATATCCTAATCTTCAAGACTCGTGAAAGTGAGCCTATTCAACATCACAACCCTTAAGGTTGTGATCGCTATATTTGCGGAGTGCGAAAGGTGAGATCTTTCCAATATATATACATATTTCACATCGACGGTATTTTCCCTCGTGGTAACACCACGTGGTGCACTCTTATTGTATAATCAAGTATCATCCAGGATTTTTATACCGCAAAGCTTTTCCCTGACGAGCCAATAAAAAAGACATTGTTTCTTTGGTTGGCTCAATCACGTGTTTTATTTTTACACCTTAACCTAACCCTTTATTCTCCACTTCATAGCATAAACAAACTGCCAGAGGACTCTTAGTTGAGGAATTTCGGTCATAACAACGCTCCACGGCCTCTCACACCCCAGCGTCCACGCAACAACGCGGGTTGTCGCCCAGAAATACGTCTTGCCGGGCATTAATAAGGACATCAGCCGCTGGACCAGATCCTGCGTGCCGTGCCCGCGTTCCAAGGTGCACCGTTACAACCAGGCAGCTCTAGGGAATTTTTCAGCCCCAGATGCTTGTTTTGACCACCTCCATCTGGACCTCATCAGGCTGCCTCTGCAAGCGGGTTATCAATACTCTCTCATGGTAGTCAACAGATTCTCCAGGTGGCCGCTTACAGTCCCATTGCCCGACCAGATGGCGGAGACCGTCGCCAGGGCTTTCTACGAACACTGGTTCAGCTCTTTCGGCACGCCTCTGACCATCGCGACCAACCAGGGCACACAATTCGAGGCCAAGCTCTTCGCAGCCCTCGCCAACATCATTGGCGCGGAGAGGATCCACACTACGCTTTACCACCCTCAGGCGAACGGCATGGTGGAAAGGATGCATCGCTCCCTCAAGGCCGCCTTGATGTGCTGCTCTCCTACGCCTTGGCCGCAGGCTCTCCCTACAGTTCTCCTGGGCCTGAGGACATCTTTCAAGGAAGACCTGCAGGCATCCCCTGCAGAGATGCTCTTTGGAGCCTCCCTCGGCGTCACGGGAGATTTCCTCGCTACAGAGAGTCGCACGGACTCCGACGCTCCCACCTTCGTCGTAGGGCTCCGCAACCTAATGAGAAAGCTGCAAGCCGTCCCTGGATCAAGGCACGTCCCTCCTTACACTTCCTTCTTTTACGAGGATCTGCATTCCTGCCCTTTTGTCTTCAGGAAGGTCGAGACGGTCCGGTCGACCTTAAACCAGCTCTATACGGGCCCTCACCGAGTTCTTCGTTGCCTCAGCGAGCAGGCTTACCTTGTCGAGATTGACGGGGTTCCTAGGTCCCTCTCGACCGCCTCTCTGAAATCGGCCTACCTGGAGTTTGCCGATCAGCAGCAAGATGGCGCCGTTTCAGCGCCACTTGCGGGAGTTCCGCGCCCTTCAAGCTCATCAGCGTAAGCCTCCTCGCAAGGACCCCCCCCCCCATTCAATCTTGGAGTCAGGTATTCGCCCTTCCATCCCTCTTCTCATCAAGCGCATCAAGCGTTCCGCACGCCGGTGGCGTCCGGCACTGGTGGGGAAGTAGCTGTGGCGGCGCGCGTTCAGCAGCGCTGTAGCCGGCAGAGACAAGCGCCGCGTCGGAGGCCCGATCTCGCCGGGACGAAGGCTGACAATCAGTCAGTTAGACTACGACGATCTACGTGAATACACGCGAAAACCAATTGACCTGTGCCAAAAGCAATAAACCTATATTTGACTACGCAATTCTACACGGCTATACTCTTTCCTTGAGATCTGGAAATTCTCTCTGTTGGAATATTAGTTAAAAGATAAATTTATTCTTATTGTCTCACTCGGGGGTACTGGGAATGCTGATGTGATAAGGATTACTAAGAATGCTGATGGAAGTGTGTCAGCGACTTTGTTGTAAGTATGAGATATATAGGCTGCAGGGTGTTGGCAGCAGTCAGTCGTCTGTAGTATGGTATAATGTAATAGAAGTAGATTGCTTGGAGTGTAACCGGCGCATGATAAAGAATGTAACCGTAATTATGTGTAACCATCATTAAATAATAAAACTCCTTTAAAACCATTTTTCCACCCTTTTTTATTAACACTCTCTCTTTGAGACCGCACCTCATCGCCTCCAAATATATAATAATAAAATTATAATAAATAGATCCTACAATTATCTTACTCTTGAAACTGTGCATTCGTTTTATTCTCTCGAAACTTAGATTTTTGAAGGTTTCACTTCTAACAGGTGTGATTTGCGTACATGATTTTTTTTTCGTGGGTAGGTGGAAATCTTCAAAAAAAAGACCCTAGGTAGCCCGCGTTACCTAGGAGTGTGGGATTCTTACCCACTAAAACCACCTCTCTTCGTCCCTGCCTTGTGTTACCCCCGCGGGACTGCCGTCAGGCATTACTTCGAGGTGCAAGATTAGCTACGGCCGCGCCAAGGTTTTATTCTGGCTCATATCTTTGCCGATCTTCCACGCGCAACTTCTTCAAGACAACCGTTGCAAAGTCCTCGATACTACTTCATGAATCTGCTTTATTGAGCATGAGATTCACGACAATATCTGGAGTGATCCGTTTGTTGAAGATCTCCTGAAGCTGGTCTCGCTCGTAGTTAAAACGTGGGCACGTGAATAATACATGTTCTGCGTTTTTGGCCACGTTGCATGCCGGGCAGTCCTCATTGTCGTCTAGCTTAAAACGGTGGAGATATTTCCGAAAGCAGCTATGGTCCGTTAGAAAGAAACCTACTTCTCCATGGTTGCGGTTCACCCACGCCTCAAGCGATGGAATCAGCTGATGTGTCCATCTGCCTTTAGGCGACTCGTCCCAGCGCTGCTGCCATTGCAGTAGTGACGCTGCCTTTTCCTCCTTGGCAGTGTTCTCCTTGTCAAGTGGAGTCCGCCGACGTAGATCGGGTGTAGATCCTGCTTCGCTCGTCTGCAAGAATTTCCAGCGGTGGCATACCAGCCATTACACATACTGCCTCGTACGATATTGTGCGGTACGCGGCAGCAACTCTCAAAAGACTTCCGCGGTATACCGACACCATTTCTCTTCGGTATGAAGCAACTTAAAGTGCTTCGTGCCAAATCAGCGTAGCGTACAACAGTATCGATGTTATAACTGTTGCGAGCAGTGTTCTTCTCGCCTGCTTGGGCCCTCCGATATTCGACATAAGTCGCGCTAGTGCAGTGCCGACTTTTGCACCCTTAGCAGCTACGCTCTCAATATTCTGCTTAGAGCTGAGCCTTGCATCCAGTATTACTCCGAGGTACCTGATATAGGGTTGCCACGTGATTTCACAATCGTTGACGTAATGGTTTCGACCTTTTTTTGGCTCGTAAAGAGCACGGCCTCAGTAATATAGTGCGCAAGCTCCAGACCGACCGACTGCATTCATTCTCTTACAGTTTCGTATGCCTCTTCGAAGGTGCAGTTAACCTCTTCAAGTGTCTTAGCCGTAATGACATGTCCTGCGTCATCGGAAAACGCCACTATCTCTGCTCCCTGCGGTAGCTGGGTCTTCAGCAACGCGTCATAGATCAGGTTCCACAGCAGTGGCCCCAGGACCGAGCCTTGGGGAATTCCTCCAGAGACTTCATAATGCTCAGGACCGTTCTCGGTATCGTACATCAAGCGCCTACCGCAGAAATAACTCTTGATCATCGCTCTCAGGTAAGTTGGCGTTCCCAGATGATCTAGTGCTTTGCATATACTATCCCATCTGGCTGAGTTTAATGCATTTTTGACAACTAGTGCAGCCAACAAGCAATATCTCTTTGCTTCTCTGATCCAACGCACACCAGAGATTGCATCTTTTGCCGTTGCTACCACGTGAACAATGGACTCGATGGTTGGCATGCCTTTCAGAAAATCGTATTGGTTTTCCGCGAGACGATGTCCGACAGAGGCATCGATTCGGTTGGAGATAATCCTCTCGAAAATTTTTCCTGCTGTGTGCAGCATACACAAAGGTCGATACGACAAGGCTTCCTCCGGCGATTTGTTACCTTTAGAGAGCAGCACGAGTCGCTGTCGTTTCCACTGTACCGGAAATACTCCCTCTAAGAGGCACAAGTTGTACATCTTCGGGAACAGTTCCGGGGCAGCTTCAACTGCTGCCTTTAGCGCAGTGTTGGGGATGTTGTCCAACCCTGGCGCCTTAGTATTGCCCACTCTTCTGCTGGCCCGGAGTAATTTCTCTTGGGTAATCGGAGGGACTACCTCACTCTCGTCCCGCGGCACTGGATAGTCGTACGCTGGTTTCTTGGGAAACAACACCGCAACGATTTCTTCTAGCTGCGTTGGGCAAGTGGACTGCTGCCAGGACTGCGTCTTGATCGTTGACGTAACAACCATATACGGTCTTCCAAATAGGTCGTTGTTAACTTTCGCCATAAGCCTGGTCCATCCCTCTCTCTTGCTATGCTTGATAGCTTTAGCGAATGGGACCGTGCCTCCTTAAAGGCCATTTCCAGTTGCGAGAAAGTTGGCCTTTTACGGGGTCTTTGAACGAGTCTCCTGGTGTGCTTGCAATGAACACGGAGCTCAGCAATCGTATCGCTCCCCCAGTATGCTGCTTCTAGTTCCGTGATCAACTTTCTCTGCACCTTTCTCTTTGCAGAGCATAAAGGTAGGCTCCCTTTCGCACATTTTCGCAATGTGACTGTCTTCTCCACAGCGTAAGCACTGCTTGAATCGGTCTGTGCCTCGACAGCTTTGCCCCCGGTTACCGAAATCGTGGCACTGAAAGCACCTTAAGGGCAGATGGCTGTTGTCTTGCTCGCGGATGCGACAGACCGTCCAGCCAATCTTCACCTTCCCCAGTTCCAGGGCTGCTCTTGCAGTCGCAGTTGGAAGGCTCACGACGGCAGTTTGTGTCCCACCATATGCCCTCCGCCGCGATTTCACTGCCGAGACTGGGATGCTGTTGGCATTCAACTGCACAGCCAGCACTTTCGCGACTTCCTCTTTGTCCGCAACTTCGTCGAGATTTCTGATCCCGAGCTGCATTTCTTGGGTCCACGCACGGGCCTCCGCACGGTCCTCAATGAAAGTCTTCATCGAGTCCCTGAGCTCGTGCGTCGGCTTTGCGGCGGTGCGGCTTAGGACCAAGAGCAATTCGCCCCCTGCTGTTCGCCGAATTTTCTCGACGTCAGTTGCAATGCCCTTTACCGTATCATCCGTGCGCAAGTGGCGCAGGATGTCGGCATACAACTTGTCTTCACCAGCTTTGATGGCCAGAGCATCTGGTCGAGAAGGTCTCGGGCGTTGGGCCTTCTGTTTTCCCTACTGTTGTCCACGCTCCGTCCTTTTCCGGCTCCGGAGAAGATCGAGTACTTAGCGACGCGGGAGTGCTCAGTATCGCCGCTTATACTCGTCGCTTGGTCCTTTTGCCGGACGGTTTGACTTCCTGAGGGGTGGACGAACCTCTGCGACGCTTGCCACTCTGCGCTTCCAGGCTTGGCGTGATTTGCGTCGTCTGTACAATGGCGGACGGTGACATAACTGCCTGCTGATGCACACTTTCCGGCGATCCCATTACTCTATGGCTACTTCAGCATATAGCAATGAGCCGCTTGATCTCTTTGTGGACGTTCATTTTGCCGTCCGTGAAATCAGCAAGTTCCTCCTGCTTGCTATCGAGGCGCTCATATGCCTCGAGCTTTTCCTCCTTTTCCAGCATCCTTCGATGCTGGCTGTGGCCAAGTTAATCGCCCAGTCGCACTGCAGTCGTTGGATGATAACGCCAGGAACCCTGCTTGCACACTCCCTGCCACCGGTACTGGGATTCCGAGTCCCTGCACCGTAACTGGTACCACACCTGTCGTGTTCTCCATTATTGGTTTATTATTTGCGGTTCCTTTCTCTAGTCTGTTTGGTTCGCGGGAGAAAAGTTCCTCCTACCTGCTATATCTAGCAGGCATTCCCCTATCCGCCACCTGAGGACGTGCAACGTAGGGATTAAAGACTCTCCCTGTGTTTTTTTTTTTTTTTTTTTTTTTTTCTTCCTTAGGGGGGGGAATCCTTTTTACGGATTCTAGGCATAGCTGTTTGGCCTGGATATGTGGAGACTCGGCGCAGCGTCAAACTAAACTCGACGCTGACGTCCCTACCCACTAAACCCTAAACCCCTTTCTCTTCTATCCTCTGATCCCCCACGGTGCGCCGTAAGGCATTTCTACGCGGGGGGAGGAATTAGATGTCGCTCTTCCTTCTGGTGGCTAAGATGTTATTTCTTCCTTCTAGCTTCTGTCTTTTGCTCTTTTTCTCTCGATGGAACGCAGCTCTGTAAGCACTTTTGTGGCAAAAGTGTTCGTTGCATTCCAGGCAGCTTCTGAAAACAGCATTGCTTCTACGATTGACTCTGGTTGAATTGTCTTCTTCAGGATCTTCTCCAGCTCATCACGTTGTTGATTGAAACGCGAGCACTCGAAAAAAACGTGCTCTGCATCTTCATTGGTTCCGGGGCAGGACGGGCACTCCAGAGAATCGTCATGCCTTAAGCGGTGAAGGTAAGCCCGAAAGCAGCCATGTCCTGACAACATCTGCGTTAGATAGTAGTTGACCTCACCGTGGTTCCGGTTCAGCCAAATGTCGATCTTTGGTATGAGACGATGCGTCCATCTACCCTTCTCTGCGGCATCCCACTGAGATTGCCATCGTGCGATGCTGTGCTGTCTTTGTTCCAATCTGAGTTCTTCTGCGCTCAGTGTTGTTGACCTCCTTCGTTGGTAAAGGTTCCGTCTTTCTTCAGCTAGGACTCTGAGAGGTAGAGTTCCAGAAATGACGCACACTGCTTCTTCAGATATTGTGCGGAAGGCGCAAGCTACTCTTAGGGCACTCAGACGATATACTGGTCCAGCCTTTCTCCATGCTTCTTGTAATTCTAGCGCATCGGTCCAAATGGGTATTCCGTACGTAAGCACTGATGTGACTACAGTTGCCAACAGTAGTCTCCTGCTCTGCTTTGGGCCTCCGACGTTAGGCATCAATCGTGCGAGACTTGCCCTCACTACTGATGCTTTGGCACTGACGTGTTCCACTTGCTGTTTAAAGTTGAGACGGGCATCAAGCATCACTCCCAAATATCGGATATAAGGTTGTGATGTGATTTCTTGTTCGCCGACTTTAAGCTTGATGGTCTCTAACACTTTTCTGCTGGTAATAAGCACTGCCTCAGTCTTATGTTTCGCCAGTTGAAGATTCATTGTGTCCATCCACTGGTTAACTTGCTGGAATGCTAGATCAAACATGTGGTGAATCTCGTCCAGGTGTTTAGCGACAATCACTACGGCCACGTCGTCCGCATACGCTACAAGTTTAACATTCCTCGGGATCTTTAGCCTTAGAAGCCCGTCATACATGATATTCCACAGCAGTGGGCCAAGAACAGAGCCCTGCGGAACACCTCCGGTAATTTCGTACTCTTTCGGACCGTCCTTTGTGTCATATCTCAGGACTCTATCCGTGAAGTAGCTAGCTACTATTTTACGTAGATATCCTGGCACGTTCTTCTCTTGGAGAGCTTGCATAATGCAGTCCCAGTTAGCAGAGTTGAAGGCGTTTCTGATGTCTAACGTCGCCACCAGGCAGTACTTCTTCGTACCACCCTTCCATCTGGTTCCTGCAATTGCCTCCTGGGCCGTAGTAACAACCAGATTGATCGCGTCCAGGGTTGATCGTCCTTTTCGGAGTCCATACTGGTTGTTCGCCAGGAGTGGATCCACAACTGCTTCTATTCTTTGATGAATAATGCGTTCGAATATCTTACCGACTGTATCCAGAATGCAAAGTGGGCGGTAGGATGACGGCTCTTCTGGTGGCTTCTTTCCTTTAGGGAGTAGAACCAGTCGTTGTTGTTTCCATTTCCGAGGAAATGTCCCTTCCTTGAGGCACGTGTTGTAAACTTTCAGGAATAACGTTGGTGCTGCCTTTATGGCTGTTTTCAAGGCAATATTAGGGATTCCGTCTAGTCCCGGCGCTTTGTTATTCCCGACGCGGTTACTAGCCTCCATTAGTTCTTCTTCCGTGACAGTTGGAATGTTTTCAGGATTTAGCTGCCTTAACTGGCCGGTGAATACCGGTTGTTGAGGAAACAGTGCAGTAACAATCCTCTCTAGGAGCCGCGGACATGTAGGCGACGGCATTGGCTGGTATTTCAGGTGAGCCGTGACCACCTTGTACGGTTTGCCCCATGGGTCCTTCTCCACTTCTTCGACGAGTTCTTTCCAACAGCGTCTTTTACTATCCTTGATGGCTTTGTTCAGTTCCCGACGGGCCTTTTTATACTCTGCCACCAATTCCGCAAAGTTAGGTCGACGGAAGCCACGCTGTGATATCCTTCTTTTCCTGAGACATTCTCTACGAAGATCGCTGATGTGATCGTTCCACCAGTGCACTGCGGGTCTTCTATTTATGCCTCGTTTTCGTGGCATACTGGCGTCACAGGCTTCGGTCACTCTTTCCATAAGTTCTTTAGTCTGATCTTCTACGCATCCAGCGGTGATCGGGCCATTATCCAAGGCAGTCGTCAGTGTACTCGCGTCGAAAGATTTTACTCTCCACCGAATGTGGTTAGGTAACTTATTAGTTCCTCTAGTATCCCGGTCATTTGAAATTTCCCAGACAATCGCATTGTGGTCACTGGCAGTGTAGATATCCAGCACCTTCCAGTTGAGGTTACTTCTCGCGAGGCTGTTACTGACGAACGTGAGGTCTACTATGGAACTTGCGTCTCCTTTGGTGTAGGTTGGTGTGTCACCACTGTTGAGTAAGACTACGTCTAATGCAGTAAAAGCCTCAAGTAACGCTTTACCTCGTGCGTTAGTAAGCTTGCTACCCCAGTCTACTGCCCAGGAGTTAAAGTCGCCGGCTATCGCGACTGGATGATACTGCTTTGCGTCCTCTGTCAGTCGATCCAGAAAATCAGTGAAGTCAACAATAGAGAGGCTAGGTGGTGCGTAGCAGCTATAGAAGCGAACTCCATCTACTGATACTGCTACGAAGCCGGCATTGCAATTGTTAGCTACGCTCTGAAATGGGAGCTTGCCACAAGACCAAATGGCGGCCCTGGTGGTCGTGTCCGTTTCCCATAGTTGGCCTTTAAGGCATTTATATGGCTCGGCTATTAGCACCAGGTCAAGCCCTAGTTCACGCACTGTCTGCAGAAGCAAGTCATGTGCAGCCTCACAGTGGTTAATGTTAAGCTGTAATATCTTCATGTTCGTTTATTCGTTGTCTTCTGAAGTGCTTCTTGGAAAACCGGGCATTTACTAGAACCAGCCCGGTGGGCAGTATCTGTTGAGCCGGATTTTTCAGCACATAACATACACTTTGCTTCATTAGGACATTTAGCTACTAGATGATCAGTTTGTCCGCACTTAATACAGAGCTTTGATCGATCTATTCCGCTTCTACACTGGGCAGCAACGTGTCCATAGTGCCAGCACTTGAAGCATGCTTGTGGTTTTTTCACTACTCTAACCCGGCAGTTCGACCAGCCGATCTTGATCCTGCCTCTCTCTCCGAGTATTGTCTGCGCTGTTGTTATCGGTAGTGTCACTAGCGCTGTTTGGGTACCTCTGTAGGCTGGTCTGATTTTGATAGCTCCTTCCGGTATCTCAAAGCTATCTCCAGCTACTTCCTGTAACGTCTCCCGGATGTCATCATTAGTTGTTGTGTCATCGATGTCCCGGATTTCTAATTGCTCCTGTGGGCCCTTACTGATGACTTTGGCCTCCTCTTTCAGGATACTCTGGATCGTCTTTTGCAGAGCTTGTCCTTTGTCAGTGCTCTTTCTAGATAGCTCGATGAGCATGTCTCCGTCTCTGGTCTTGCGGATCTTATCAACCGTATCGCAGACTTGCTCATTGGGGACTTCTTTCTTTATTCGGCGCAGTATATCAGCATAGTTCGCCTTTTCAACAGGCCGAATTATTAATGCGTCCGCTCTGGTGAATTTTCGTTGTTTTTTTCGCTTAGGCTCAGGTGGTGGATTATCACGCAACTGCTTCAGGAGTTGCTCTTTCCTTTCCTTCTTCTGTTCCCTCCTAGACTGTACTCTTTTCCAAGCAAGCGCCTTTGGTTGTTCGCTGGTTTGCACTGCCGCTCCTTGTGGAGGGCTTTTCTTCATATCTTTTTTCTTCACTACTTGGTTGATTGTTGGGTCAGGAGAAGGTCGATCTTTTCTCTTACCTGACTTGTTGCTAGGTTCACTTTTGTCTTCCGCGATTGATTCACCATCACCTTCAGTTCCGGTGTCTATTGCTTCGTCAGTCACGACGCCAGCCTGACAGGCTTTCTCCTGTGTAGCAAGTGGAATGCGCTGCGATGATGAGCGCCACTCCTCGTCCAGCTTCTCAAACCTTTGAAGGGCGTTAGCTATACCAGTCATCTTAGATTTTATCTCTTTGTGAATGTTGACCTTTGGTTGGACGAAATCATTCAGCTCACTGATCAGCTTTCCAAGGCGTTTGAGCGCTTGCGAGCGCTTCATTTCAGCGCTTGCGTCAATCGCTGCTTGTTGGGCGCGTAGCCCGTTTCCACTCTTGTTTGTTTCCTGTGGGTTACTCATACTTTTGATTTACCAGCGCATCGTACGGAGTGGAGCGGGTTGTCATAACTAGGAACGGGTGTACCCTCGGAGATAATACTCCTACCCCAGTTCCCTGAGGCCTAGCCGACACTTAGCCAGTCCCGGAATACACGGACGGACTAGACTCGCTCGGGGCGGTGAAGATTCCGAACTCTAACACTCACTGCGTACTTCCTGATCAAGGCCCGAAGTGGCTGGCTCCTGATCCACTGCTGCAACTTACACCTTGGCAGAGCAAGCTCACATCAGCCGTGGCCTGCATCGTCGGAAACTACGATACAGGTTCCGGACACTCCCAGTGAGTTACAGCAGGGACCGATCGTCTTGCTAGGTCAGTTAGAGTGACCAACCCATAAAGGGGGAGTTTCGTCCACGGGAGCTTATTTTGTTTGGTTATTTTGCTTGGCTCCTACCCGCTGTACCTGCTGTACTTCATCAACTAAGAGATTAAGTGTCAACCAGGGACAGCGAGCGTTCTCCCATCCGCTCGGGGAGACGCGCCTGGTAGCAGTTTCTCTTCTGCCGCAGGAGACTCTCCCTGTGTGTGTGTGTGTGTGTGTGTGTGTGTGTGTGTGTGTGTGTGTGTGTGTGTGTGTGTGTGTGTGTGTGTGTGTGTGTGTGTGTGTGTGTGTGTGTGTGTGTGTGTGTCAGAAACAAAGGCAAGCTCCTTACGTGACGTAATGTTTCTACGTCAGAGTGTTTCTATGGTAACCATCAACGGTTTTTCACAAACAACTAAACCATACTTTGTCCATTAGAATAAAAAAATCTTTCCATTTCTTCATTGGACATCTTCGACGATACATCTAAGACAATCTGTGAAGAAATAACAAAATGAGCGACTAAAAGTTGACGAAATTCTATAACAAGCGACTAAGAGTTGTCGACAATCGACAAAGAAAGTTAAGTTCCACACTATCATTTATATTTATTATAAATAAGACTTTGTCATTGAGTTTGCATATAGGCAAAGTCAAAGTAAGGTAAGCTACGTGTCTTATTTTTGCTTGGACGACACTATATTTCTAATGTATAAACTAGGGTTTTTAAGGAAGTGAAGCTTTTCTTTAACGAACAAATAAGGTTGTATTATACCATCTATTAGGTTCGATCACATGTTTTATTTCTCATTTTAATTTCTCTCATTTTCCCCTAATCATAGCTTTTCGTTTAGGCCAGAAGACTTTATTTTTTATATATCTGTTTAAAAATATAAAAAAATTCCGCAAACTAGAGAAAAAAAGCGTAAAATTAAGCAGAAAAACACGATAAGAAAGATTCCAATGTGTACAACGGAACGAGTTCGTGCATTTCGTGCACGCCAGAAGGCGTTATTAAGGGGATATTCTACTTTGTAATATTTTTTTTCCAAATTATTTTTTTTCGATTATTCGTAAGTAAATATATTTAGGAATACTCTCTGAAAATTTTAAAACGATCAGAGCATCCTAACTGTACTTTTTCGTCCCTCGAATCTACCGGTGCACGGGTAAAAAAAGTATTTAAAAAAACTTTAAATGCGTTTTTCTCGGAATCGCATTTTTGAACCGCGTGTTGTAAAAATCTCCAAAACTAGCTATTCGATTCGTCTGAAATTTTTACCACATAATCTATACACATATATCAACCAGTGGTAGCAGATTTATAAAAAAATTTTCTTTTTAACTATTTTTTTTTTGACAAAAAATGAGAAAAAAAAAGAGATTTTTTTGATAATTTTTTTTCAACTAACGCCATTTTGTTATTTTTGCATGTAAATGAAAAAATCTGCTACTACCGGTTGCTGTAGTCTTTGTGATCATAAAACTATTCGAGTTTTTCATTTCAGATAATCCGATGTCAAGATTTTTACAACAGCGCAAAGGCTAGACTATTTTTAGGCGTTCAGTTGAAGGGCCTTTCCAATGTATATAGAGCGTATAAAATAAATTTAAAAAGTTTTTTAATGTATTTTAAGAGTATATTTATGAGGCACAACAAACCCTACATCAATATCTTTCTTAGTTTTCTAATAAAAAATTGACAAAAATACCTATTTTTTCGAGCGACTAAAGTAGAATACCCCCTTAAATGTGCAGAATAATATCTCTACTGCGAGTAATTATGCGTCCACTGTAAGAAATAGTGAAAACGATCATCGTAAGTCATTAAATAGCTTTTAATCAATATATTTCTTTCTTGATTCTTTCTACTCATGCTAGATAAGCATAATCTCAATAGATCACTTTTGTGACATTATATTTATTTTCTATTCAGATGATTCGCAATTGGATATTGTGAATTGTGATTTAAGTGTGTCTCGACCGAAAATTAACGCCGAACAGTGTCGTGAAAATGTGCAGAAAGAAAATATTAGCGAAGTTTCAAAGAGTTTGACGGAACGCGTTCGTGCATTTCGTGCACGCAGAGGGGTGTTTAGTTACCATACATATTTTAGTTACCATAAGCAACTCGTCTCATTTCTTTAAATTAAGAACTTGCTTACTGTGTAATATGTTATGTATTATATGTTAATAAAACGTAAAATAATTGTTAAATGTGGTAACAATATAATAATAATAATATTATAACAAATAAACCCTACAATTATCCTACACCTGATATTCTGCATTCGTCTGATTTTTTTTCAGGCATTTAAAGGTATTAGTTGCAAAAAAAAGTACTTTTGTGTGCTTACCCATGACAAAGATATCTCAAATTCACAGATTATCATCTAGATGAGTTTCAAAAAAGGATATATTATATTTACTTTGGTTAGAACGGCGTATCTTTCCGTCGATAAACATTCTACAATTTTTCTTTCTATCTATGGCTTTCGCATTCGGTATTCTATCCTAATTGATACAATTTGAAAAGTGATATAGCTGATTTGTCAGCTATCCCCATCCCAAGCTTATATCGGTACTCTTTGTTATATATGGTAACAATATTATAATACATAAATCCTACAATTATCTTACTCCTCTACTTTTACTCTGCATTCGACTTATTCTCTCGAAGCTTGGTTTTTAGAAGGTCTTACTTTTAACACGTGTGATCTGCACACATTATTTTTAATTAACTTTTCTGTTGTTGTTGTTGTTAGATTGTAGAACATGCTACAAAACAAACTTCCATATCCCGGAAGAGGCCCTAATTTTAATATTAGTGAAAAAAGACTGGACTGCTGGACGAACTGGATCGGGACTCGAACATAGATCTTCCGCTTTCCAGGCAACTGCTCTTATCCATTGAGCTACCCAGGGCCCACCGACCAATCCTTTTCCACGAATGCTTTACAAGTTTACCATAAAGGCGTTCGTTCCACATTATTTATTGACGTAATTTTTCTCTTAACTAATTTATACTACTGTGAAAAAAAATATGACGGAAAATTGTGGCAGGACGTTACAAAACATACTTTTTGTATGGCTAAATTATAATATGACAATTAAAAGAAGGTTATAAGATAAAATCTTTACTTTCATTTTAATTTTGTTGGTATTCTACGTTCATTTATTGCTATAAGTTAGAAGTAATTTTTAATAATAAAAGCTGAATTTACTTATTTTTTTCCCTAATATAATCTTTTTTGTTGTTTCTTATTTTCACATACGCTGTTAACTTTTTTTATAGGAGCGTTCGAAGTACGGATAAGTATGCCATTGAAGTCTTTACCACCTAAAAATTTAAACAAAAACAGTGATTTTTTAAAAATTTTTAAACAGCAAATAAAAGATTTAGCTTTTTACTCACATCTGTAAAAGTAGTCAGTGATAAAGCGAAGAATTTTCCAACAGTAAGTTGCACTTGTTTTCTCGATCGTGTCATACACATGTGAATTAATTTTCTTTCTTTTGTTGATATATTATACCATGCGCAGTGATAAAGTGATTCACCGAAGGTCATGCTCTTTAAAATATTTAATCAATTTAATAGTTTTAAATTATAATTACTACAATCTTTTAAAAAAACTTAAATATATATAATAAAGAGAGTTCAATATCTATATGTTCTAGCAATGTATATTTTTTGAGCATTTTGTAAAGTGACAACAAAAAACGAGAAATTTATATGCTCAGTAGTCATATTAAGGTTTGCTCGGATTTTATAGAATCCCCTGAGGGTTCTAATTAATCTAGAAAATATACATAATTGAAGTCTTTTCTGAAAACTTTAGTGAGAGAAAAGAAGTCTCTGAAACTATTGTAAATAAAAAAAATACAGAAATTTATTAATCTTTACCTTTCTCCTTCTTTTCTCTAAAGAAAAACTACTAAGTCAAATTCTATAGATTAACCAAAACCTTCAAAGCCTTCTGTATAAGGTCTTTTTTTTACTGGGAATTTTATAGAACACCTACTAAAATGCATTGTTCGTAACATATTTACAAAAAGTATATTTTATTTAAAATTTCTATATTCAGTCGAATTTTTTTTCGTATAAATATCACAGGCTTATTATAAACTCAATAATAAAATAAAAATATTTAATAATTCCTAAACTTTATTCGAAAGCTATAACAGAAATTATAAAACACTAAATTTGTAGCTTGAATTTTATTTTTAGTTTTTCTGCGTACATTGTTTAATAACCTGAAGAAATTAGACATAATTATTATAGGCGATAGTTCGGCTTCTTACATAATCTGGCGCCAGCCTATAAGATTTTTATTTAGGTAGGAAAAAAAACAATAATTGTATGCAATTCAGATAGCAAGACTTAAGGTTATAAAGAGAAGTAGAACTAAATATAGACCAGTTGCATAAATAAACATGAATTAACAGCAGAACTTTAATATCGGTAATAACATAGAGAAGATGTGTTGAGTTTGTATTCACGTAAACGGGCAACATATTGAAAAGCATATTTATTTATTTAATTTATGGTATATCATTTGAACAGAGCTGTAAATAATTTATTTTCATAAAAAAATTTTTCTTATTCTTGATAGTAAAATACACTAACAACGTATACAGAAATACTTTAGCATTTTTCTAAATATAAAATATTGCGAAATATTCCACGGAAGATTTAAAAAAATATATATACGAAAGAAGAACAAAAAAGATAAAAAGGGTGAAGGAAATAAATTAAAAGTACAAAAAAAAACAGAAATATTTCCCAAAAATATCGAAATTTTCTATGAGAAAGTATCATAGCTTAAGGGGGTATTCTGGTCTAGAAATTGAAAAAAATCGATTTTTTTCATATTTTCAAAGCTTAACCTTTTAAGAATATGTCCTTACGAAAATTTTTCAAAATTCCATTTATTTTTGGAGATATAGCTGTTTTAGTGACGCGGCATCCTATATCCGACCCCTATTACGCGAAACTTTGAACGCGTTTTTCTCGAAACTGGTTTTTGTCACGGTTGTCATGATATCTCAAGTTCTACTAAACCCATTTGATTGAAATTTTGTGAGAGCATTTTCTATGCATTATCTATCGTGATAACTAAACTCTTTTAAAATTTTTAATTTTTACTATTTTTACAAATTTCGGAAAAGTAAAAAAAGTAGTAACTATAATTTATCTTTTTTTTCAAACAGCTGTAATTAAGCGAAAAATAACTTTTTTCAATTCTTTTAGTTTGAACGATAGCGGCATTATTCTAAATTAATAATCTTTTTAATTTTTTTATTTCGGATGAATAGAAGAGTTGCAATCGTGACAGCCGTTGCGTACCATTTTTTTGGTACCCCCTACTTTATAAGAATATATCTTTTTAAATTTCGAATTTTTTCACTATTTTTTTTTTTTTTCCATGTATTCTTAAGGCAGGATTCTACTTTAGTCGCTCGAAAAAATAGGTATTTTTGTCAATTTTTTATTAGAAAACTAAGAAAGATATTGATGTAGGGTTTGTTGTGCCTCATAAATATACTCTTAAAATACATTAAAAAACTTTTTAAATTTATTTTATACGCTCTATATACATTGGAAAGGCCCTTCAACTGAACGCCTAAAAATAGTCTAGCCTTTGCGCTGTTGTAAAAATCTTGACATCGGATTATCTGAAATGAAAAACTCGAATAGTTTTATGATCACAAAGACTACAGCAACCGGTAGTAGCAGATTTTTTTCATTTACATGCAAAAATAACAAAATGGCGTTAGTTGAAAAAAAATTATCAAAAAAATCTCTTTTTTTTTCTCATTTTTTGTCAAAAAAAAAATAGTTAAAAAGAAAATTTTTTTATAAATCTGCTACCACTGGTTGATATATGTGTATAGATTATGTGGTAAAAATTTCAGACGAATCGAATAGCTAGTTTTGGAGATTTTTACAACACGCGGTTCAAAAATGCGATTCCGAGAAAAACGCATTTAAAGTTTTTTTAAATACTTTTTTTACCCGTGCACCGGTAGATTCGAGGGACGAAAAAGTACAGTTAGGATGCTCTGATCGTTTTAAAATTTTCAGAGAGTATTCTTAAATATATTTACTTACGAATAATCGAAAAAAAATAATTTGAAAAAAAAAATTACAAAGTAGAATCCTGCCTTAAAATATTAATGAATATCTTGTAACTTTATAGATAGTTAAAATATTATTCGTCTTTTTGTTATTTTACTTGAATAAGTACCTAAAATTCATGCCTCTAGACCACAATATCCCCTTAAGAAATTGAAAAAAAAGCAAAAGTTTTTATTATCCCTAAATATAAAAAAATTTGTAAAACTATTCAACAAAAAAAGGTTGAACAATTGGATAAACACTCCAGAACAAGTTTAAAATAAACTGGTAATAACATTATAGAATAAATATTTAAATGTTCGAAAGACGTAAAAAGCTTAGGGAAAAGTGTAGACGAAAAAGAAAAAGAAGAAATTGAAAAAGTTATCAGAAGACTGATTATGAGGAAAAAACTAAAGGGGTGAGGAATGGAAAAGGTTGTAAAATAAATAAAAAAACACACTTAAGAAAGATTGAAGAGATAAGAAGAAAATTACTAACGGATCTGAATTAAAGGTAATAAAAGAATTATAAAAGTAGAAAGAAAAAATTTCGCAAAAGTAAAAGTCTAAAGAAAAGAGACAAACATTCAGTAGTAAGTAAATAAATAAATAAATGAGAATAAGATAATTGTGTGAGTTTAGGGAAACTCTATTTTCTACTGGAAATTAAATAATTACGTACTTCATTAATAAGACACTCGCCAATGTAGCAATAAACTAAGAGTGTGCTTAGGACACAGGAGACAATAATTCCAGAAGCGACTAATTTGGCTTCCTGACCTGCTGCTGATAACTGAAAATAAATAAATCATACATCTTTAAAGCTAAACCTAGGGACATTTCTTGTATACATTTTTCTAGTATTTATTTTTTTATTATTAGTCAAATATTTATTTTCATTTATTCAGTTAAATTACACGTTATTACAGAGAAAAAACCTATGAAAATTAATCAAGACTTTCAGCTTATGAGTTTGTCTCAAATTTTTTTAAATATTAATTCTGAGTAAAGTCAAATCATATTTTGTATTTAAATGTTATATTTAAGGGGTTATACGCAGTTGCGAGGCTCAAAAAAGACGTCTTTTTATGAATTTTTTATAGAAACAGTTTTTATTTATCAATTACAAGTGATTATAATTCAAATAAATCCTACTTTTAAGAATACAATAGCGTGTCGATCATGTAAAAATATTTATGTGCACCGCTCCTGTAGATGATCTCCCGAACGGCCTTCAAAAAAAGGCGCTTGGCGGTGATCTCCATTTTGACGGTTTGGATTATCTGAAATAAAAAAATATGGTGGATTCTTTTAAATGATAAATCAATGCAGGTATTGGACGAAGGAACAAAATGGCGTCTATTTGAATAAAATGTTTCGTTTTTGACTGAAGTTTTCGCTCCAAATTGATAAAAAAATAGTAATAATTTTAAAAAATTTTTTCCTTCGTCCAACACCTAAGGAATACATCTAAGAAGATTGTGTAAAAATTTAAGACCATTTCTGAGAAATCCAAATCACTGACTTTGAAAACACTGTTTTGAGAAAAACGCGTTTAAAGTTTCAAAAGTAGTTTACACATAGTTAAAATTTTTTTTCTTCAACTTACATGGTATCATCTATTCCAGGGCCATAAGAGTGATCTTTTGCCGTATCGGTAGCTTCTAACAAGTCCAGCTGGTGTTGTCGTCGAGCCATTCTTCCTTCACGAGTGCTCCCATGCGCTCTCGCATCAGAGATCATCATACGCCCTGCGTCCTCTTTTTCGACATAAGCATGAGCTGTGGTGACTAATGAAGGTCCTAATGCACTCATCAAGTACAATGATGATTTTGTGCCTTTATTAAACATTCCAGCTGCAATGTAAGCCGCTATTTCAACAATTTTAGAGGCACATGGAACAATTTTTGGAGTTATTTTCCATATTAACTGATTATAACTCTCATTATTGTTATGTATAAATCCACCAACACACTTTTCCAATAAGTTTACGTGGCTAAGGTCTTCATAAATTGGATATATAGCTTCAGCAACATCAGCTGGTAAAGTTGGATAATCATGGGTGGAAGAAGATCGTATGTCTGTTGCTAGCGCTTGCTGCCAACTACACCATTAACACGATTTTCCCACTTATCACACACTACAATGATTTTTAAGTCAAGTTCACGGGGGGAAGCATTTTTAAATTTTATTTTTCCGTCACAAGAGTTACATTTCACCTAATCACTTATCGCAGCAAATACTTAATATTTAGGTAAACAATATTCTATCTCTGCTGCCTATCGTATTTCATGATATTTTATTTCATAAGCTTATTGCAGGATCTGTTCCGAAGAAATTGAAAATTATAAAAAATAACAAATACAAAGTTTATCGTCTACAAAAGATTTTTGTGTGTGGTACTGGAAATTTGGTACGACGAAAAATTTAGTACTGAACGCACGACTTTACACTCTGACGTGGCCTTACAAGTTCAGGTATATCTCCCAAAATATTTATCAGATCGGCTTTAAAATTTCAGAGAATATACTTAAATATATGTACATTCCAAAAATATATGTACATTTGAACTACGTATAACCCCTTAAGTAAATTAATTTATACTATAATCTAACTATAGATTATACTCTAGATTTATATATACTATAATCTAACTATAGATTATATTCTAGATTTATATATACTATAATCTAACAATATTATAATCTAACAAAGAGAAACCACTTCCCACTTAAAAATTAAAATTTTGCATAGATTTAGATAGTGTTTGAAAGTGTTCTTTGCTTTTATTCCAACCGATATATTACTTATAAGACTAGTAATAAAATTATCCTAAGTAACGCAACTATCTTAGCTCAACGAATACGTAAATTTGATGATCGATTGCTATCAGGGGCTGTACAAAATAAGCTAGGTAACGATGAAGCGTGATTCGTAATGAAGGAATCTTGCTATCAACTCCGAAATTTAGTCTAAGAAGATATCCATTACAACTCTGAAACAAAGATCATTTAACCGCTATATTTTTTTGAGATCAGGTTGTCCTCAATTGTATTCTAATAACTGTAATAAAGATTTTAATGTGGGCTGTCATTTGCAAGGGTTGTCACCAATTACTTATTGTATCGACAAAAATCGCTTGTATAAAATCATTATTGAAGTGAAAACTTCCTAAGAATAGGGAGTGATTGGAAAAAAATGAAACGCGGCGGCGATGTAACGAAGCGGCGGGCGGCTATGTAACGGCAAAGGTATTTAGTATTAGGATTATGCCTGCGAGAGAATGAGACAAAATATAGCTACATAGTTCTTCCTATTCTCGGTCTCCTCTTTATGCTATGCTTCGTAGTTATCGCTCCTGGATGTATATATGTGTGTTTGTGTGCGACTGTATACTACGAAGCGTAGACACATATTATTTCGATCCTATACCTGTTTGTAGGTAGGAGTGATAGAAGGGTAGAATAATATACAGAGATAAGCACGTAGGTAGGCGACACAAAAATAAGATCCAAACGAACCGACGGTCGAAATAAAGAAAGAAGGTGTGTTGTCTTTATTTGTAAGTTGTATAAGTGTGTAAGTCTGCGTGAGTTTAAAAGCTATATAGGGGGCATTCCATGTCAAATCGACCACTTTTGACCAAGACCCCTTTCGATTTCGCTGAAAGTTTTTCATCCGAAGTTTTTCCTTCAATTATAAATTTTTGTTTTTGAATGTACTTTTTAGAAAAAAATACAAATGAATTTTTAAATTATAAAATCCATTAAATTTTTGCATTTTCTGAGAAAAACCGTTATTTTCTCGAAATTCGCTATTTTTCACTTTTTTTTTTATTTTCTAAAAAAAAACTTTGACTAATTCTGCGATTATCCTCGCAACATAAGATTAAAAATGATAAGACATGTACGTGATGCAGCAATACGAAGATTACAACTTTGCATTAGCATTAACGGTCACCACTTCGAACATCTTCTGTAATGTAAGAAAGTTTATTTCCTACCACATTTGACCTCGCATAACCTTGAATAATAGCTTGTCGAGTTTGTCTCAACATTTGCCATCACATCCCAGTAAAAAAAAATATAATATTGTAGGAAAATCAATCGTTTTGTATCCGGCTTGGGATATCTAATCTCCCCGTGTTGCCGACACCACTTGAGATATAAAAGATATTCTTTATTTCCACAAATTACTATTAACTAATAGTAACTAATAGTAACAATTGCAATATAACAGTGATTCACGATCTCTCACACTCACTCTGAACTCTGACGACTCTCACACTAAACAAGTGACGACTAATTTCGAGCTTTGCTGCGAATGTTGAATGTCCAATTTATAAGTCATTTATTAATTACTATTTAGCTATATTTATACTTTGTAATATTTGTATTCTTTTTATTTTATAACCACTTTCATGAACAATCATCAATATTGGCATTAGTTGATCACACGTAAATAGAATGGCAAGGATCCATTGTTGTTCATGATCGTGAGAAAGTAAGTGATAGATAATCTTTTGCAATCCTGCGGTACTCACTTTCCTGCTGACTATAGTTGAGATCACGCTTCAAAGATAGAACGCGCGTGTCTTTTTGTAGAATTCACGGGTAACCGTAACTGATATTTGTTTAAACGAAAAATTATATTTTTCTAAATTCGCAAGATCCACGGTTGATAGTAACTGATATTTTTCCATTTCGTGGAATCGTAGTCAGCAGCATGTCATATCTCAAAATTTGCAGTTTACCGAATGAAAGTGGGTAGTGGAGGAAGCATTTTGCGCAAGTGGGAGGTGTTTCCACCCTTCCGAATTGGGCCCAGCGGGAAAAAACTCTTTTTTCCCTGCCGGCAGTCTACCACATACCGTATTAGAGTTCGCATTAAATTTAGTCTACCACAAACATTAATAGAGTTCGCATTAAAATCAGTCTACTACATATCGTAATAGAGTTCGGAAACAAAAATTGTTCTTAGTCTTTACTTTGTTATCTGTAATTTACTGAATCTATTAATTACTTAATCTTCGCATCTACACTAAATTTACTAACTCAGCTACATTAGCGTTTTATTTTACTTTACTGCTTGTAACGTCTATGTAATTTTAACCATATTTAAGAATATACTGTTATTTCATAAATTTGGAAGTGCTTGTGCAAAAACTGAGTTAATTTCCTCATCATAAACAAATCCTGTTACCTACCTTCACGGCACTAACACAACAGGACTCGAGGAGCTTCCGAGGTCTGACAATCGACGCCAAGGAACGACCATCTTCCAGGGATTCTTAAACACCTTAGGGCAATAGTAATATCGGGTAAACCACTATCTTTTACTCACTTAGTGGGTTACTCTCTCTCTTAGCCCAGATCCCGAGTAAAGTCTAGCTTTACAAACTGACCCAAAATAGAGCATATATTCTTTCGACCGAGTAAACGCTGGTAGCGTGACCGAATCGAAAGAAATTATCTTTAGAATTGTTCTTGCTCCTCGACATCTCCTTCTGGGACGTCACACTTCAATGAAGAAGACGTAAGGGAAGAATTATGTTCAAAAAATGTTCCTAACCTAAAAATCGAGAAGGTCAATTGATTTGCTACTGTGAAATCAGTTCGAGATAAAAGAATTGCGCCATTTTATCTTGTTTAATTTGCAGCGAACAGTGATACTAACTCACTAAGAAATTTAAGATACCTTTTAGCACACTCAGTTTCGTGGTAAAAAACTAATAAAAAAGGAATACTGCAATGCAAACGCTGTCAGCATTTTGGCCACGCTGCATCTAACTGTAACCTAGAGTATAGATGCGTCAAATGCAATGAGGATCATGCTCCAGGGGAATGTAAGGTCAGAGAGTAGTCTTCAAGTTCGGAAGACACAGTAAAGTCATTCTGTGTTAACTGTGGACTATACGGTCACCCAGCGTCTTTTAGAGGATGCCCAAAAGCGCAGACATTTACTTCATTAAAAAATAAGTGAAAGTCAATATCCCAAAAGCAAGCAGCACGGAAAATAACCAACTAGGCATTTTTGCAGAATGGAATATCGTATGCGTCGGTGGTTATCAAGTCTCCTCAAACTCATCCCCAAAATCGCAAGGTGCCCTTAGTCGGACATACCATGCAGCAAGTCCCTAAAGACGCTGGTCTAGTTAAGTCGGTTTACCTGGAGGCTAGAACGAATAAACTAGAAAACTCCTTAAACCTCGTATCCAACTAACTAAATGCGATAAGTACACAAGTTGGTAGCTTATTATCTCTGCTAAATTATGGACAAAGTTAGGTCTTTAAATCCAAATAGTGAATTTAAGTGTACCACATTAAATGTAAATTCTCTGATTAGTAATTTTAAGCGTATAGAACTAATAAACTTCATAGAATCTCATAGGCTAGACATAGCGGTCCTAAACAAAACTAAATTAGGACCAAAACACATAGTTAGTTTTAAAAACTATACCATAGTCAGAAATGATCGTGTAAATGGATCAGGTGGTGGAATACAGCCACTGTTATAAAGAAAAATTTAAATTTCGAAATTGGGAACTTACACAAAAAATACTCAACTATAGAAGTATCAATTATACAAATAAATTTGTCAGAGGACAGTATTCTTTTGGTTGCAGCAATTTATGCAAGGAAAGGAGAAAGTTCGATTTTTATCAATGAAATAAACGATTCGTTTTGTACGTTAAAGCTTGACTCTCCAAAAGTTTTTTATTTTGTAGGTGGAGACTTTAACGCAAAGCACACATCTTGGAGCAATTTATTAAACAACGAAAGAGGCGTTACATTCAGTAAATGGATTGACACAAGACATCTATAGATTATAAATTAAAATTATACAATTCTTCAATCCCATCTTATCCTAGAAAGAAATCTTTCTTAGACCTCATATTAGCTAAAGCGAGATTATCATTTAAACATACCTTAAATGATAAACTAAACACGGAAAACTTTCCAAGTAATCATGAGGTGATAATTGCTACTTTTAGTATTGATGATAGAAACCTCAGAAATTCATTATTTATTAAGAATAATAATTTTTTATTTTCTAAAATTTAGTTTGTCATATTCGCGAAAATTCTCTCTAAATTTAATCCTGATATCAATCCAGATTGTGACTTGGAATTAAGTCTCGTAGAAGCCAAGTTAGATCATATTAAAGACACTATACTGGATGCAATGAAGCGTTCCTCTCCAAAAATAAATCGTTTAATTCTACAGATAAATATCTCAACAAATATGTAAGAAAGCTAGTGGTAAGAGAAAAATCTCTTATCAATCAATTAAGGAAGCTAAGAAAATAGAATTTTAAAGGTACAGCAAAAGAGCACCTGGTTCACAATCTTATGAACATGATTGCTGCAATCAGGAGAAAATTAAAATTTCTTATAGAAAAGAATGTCGCGAGTTATTGGCTTAAGAGGATCTCGTCAATTGACCCTCGAAGACCGGATAAAATGTTCTCAGAAATCAAATTATTTCGAAATAAAAGCAGACACAAAGTCAACAATTTGAAAGTCACAGCTAACAGAGCTGACCTGATACTGGCAGCTGGAATCAACAACAAATCGTGTGTGACAGATGGCGATGGAATGAAAACCATTTACGAATACAAGGCCAAGGCTAACCTACTTGCAGTTCACTATATGTCAGTTAACAATCAGAACGAACTTATAAACAATGTTGTTTTCAAAAATTTTTTAAACAATAAGATAAGATACTGTTAGAAGAAATATCAACTGCTCATCCCAATACCATATGCACGTTCGTCCAGTTAATAATGCTTTAAAACCAGGAAAACCCTCATCGTGTGCCTTTTACTTCACTAACTTCGATTTAGTCAAACAAAAATTCAAGAAGCTTAAAAGCAAAAAATCAGCAGGAAATGATCAATTACCAAACTTCATATTAAAAAAACTCCCTGTAAACATTATCCGTGCTTATACAATTTTGTTTAATAATTTATTAAATTATGGTATTTTTCCAGATGCTTGGAAATCTGCTAAAGTTATTTCCACTTCAAAGAAAGGTAAATCTGCAAAAGACGCTAATAGTTACCGACTGATAAGTATGCTTTCCAATATAGGAAAAATCTACGAAAAAGTAATTAATGATATAATTTTAAATATTTGTTCAACCAATAATATCATATCCGAAAATCAATATGGATTTAAAAAACGTCACTCTACTTTGCATACTATAAATAAGTTGTCTTCTGATGGTAACTGGGCACTTAATAGGGGTAAGTGTGTGGGTGCATGTCTCGTCAACCTGGAGAAAGCATTTGGCACTGTATGAATCGATGGTCTTATACATAAACTAAGAAAGAAAAACTTTCCTCTGTTGGTGTTAAATTTATTAATCAGTATGATTAGTAACAGATCACTCCGAGTAATGATCGGAGACCAAGAATCGAACGAATGCGTAATTAAAAATGGTTTACAACAAGGTACTATAATTTCTCCGGTACTTTTTAATATCTACACGGACCATATATTACAGTTATTTGGTTGTCACAAAACCGGATGCTCGATGATTGCATTTGCTGATGACCTAATAGTATACAGAGCTGGAAAAGATCCGAGAAAAGTTTAAACGGACTTGCAAAAAGCGATTAATAGTATTTTTGCTTATTACACTGCGTGGAAATTAAAAGTAAACACTGACAAGTGCCAAACAATACTATTTAGATTGTCGACGCAAAAAGCTTCGAACAAAACAACTATCAAAAACAACTATAAATCATTTCACATAAATGCCGACCCAACTGCAAGCAAAAAGATAGTTTGTTTTTGTATAGGATACATTTTTATTCTTTCATTTATTCTAAGGTAGAAATCTACTTTCTTTCCCCTGTATATAGTAATTTTCTATTCTCCATATTTCCCTTATCCCTCCTCCCATTATTCTCTTTTTATTTTTTCCTCTGTATTAGATTAAACTTAATTTAAAGTTTTTAAAAGGTATGCGTGCTTATTTATTATTACACTTTTTGAGATTCAATTCAAGAAAATGTGCCATTGTTTAGCGCAGAGGCTTATGAAACACTCTAGTCTAAAGACTTCCTAGCGTCTGCTACAGGGATCTGTATTAAAGCTCCCCTTAGCGAGATTATATGAGCGATTGGTATTTAGTTCCTATTTTAATTATTGAAGTGAAAACTTCTTTAGAATAGGGAGTGATTTGAAAAAATGAAACGCTAGTTCAGGCAACGAACCGGTAGATGGCGAAGCAACGGAACCTGTATACGGAAAGGCAACGAAGCAACGGCCACGATATTTAGTAAGAACGGCAATAGAGACAAACATATAGGATTGAGCCTGCGAGAGAATGAGACAAAATATAGCTATTCTATTCTATTTTTTTCGATTTCTATTTTTCTATTTCTACTTAAAAATGTTTCTATTATATTAAAAAATTAATATTAAATTCTTTATATTTCAAATATTATAATTAATAATTATAAAATATACAGAATATAATAATTGTATTGTCTGCAATATTTTACAAAAAAAAAATGATTACAAGATACATCAGAAAAAAAGAATTAGAAAATATTGTAAAATATTTTTCTTATAAATATCCAAAGACATGTTTTTTAATTATAATGTTTGCGTATTTAGGAAATTTAAACTAATTTTTTAATACAATACAAAAGTTTTTAAATAGAAGAAACTGGACACGCGCGTGACACAAACTATTGGAAGAATATTTAGGCTAATGTAGTATTGGGAGTGCCGCGTGGCGTCGTGACGGTGCACTCGTGGACGCTACATTGTTCTTCCGTTGTTTTCTTTGTGTGCTGTGCGTCTCGAAGTGCGTGCGTTGTTAGTTATAGGACGTCAACCGAAATGCGTGGACGTAGCGTTTCTTATTCTTAGTTTTTCTTTTGTTCTCTTATGTAATGCATATTATTATATCTGAAATATAGTTGTTCAGTATCTTAACCAAGAGTTTTGGAGATCATTAGATAGAATTTTCCAATAGGTTATGGGCCCAGCACGCTTCCACTGCGCTTAAAGTGTTATTTTCTGGGTTATGATGCGTGCGCGTTACTTGTAAAAGAATATTCTGTAGTGTTCCGTAGTGTGTTTTCTCGGCTGTGTTTTATTGTAATATAGAACAAAATGGCAGATAGGGAGAAATATAGTCTTACAAAATTCGATGGGAAAAATTTTGCTTTATGGAAATACAGTGTATCGTTCTTGCTTGAAGCAGAAGATTTAACGAATTTTGTCAAAGGAACGGACGCAGAGCCAGAAAGTAAAACGTCAAAGGAATGGAAAGATTGGAAAACGCTTCGTGCTAAAACGTCGGTTATTCTCCTTAGCTCGGTGGAAACGTCCTTACATGGAAATTTGATAAACTGTGACACGCCGAAAGAAATTTGGGAAAAACTAAATACGCTGTACGGGGATACCAGTGAAGATCTGAAGCAGAGCAACTGGCAAGCATTCTACAAATTTCGAATTTCTGATGGTGAATCGGTAGCATCGAGTATTGAAAAATTCGAAAGCATTTGTAGGAAATTAGAAAATGCCGGAGATAAGCCTTCCGATAGCGCGGTTATGTCGAGACTCCTAGATAGTTTACCGTCGAAGTTTTCTACATTTAGAATGGCATGGGAGAGTACAACTGCAGGAGAGAGGAAGAAAGATAAATTAATCGCAAGAATAATCCGAGAAGATAAGCGTCTCACATCGGTCGAAGCAGAAGAATCGTCGTTAGCGTTAAAGGTGAGAAATATGAATTTGCAGCCCGGGAGGTCTAACGATAAGGCAGTTTCTAGTAATCAAGCTGGGAAAAAGAAAAGTAAAGCCAGAGTGGATGAAATGAAACAAAAATTTTCGTGTAATTATTGCCATGAAAAGGGACACTGGTATCGTGAATGTAAGAAAAGAATTGCTGATAAAGAAAATAAAAAGAAATCGGATAAGCCGTCTAATCTTGAAGAAACATATAATGTCGCGGCGTTTTCTTTGGAGGCAACAAATGAAAAACAATCGATATGGATAGCTGACTCGGGGGCGTCGATGCATATGTCGCCACATAAAGAAATATTTCGAGAATTGAGACCGGCCGATAAGATAAGATATGTGAAAGTGGCAGGAGGCGAAACTTTATCCGTGGCGGGTATGGGGACAATAGATATCGTCGCGTGTGTGGACGGTAAAGAGGAGAGCCGCCAACTTTCAAATGTTCTTTTTGTTCCGGATTTGGAACAGAATTTGTTTTCAGTGGGAGCGATTACTGAAAGAGGGTTCTCATTTCATGTTATCGGAAAGCGGTGCGAAGTTCGAAATAATAGCGGTGCTTTATCTTCAGTGGGAGAGCGCCATGGACAATTATTTAGAATGCTATTTTAAACGAAGAAGTCTATGGAATGTTATTTAATACAAGAAAGCTCGTTAAAATTATGGCACGAGCGATTAGGCCATATCAATGTGAACGCCATCAAGAAAACTGATGAAATAAAAGCTGTAAATGGTATGAAAATTAAAAATGGATCACAGTTTTTCTGTGAGGCTTGTACGCTGGGGAAACAGGCACGAAAACCTCATTTCTCAAGTAGGCGGGTCAAAGCAGATAAACCGGGCGAGATGATGCATTCGGATGTGTGTGGCCCAATAAATGTGGAGTCTGCAGGTGGTTCGCGGTATTTTCTACTGTTTAAGGATGATTGTACAGGTTTTCGAACAATTTATTTCCTACGGAACAAATCGGAGGTTCTAAATAAATTTAAGGTATTTGAAGCTCTTGTCCACAGGCAGACAGGTAACAAGATAAAAATTCTACGTTCGGATAATGGGAGAGAATATATTTCGAAAGAATTTCGAGATTTTCTACAATCGAGGGGAATCATCCACGAAAAGTCTGCGCCGTACGTTCCTCAACAGAATGGACGATCCGAGAGGGAAATGCGAACTCTTGTAGAAAGTGCAAGGTCCATGTTAATTTCAAAAGGCTTACCAAAATATTTGTGGGCGGAAGCGGTAAAAACGGCAGCGTACATTCTTAACAGGACTGTTACAAAACAGTTGGATGAAATGACTGCATATGAAAAATGGACTGGACGAAAACCGGAAGTACAACATATGCGAATTTTCGAAAGCATCGCCTACAAGAACATTCCCAAGGAAAGTAGGAGGAAGTTGGATAGTAAAAGTCTTCGGTTGGTTTTGGTTGGCTACGAAGGCGATTCTACTAATTATAGACTATGGGACAAGAAATCACGGAAAATACATATAGCCTGTGATGTCACCTTTAATGAAGAAGCTGCAGAAAATTTTGATGAAGAGTCCTGTAAACGTTTTTCTGTAAACTTGGATTTTGGAAATTATAATGAATCACTTGAAGAGGACGAAGAAGATTTTGAGTCGGCTGAATCATCAGGTGAAGATAATGACGAAGCATCTCCAAGTGTAAGTAACCGTCAACAGGATGAAGTGCAACAAACCGGTAGACAATTGCGCGATAGAAGAACATTACGTGTGCCAGACCGCTATAGTGAGTTTGGTTATGCCTCCATAGCGGATGTAGTGCCCCAAACGTATGAAGGTGCGGTGTCTAGTGTAGAAGCAGTGCAATGGAAATGTGCGATGAATGAAGAAATGAGTGCGCTTCGTAAAAATAAAACATGGACACTAGAAAGATTACCAGAAAATAAAAAGACTGTAGCTTGTAAGTGGGTTTTTACTAAGAAACTGGACTCGAACGGTAATGTGCAGCGTTATAAAGCTAGGCTTGTGGCAAAAGGCTTCACTCAACGAGAAGGAATTGATTTTTCTGAAACTTTCGCGCCGGTGGTTAGATATGAGTCTATTAGAATATTATTGGCGATCGCGGCGAGAGATGATTTGGAGTTAGCACAATTTGATATTAAAACTGCTTTCCTTCACGGTGAGTTGAAAGAGCTTATTTTCATGGAGCAGCCACAAGGTTTTGTCGATAAATGTCAACCACGAGCAGTTTGTAAATTAAATAAGAGTTTGTATGGGCTTAAGCAGTCACCACGGTGTTGGAATTCTAAATTTACAAATTTTCTAAAGAGTTTTGGTTTCCATCATTCTGAAAATGATAATTGTGTATTTTTAGGAAAAGTGAATGATGCAGACGTTATTTTAGCTTTATATGTAGATGACGGGTTAGTGTTGTCAAAATCAAAAGAAGCGGTTAAAATGGTTTTAGATAAATTAAAAGAAAATTTTGAAATCACTATTGGAAACGGAAAACAATTTATCGGTATGGAAATTGAGCGCGACCGCAAAAATCGTACTATTAAAATAAAGCAGGAACAGTACATCAAAAGAATGCTTGTAAGATTTCGAATGGAGGATGCAAAACCAGTTGGTACACCGTTTGAGCCTGGTTTGCATTTGTCATCACAAGAAAATGTAAAAATGTGTGATGTACCATATCGGGAAGCTATAGGTTCATTATTGTTTGCAGCAAGGGTCTGTAGGCCGGATATTGAATTTGCGGTGAATAAATTAAGTCAGTTTTTAACGAATTATGGGCGGGAACACTGGCAAGCTGCGAAAAGAATTTTCAGATATTTGAAAGGAACGCTAGATCATGGAATTGTGTACGGAACAAGTGGGAGTAATGGCATTCTAAACGGGTATACGGATGCAGATTATGCAGGATGTGTAACTACTCGTAAATCAACGACAGGTTTTTTATTTGTATTAAATAATGGGGCAGTTTCATGGTCTAGTCAGAGGCAGCGTGTGGTAGCATTGTCAACAACTGAAGCGGAGTATATTGCCCTTGCGAAGGGTACTCAGGAGGTTTTGTGGTTAAAGCAATTTTGTTTAGATATTGGTTTAAAATGTGAAGCGATACCTATGAATGTAGATAACCAATCAGCGATTAAACTAGCAAGTAATCCTGAGTATCATAAACGAACAAAACACATAGACGTTCGTTATCATTTTGTGCGAGAAGTCTTCGAACGAGGCGATATTATTGTAAATTATGTCGATACCACACGGCAGCTTGCAGATGTTTTTGCGAAGCCCTTGAGTAAGCAACAATTTAAAAAATTACGACACGGGATCGGTGTATTAGTCTAAATAAGTGGGAGTATTGGAAGAATATTTAGGCTAATGTAGTATTGGGAGTGCCGCGTGGCGTCGTGACGGTGCACTCGTGGACGCTACGTTGTTCTTCCGTTGTTTTCTTTGTGTGCTGTGCGTCTCGAAGTGCGTGCGTTGTTAGTTATAGGACGTCAACCGAAATGCGTGGACGTAGCGTTTCTTATTCTTAGTTTTTCTTTTGTTCTTTTATGTAATGCATATTATTATATCTGAAATATAGTTGTTCAGTATCTTAACCAAAAGTGTTGGAGATCATTAGATAGAATTTTCCAATACAAACAAATAAACCTTATTTGCTATTATATTTTCAATAAAAATACAATAATATAACTTATTTTAAAGATGTAGAAAAAAAAATTTTTGAATTGAAAAAATTGTGAATTAGAACAAAAATAAAAAATAGATTTTAAAATCGTTGTAATTCCAAGCTAGATGAAACAAAAAAAAGAACACTATTGTTCCCTTCTTTAACAGCATTTACAGGTATTAGTTGCAACACAAAAAGAAATACTTGTGTGTGCTAACCCATAGTAAAGTTATCTCAAATTCAAAGGAAGGGTGAAAAGTTTAAGAGAAAAAAAATTCATCTACCTGAGTTTCAAAAAAAAATATAGTATATTTACTTATTTACTTAGTTTAGGACGACGTATCTTTCTGTCGAAAAACATTTTACCATTTTTGTTTCTATCTATGGCTATCGCATTCAGCATCCCATCTAAATTGATTAAATTTAGAAATTGATAGTTTTTGTCATCTACCCCAAGATCATACCGGTTGATTTTGTTATATATGGTAACAATACTGTGAGAGTGAGAGAAAGACGAAGAGTGCGAGTGTATGGTATGCGTGAAAACAATTGATGAATGTGAAAGATGTTGAGAGTATGCAGCGATATCGGTATGAGTGTGTGTGCGCGCAGCGATATGGATATGAGTGTGAGTGCGCGCAGCGATATGGGTATAAGTGTGAGTGCATGCAGTAGTATGAATATGAGTGTGTCCAGTAAGAAAGAAAAGCGAGCGTGCACCCCGAAGTCTCTCGAATATTCCCGAACCGGAAATCGGGAAAAGGTCTTTTGTTTAATCGGTCGGGAATAGTCTGGAGATTTCGAGAATGATTGACGGAAGTGATTGGGACCATTGGTGGGGTGCATGTGTATATAAGCGCGGCGAAGAATGCGGTCTTCGCCTTCTTGATTCGGTGCTACTATCTGTGAGTGAAAGAAGTGTAATTCGAGTGTGTCAACTATTATTACTTGCTTTTCTTATCTTTTCTATCTCTTTATTATTATATTAAACATTTATTCTATTATAATAAATACTTATATTTTTTAAATTTAAATAAATCTTACATTTTTGGGGGCTCAGCCGGGATAGAATCGATTTCACGAGCGTGTAAGTAATTATTAGTTGGAAGTGTTAAAGTGTCTAGTGCATCATGGAATCAAGGGGGACATCACAAGAAGATGTATCTAATACGACTGTTGTGGCAGCAGAGCCAGACGTCGATCAGATGAAGTACCTGGAGCTGAAAGCCAGCTTGAAGAGAATGGGCTTAAGCTCAAAGGGTAGAAAGAAAGAGTTAGCGGAACGCTTACGAGCAGCTAACAATAAAAAACAAGACGACGATGATGATGAAGAGGATTCAGAGGATGATGATACCGAAGACGAGGAATCTATCATCGACGAAAAAGAAACTTCTGCAAGGGCAATGCAGATGTTGTCTTTTAAAGACGTTGAAGAGTCGGTCAACACATTTAGTGGAGACGGAACAACTAGCGTTAAATGCTGGTTAAGAGAGTTTGAAGAGATGGCTGAAATATGCCAGTGGGGTAATTTGCAAAAAATTATCTATTGTAAGCGATTATTACGAGGACCGGCGAAATCTTTCGTGCGGTATGAAAAGTGTTGTAAGTCGTGGAAACAACTGAAGAGGGCATTAGTAGAGGAATTCATGGAAGTAACAAACACATATAAGGTACATGAGACACTTAGAAGACGGCAAAGAAAAGCGGATGAAACCTATCAAGAGTACATTTACGAGATGTGTGAAATTGCCGCTCAAGCAGGTATCGATAAAACATCTACGATACAATATATCATCGACGGCATTCAAGACGAAGAAATAAATAAAACAATTCTGTACGGAGCTACAACGATCAAAGAATTAAAGAAGAAAATTGCATTGTATGAAGTAATGAAAGAAAAAATGAAGGCGAAGACGAAGACGACAAAGACGCAAGGGACACATGTTACCAACGAGAAGGAAAAGCAGTCACGCAGATTACCGTCGGAGAAGACTAGCGGCGAACGCTGCTTTAGTTGCGGAGGGTTGAACCATCAGAGACGGAGTTGTCCATTTAAGAAAAAAGGATCAAAGTGTTTTAAGTGCGGCGAATTCGGACATATTTCAACAGCTTGTCAAAAGAACGAGAAGCAACGGGACGCGTCGGAGAAAGTGTGTGGTGTGAGTATGGAAACCAAACGGAAGTGTGTAAAAGAGGTGCAAATGGGAAACGATATAATTACAGCGCTGATAGACACAGGTAGTGACATAAGTTTAATAACGACAGAACAATATTTTAAGGTAGGCACACCGAAATTAAATAAAGAGATTTTGCGTTTTCGGGGTGTGGGCTCTGACCCAATTAAAACATATGGCGTGATAGAAACAAGTATCATTATCGATAAGAAAATGTATCCGATCAAAGTTCACGTAGTTTCCGATGCTCTTTTAGATCATAGTTTACTAATAGGCAATGATTTTTTGCGGAAGATGAGTGTAACGATAGACGCCGGTAAAGTTTCCATTAGTGACGCGAACGAGGTTGCGAAGACAGACAACGAGGTACACGAGATCTTTAAAATCAATGCATTGAATGACTGTAGCGAAATAGATCTGTCACATATTGTAAGCGCGGAAAAAAGAGAGAAAATAGAATCAATTATTGAAAATTATCGACCAGAGAAAGTCCGTGAAGTAAACCTAGAAATGAATATCATTTTAAAAGACGATGAGCCGGTATATGCACGCCCAAGACGGTTATCGCCGAAAGAGAAAGACGAGGTAGACGCCGAGATAAGAAAGTGGCTGGACGACGGTATAATACAACCATCGTTTTCTGATTACGCTAGCCCGGTTGTATTAGTAAGAAAGAAAGACGGGTCGGGAAGATTGTGCGTCGATTATCGTAAACTAAACGATAAGATTGTAAAGGATCGATATCCCTTACCGCTGATCGAGGATCAGTTGGACGCTTTACAAAACGCACGCGTGTTCACCACAATAGATTTGAAGAATGGTTTTTTCCATGTGTCAGTAAATAAGAGCAGCCGAAAGTACACAGCGTTTGTGGTGCCGAATGGTCATTATGAGTTTTTAAAGGTTCCGTTTGGATTATGCAATTCACCTTCTGTTTTTCAAAAGTTCATTAATCTGGTATTTGGGGAATTGATAGCTTCAAAAAAGGTATTAACTTATTTAGATGATATAATTATACCCTCCGACGACATCGAAGACGGAATAACTAACTTAGAATTGGTTTTAAAGACGGCGAGCGAGTTCGGACTGATAATTAATTGGAAAAAATGCGAGTTCTTGAAGAGACGCGTAGAATATCTAGGACACATAATTGAGGACGATCGGATACAACCTTCTGTTGTTAAGACAGCCGCGGTCGCGAGATTTCCTAGACCGACTAATTGTAAGGGGGTACAAAGCTTTCTCGGTTTAACGGGGTATTTTCGGAAGTTTGTACCGCAATATTCGATAATTGCAAGACCGTTGTCTAACCTATTGCGGAAAGAAGTAGAATTTAAATTCGGAAGCCAAGAAGAGGAATCCTTCAAAAAATTAAAAGAGATATTGTGTAGTAAACCGGTTTTGCGCCTATAAAGGGTGAACGCCGAAACCGAGTTGCATACAGATGCGTCCGCTAAGGGATACGGTTCTATTTTGATGCAGCAAGATAACGCTGATAATATGTTCCATCCGATATATTACGCGAGTGGAAAGACCACACCTGCCGAAGAGAAGTATCCTAGTTATGAACTAGAGGTGCTCGCGATTATCAAGTCGTTGCGAAAGTTTAGAGTGTATCTACTAGGGATAGAATTTAAGATAGTTACAGATTGCCGTGCTTTTACACTCACTATGCGAAAAAAGGATTTGTGCGTTCGCGTTGCGAGGTGGGCTTTACTTCTCGAAGAATTTCGGTATACGATTGAACCTCGGGCGAGCAGGCAGATGATGCATGCGGATGCGTTGAGCCGCAATCCTTTGCCGACGGTAATGTTTGTTCGCGAGGACGAAAGTGGACTCATAGCTAGCTTCAAGCGAGCGCAGCACGAAGACGAAGGTCTGCGCGGCATAGTTAACGGTGTGAAGGAAAATAAACTGAGTGGTTATATTATAAGAAACGAAATATTGTATAAAGATGTAAACGGTGATATGCTGGTGGTAGTACCTAGGGCATTACAGGCGCAAGTTGTTCGTCGAGCGCATGAACAGGGACATTTTGCGGTAGATAAGACTGTAATGTTAGTAAAGAAAGACTATTGGTTCGAAGGAATAGGCAACGTCGCGGAGAAAGTAGTGCGAAATTGTGTTAAGTGTATTTTGGCCGAAAGAAAGAGCGGAAGAGCGGAGGGTTGGCTGCATCCAATCGACAAGGGAGAGGTTTCCCTCCACACTTTCCACGTCGACCACCTTGGACCTATCCCCTCCACCAGGAAGAACTATAGGTACATATTCGTAGTGGTATATGGATTCTCGAAGTTTGTATGGTTGTATGCAACTAAATCTACGGACTCAGCTGAGGTGTTACGTCACCTACAAAAACAGGCGAGTGTGTTCGGAAATCCGAAACGAATTATCTCGGACAGAGGAACCGCTTTTACATCAAATGATTTCGAGAAGTATTGCGAGGAGGAGAACATTGAGCATATAAAGATCGCAACCGGAATACCGAGGGGTAATGGGCAGGTGGAAAGGATTAATCGCACGCTTATACCCCTATTAACGAAAATGTCTTCTCCAAAACCGGAAGATTGGTATCGCTACCTTGACTTGGCTCAGCGATATCTGAATGCTACGCCTAACAAGAGTATAAAAACCACCCCGTTTAAATTGCTGTTTGGTACGGATATGAAGATGAAAGAGGATCCATCTATACGTGAAATGATAGAAGACGAATGGAGACAGATGTTTGAAGAACAACGGGAGGAGTGTCGCAGACGTGCGAAAGAAGCCATCCTAAGGGCACAAATGGAAAATCGTAGATCATATAATAAAAAAAGAACTGTCGCAACGCGATATAAAGAAGGAGATCTGGTTGCGATACGACGAACACAATTTGGACCGGGATTGAAATTACACCCAAAATATTTGGGACCATACGAGGTAATCACAGTATTAAGGGGCGATCGCTATATGGTGCGAAAAGTGGGAGAACACGAAGGTCCATACACAACATCGACTGCGGCCGATTCGATGAAGCCATGGGCTCAAGAGGAAGAAGAAATATTTATCGAAGATAGTTAAAGCCGATCGTATATCTGAGGACAGATATGTTTGTCAGAACGGCCGAGTGTGAGAGTGAGAGAAAGACGAAGAGTGCGAGTGTATGGTATGCGTGAAAACAATTGATGAATGTGAAAGATGTTGAGAGTATGCAGCGATATGGATATGAGTGTGAGTGCGCGCAGCGATATGGGTATAAGTGTGAGTGCATGCAGTAGTATGAATATGAGTGTGTCCAGTAAGAAAGAAAAGCGAGCGTGCACCCCGAAGTCTCTCGAATATTCCCGAACCGGAAATCGGGAAAAGGTCTTTTGTTTAATCGGTCGGGAATAGTCTGGAGATTTCGAGAATGATTGACGGAAGTGATTGGGACCATTGGTGGGGTGCATGTGTATATAAGCGCGGCGAAGAATGCGGTCTTCGCCTTCTTGATTCGGTGCTACTATCTGTGAGTGAAAGAAGTGTAATTCGAGTGTGTCAACTATTATTACTTGCTTTTCTTATCTTTTCTATCTCTTTATTATTATATTAAACATTTATTCTATTATAATAAATACTTATATTTTTTAAATTTAAATAAATCTTACAATACTATAATAAATAAATTCTACAATTATCTTACTCTTGATATTTCGTCTCATTCTCTCAAAACTTAGATTTTTGAAGGTTTTACATCTAGCACGTGTGATCTGCACACATGATTTTTTCTTTTTTATTGAAAAATTAATATTAAATTCTTCATTTCGCAAATATAATAATAACTAGTTATGAAATAAATACAATATATAATAATTGTATTGTCTGAAATATTAAAAAAAAAAAAGAATTACCAGATACATCAGAGAAAAAGAATTAAAGAACACTGTAAAATACATTAGAAGCAGCTGACAAATTCCATTCAAAAGCAAGGAAATTACTGTCACATTTTAAGTCACATATAAACAAATTATATTATAAAATTACAATATTTGCGTATTTAAGAAACTTATACTAATGTTTCAATAAAATAAAATTCATTTTGAACATGTTGAATGCCTAGCGTGAATTGGTGGAGCTTACCACGGGTCCCAAATTCGAGACTCTTTGTTTACACAGTTCGATAAGCTGAGAGAGCGATACAATTCAATGCGTTTTTTAGATTTTTCGTGGTTCAAATCTTCATTTAGACGAGAGTATTTAGGAAGATAGGTTTCTGGTCCAAAGAATAAAGACGAGATATGTTATAATTAATAAGGGTCTCAAAGAATACCAGGTGTACGATCCGAAATGATCGTACGGCAATTAGCTATAGTTAAATTGCGCGCGTTTGATTCTATCGACTTAAACTATAGATCAATACCCATTGCGAGCATCGATACTAGCGACTATCGAAGCGTTCTTATAATTACCCCACCTCTCGCTTCCCCACTTCTCACACCCCTAGCGCATACGCCCTGCTGGGCCAGTACAAAAGGACGTTCTTTCATTCCATCACTGGACGCCTGTGAATATATATCTAAATAGAAGCAGTTAAGTTGAAATAGTCAAGGAACGTAAGCGAAGCGAGCGAGAGGTGAGATCTTTCCATTAAATACATTTCACATCGACGGTATTTTCCCGCGTGGTAACACCACGTGGTGGACTCTCATTGTTATAATCAAATATCATCCAGCGTTTTATGCCGTAAGGCTTTTCCCTGACGAGCCAATAAAGCATCGTATCTTTGTTTGGCTCAACCACGTGTTTAATTAAATTTATTCTAATCCCTTCTTCCTCATCCTTAGCAACTAATTGCCAGAGAACTCTTAATTGAGGAATCTAGGCCATAACACCAGGGTATGGAGTTGAAAGATTATTTCTCGAAAAGATCTTTATTAGATCTCTCATTGCATTTGTACCAGAACCTTCGTTTAGTCTAACAGTATTTTCCATATATTTTTTGTACCGTCTTTATTTCGTCATCCCTAAAATGTTTGTTAGACAGTACAAAAATTTAGATAAAAATGAGAAATCAAAAACCATCCTAACAAATAAAATTTTATACCTGAGATTCACAAAAAGTATATTTTATATTAACATAGTTTATGACGAATTATATTTCCCTCAATAAACATCCTATGATTTTGGTGTCTATCTATGACTATCGCATTCAGTATTCCCTTTTCATTATTTGTATTGGGAAATGTTATGGCCGAAATTCCTCAACTAAGAGTCCTCTGGCAATTTGTTTATGCTATGAAGTGGAGAATAAAGGGTTAGGTTAAGGTGTAAAATAAAACACGTGATTGAGCCAACCAAAGAAACAATGCCTTTTTTATTGGCTCGTCAGGGAAAAGCCTTGCGGCATAAAAACCCTGGATGATACTTGATTATACAATAAGAATGCACCACGTGGTGTTACCACGAGGGAAAATACCGTCGATGTGAAATATATATATATATATTGGAAAGATCTCACCTCTCGCACTCCGCAAATATAGCGATCACAACCTTAAGGGTTTTGATGTTGAATGGGCTCACTTTCACGAGTCTTGAAGATTAGGATATTCTCATCGTTGTCCTTTGTGAATTCTTAAAGCCTCTATAATCCCTCAAGATGTGTAGTCGTAGGCGTCCGGTGAAGAATAGAAAGAATGCCCCTTTGTACTGGCCCAGCAGGACGTACGTACTAGGGCTATGAGAAGTGGGGATGCGAAAGGCGGGGGTAGCTAGAGAAGCGCTTCGATAGTTACTGGTGGTTGATCGATGCTCACAGTAAGTATCGATCTAGAATCCTAATCGATGGAAGCGGATGCGCGCGAGTTTCGAATATCGCTAATCACCGTACGATCCTTTCGGATCGTACAGGAAAAGTGTGGTCTTTATCGGCTGTTCCATCCACTAATCATACCGGTGTCTTTTGTTATATATGGTAATAATTTTAAAATAAATAAATACTACAATTATCTTATTATTGATAGTTTTTAGGTCTGGAAACAGAAGGAAGTCGCTAGGGGCCAAATCTGTTGAATACGATAGAGGCTCTAACAATTCGAACTTTAATTCATGGATATCAGCCATTGTTAAAATGCTCTTGTGACACATTACATTGTCCTTATAAAAAAGGATTTCGTTCTTCTGCAAACTGGGTCTTTTTTTACGCATTTTTTCCTTCAGCTGGTATAAAAGGTTACAATAATGTTCAGAATTTATTGATTTACCAGTTTGCAAGTAATCCACAAACAAAATTCCTTTCGCATCCCAAAAAACTGATGCTAACAACTTCTTGGCCGATTTCTGGACACAAACCCGTTTCAGAACCGAAGAACCAGGTTCACACCACTCTTTAGCCTCTTGTTTTGATTCAGGATCATGGTTATAGACCCAAGTCTCATCTATAGTGATGAATCGACGCACAAAATCCACTTTATCCTTTCGAAAACGCTCTAAATGTTGCTGAGAAAGTCGCCTTAGTATGTGTTTTTGTTCCATTTTTAGCGAATGCGGCACCCAATGTGCACACAACTTTCTAAAACCACATACTTCAGTCAAAATATTGCTTACACTGCCTAATGAGATGCCTAGGGCTTCTACTAAATCTCTTTCAATCACTCGACGATTTTCCAATACGATATCCTGTATTTTTTCTACGATTTTCGGTGTTATTGCTGTTTTTGGACGTCCTTGACGTGAATCGTATTCAAGGCTTGTACGACCAGGTTTAAATTCAGCAACCCATTTTTCCACTTTAATAATTAAAGGAGAAGAGTCCTTATACACTTTCAACATTCGTTCATAAATTTTCTTTGCTTTTAAACCTTCCAAAAATAAACATTAAATTTTTGCTTGATTTTTCCAATATAAAAAATACTGTTACATGTTGATATTAAATGGCTTGTAAACAAAGAATGAATTGACAGATTGAAATAAAACTTCACATACGTTCATATGAAGAGTGTACCAACATAACAAAAAGAAAGTTAGGCTAGTAGCAACGCCGTCTCTTATCGAACAGCAAAACTTAATGAGCAACCTAGTATATATAGCTTCCAAACTTAAACAGACTTACACACTTATACAACTTACAAATACAAACTATACACCTTCTTTCTTTATTTCGACCGTCGGTTCGCTTGGACCTTATTCTTTTGTCGCCTATCAACGTGTTTACCTCTGTTTATTCTTTTACCTTTCTATCGCTCCTACCTACAAACAGGTATAGGATCGAAATAATATGAGTCTACGTTTCGTAGTATGCAGTCGCACACAAACACACACATATACAACCAGGAGCGATAACTACGAAGCATAGCATAAAGAGAAGACCGAGAATAGGAAATACTGTATAGCTATATCTCATTTCTCGCAGACTCAATCCTATATGTTTGTCTCATTTTGTCTTCTTACTGAGTATCGTGGCCGCTGCATCAAATCGCTGCATCGCTGCTGTGTTTCATTTTTTTAAATCACTTCCTATTCTAAAGAAGTTTTCATTTCAAAAATATTATCCTAATTTAACGTAACTTTAATTTAATTTATGTCTTCATCGTCACTGCTCAATGTTATCAACTGAGAACGTTTTTTCAGTGAAATGATATTGCCCTCACTTTCAGAACGTTTTTCTTCATTTAAAGTTCTTGCATTTTTTTCCCTTTTTAAAAAATCTGTAATTTTCTTTTGATTGTTGTTTATTAATAGGTCATTGTAAATTTTTGGTACGGAGCTAGACAGTTTTGATGCTCCCTTTTGAATTTCCGGCTTCTTTCTTTGAAAGGATCTGCATTCAAGAAAAATGACTCGAGATTTTCAGTTAAGCTGAGGCCTTTTTGTAATTTTTTAAATGATTACTTATTAACTGCACAATCTTCATCAGTGCTAGTGTCCTCAGGATCGATTGGGTTTACAGTTTCGGATGCTATTTCTATCAAATCCGCTTCATCAACTTCTTCTTCCACTAATAAACCTTGAACGTCCTCAATAGCCATATCCACAAAACCTTTGCCTCCGATTGATTTAGCAAGTTCTAATTTGTCTCCAATTTCATTTTTTACCGATTCACGCACGTTTTCTATTTTAACTGAAGAGAGCCATACCTTCTTCCCACACGCATTTAACGTTGATGTTTTCAGTTCACAATAGCGTGACACACTTTTGTTTTCAGGGCATGGAGATGAAAAGAAATACTTTCCGCAACACTGTATCTTTAAGACGGTAAGCCTCGCCGCGGCTGTAGAAGTACTATGTTGTAAAAAGTTTTTGGAAAGGAAACCGTTTTATAAGACGCTGTGTTGTAGGAGGATTCCCGCAATTATGAATCGTGGTATAGTGAAACCGTGTCATAAGATATCGTGTTTTTGGAGGATTTGCCGCAATTTATGAATCGTGTTATAGCGAAATAGTGTTAGGAGAAACCGTGATATTGGAGAGATAAATGTATATCAAAATATTTTTTGGATACAGAAACTAAGATTAAAAAAATAGAATTAATATTAAAAAATTATAATAAGAGCATAAAAAACAAAATAAAAACTTAAAATGTCTATTTTTATTAGTTTTACTTTTGTTGTTTCTTGTGGGCTGTAAAAAAAATGACAGAAAAAATCTATTTTTTTTTTAAATTTTATTATTATTTATTATTTACTAAGAATTAATTATAAATTAAAAATTTTTTAAATATTCTATAGAAAAAATTTTCATTTTACAAAATCAAGAAACAGTAAAATATTATTTTTATTGAAATAATTGAAATTTTATATGCTTACGACAAGCGCGTTGTAACCAAGTAGACAAAGATGAAAAGTACTTCCTAATAATTGTTGCAATATAAAAACGTTGAAGTCATTTTCCAATGATTCAGCTAATCTAAAACATAGTACATATATGCTTACACATAGAAATATCATGTAAGCAGATCACACGTGTTAGAAGTGAAACCTTCAAAGAACTAAGTCTTGAGAGAATGAGACGAATGCACAGTATCAAGAGTAAGATAACTGTAGGATTTATTTATTAAAATATTGTTATCATATATACCAAAGAGCACTGGTATGTATGATCTCTGGATAGAGTAGCTGATAAAAACTACAACTATCTAAATTCTAGCTATTAAGATAAAATGCCGCATGCGATAGCCATAGATGAAACAAAACTCGTGGGTTATATATGCCAACGGAAAGATACCCCGTCCTAACCTAGGTACATATAATGTATCAATTTTTGAAACTGAGGTAAATAATAGTCTTTCTGTGAATTTAAAATATCTTTATCATGGGTTAGCACATCCAAATATTTTTGTTGTTATTGTTACCAGTTCCTTTAGATGCCTCAAAAAGAACGAAACAATTTTTGTCGTATTTTAGAAATGAAGACTTCTTTAGAATAGGAAGTGATTTGAAAAAAAATGAAACGCGGCAGCGATGTAACGGAGTGGCGGGCGGCTATGCAACGGCCAAGATATTTAGTAAGAGGAGAAAAAGAGACAAACATATAGGATTAAGTCTGCGTGAGAATCAGACAAAATATAGCTACACAGTTTTTCCTATTCTCGGTCTCCTCTTTATGCGCTGCTTTGTAGTCCCCACTCCTGGCTACTAAGCTTTGTATTATATGTTTGTGTGCGACTGCATCTACGATGCGTTTACTCATATCATCTCGATACTATACCTGTTTGTAGGTAGGAGCGATATAAAGGTAGAAGATTAAACAGAGATAAGCGTGTAGGCGACAAAAGAATAAGATACAGACGAACCGACGGTCGAAATAAAGAAAGAATGTTTGTGGTCTGGCTTTGTAAGTTGTGCAAGTTGTGTAAGGCTGTGTAAGTTTGAATAGTTTTCGAACGTCGTCATTCAATTGAAATAGTTCAGTTGCGTATATCGGTTGTTATGGTAAGATTGTGAAACTTGTATTGCATCTTTTCTAATACCTACTTTAAATATATTTTATCAGTAGGAATAAACTGAGTGTACTTTAACCTCGCACCTTTACACTAAACCCAATCCTTCATGTATACATATATATATATATTTGTTTCTATCTATGGCTATTGCATTCAAAATTCTATCTTAATTAATACAATTTGGAAAGTAATAGTATTTCTTAGCTACCCCCATCCCAAGATCATACCCGTGCCCTTTGATATATATGCCAAAAAAAATTATAATAAATAAATCGTACAATTATCTTACTCTTGATACTGTGCTTTCGTCTCTTTTTTTCGAACTTTGTTTTTTTAAGGTTTCACTTATAACACGTGTGATCTGCACACATAATTTTTGTTGTTGAAATGAAGACAATTTTTGTTTCAAGGTTAAACCTAGATTTAACAGTTGATTCGATAAATTTAACCTCCCAATGATCTCATGTATTGATATTTGCCGATTTGTATAAACTAATTTTTTTATTGTGTCAGGAAAAAACAAAATTACTTTCTGAACAACCCAATATTTTTTGAATCTTTTTCTTCTTTTAGAGACAAAGCTGTTTCATTGCTTGTTGTTACCTCGAGTAATCTCTCTTTATTGTAATATCGGGTTTTTTAAAGTGAAAACTTCTTTAATACCTAGGTGATTTGAAATCGGAACCAGCATGGCTAGATAACATAAACTTAATTATTTCAATACACATACTTAAAAGCATAAGTTATTTCTTTAACTGGACACAAGATTGCACTTACTATTTGCCCATTCTCACAAGCAAAACAGTATTATAGTGTCTAAGTAATATTCAAATAACAGAAAAATTTAAGATCTCTATTTACAGGATCAAATCTGTAATAGATGTTCAAAAATTCTCAGCGTAGGGTAAAGTCGATGCAACTGCGATAAGGAGTTCTCTTTTGTACACGTCGATTTAAAATATTAGGGGTAAACTGATGGTCGTTCACACCTTTTACCTAATAAGAGGGAGCTACGAGAAGCGAAGTTTTTACAGTAAATATTAAACTAACATTTACCATTAAATACATTTTTATTAATTAATAATATTTGGTTAATATGTGTTTTTTTACAAAGATTTTTGAACAGAAAACTTCTTTAGAAACATTGTAATGCAATACTTGTTTAAACGAAAAAATACGACCACAATTGTTCCGTTGTTTGCCTAAATATCTAAAGGAACTTGTAGTTCCAACGGAAAATATCTAATTGTGTTACTAACTATAAATATATCTTAAATTAGCAGAAAGGTTCACATATTCCTGCGTTTCACAAAAAGGATATATTAAATTAGCTTATTTAACTACACCCAGTGAACACAAGACCTTAAAATGATGTCATACGTATGTCATACAGTGATCTTAAAATTTTTCGTACACATGACGTAATGGTGACTTTATTTATGACCTCAATATTAAGTCATATGTTCTGACTTAAAAATGATATTAATGTGACTTAATAATCCCATCATCATATTTATGCGTATATATATATTAGGGTAGGTCAAAAAAATTACTTATTTTTTTTTTCAATTGCCACGGAAAAATGGGTTGCTAGACACCTTAAAACAATTCTAACCAAATATGAGCTTCTAATTTTAATAGGAAGATCCTTCGCATCTAATAGATTAAAATTCATATTTCATTATTTATTGATTGTACAGAAAAATGTTCTAGACGAACTTTGTAGAAAATTTAATGCTCTACAAAAAGGGTATCGTATATTTTTTCCGTAAACCTCACCATTTGAACACTTAATTTAATCGCCAAAACATAAGACACCATTTTTATAGAGCAGTTAATTTCCTACAAAAATTTGTATTGCGCATCTTATAATAGTCATTTATTGTCGAGTTATAAAATTCATAAACAAAAATGAAATTTGTCTAAAAATCATCAAATTTAAATCTTTAATATCATTCAAATGGTGAGGTTTACGGAAAAAATATACGATACCTTTTTTGTAGAACATTAAATTTCCTACAAAATTCGTTAAGAACATTTTTCTGTACAATCAATAAATAATTAGGTATGAATTTTAATCTATTGGACTGAAAAAAAAAAAAAAAAACTGCGATGCGGAGGATATTCCTATTAAAATTAAGAGCTCATATTTGGTGAGAATTGTTTTAAGGTGTCTAGCAACCTATTTTTCCGTGGCACTTAAAAAAAAAGTCATTTTTTTGACCCACCCTAATATATATGTATAAAAAAAAAAACGGTTACAGTAAGTCACCTTATAAGTATATATTTTCAGTGCATTAAATAGATATGTCTAATGGTTATTGTACCACCGGTGGTATACGTGGCATGGAACGTGTTAATTATAATTTATATTATTAATTTATGTTATGTTTTATTATTTTATATTATTTATTAATTATAATTTATATTATTAATTTATGTTATATTTTATTATTTAATATTATTTAATAATTATAATTAATAATATTGTTAATTATATATGTATTAGTAATATAATGGAATTCAGCACAAGTTCGCATGGCTCAGTGAGGCAAATCACCATCCAGTAATGTCCGTCCAGTAATCGTATGTTCCCGAGTTCAAATCTCGGGAAAAAAAAATTATACGTCATATACTAGTAAGAAATTCGGCAACAACTAGACATATGTATGACATCATTGCTTTTTTGTTTTTTTATTTCGTCAGGTCAGCTAAACCTGTTATTTATTACGTAAAAGTCTTACGTCAATAAGTGTGAAATAATGATTTACGTGTGACTCATATCTGACTTATATCTTACGTAAATTATGACATAGCGCAATATCATTTTGATGTCATTTTGAAGTAATTGTGTTCACTGGGCAAGGTATCTTTTCGTCAATTAACATCCTACGATTCTGGTTTCTATCTATTGCTATCGCCGTCTGCATTCTATCTTGATTGGTATAATTTGGAAAGTGATAGTTTTTGTTTGCTACCCCCATCCCAAGATCATATCAATAGCTTTTTATTAAATGAGGAATGCAGGCAAATAAAAAAAGACAGTTTACAAGTTATGGAGAACGGCATGTCATTTTGCATTGTGATAGAACTAAGCAGAATGTTGCGGAAAAAACAAAGTTATTTACCAGTTCATTTGGTTGGAAAATACTTTTACATGCAGTGTACTGTCATAATTCGGCTATATCGGATTTTTATTTTTTTAAATCGTTTTCATGTAATGTGATAGTAAAGAATTTTTAAACATTTTAAGTGGGTTGCATTAAAGTTTTTTCAAACTTATTCAATCAGAATCGTTATTTTTTTAGTCAGTAACTACGAAAATTACACGAAATATGTAATAACTTTGGTAAATTAAAAGATACTATATTTCAAAAAATTACAAATTTTTACTTTACTTTTTGAGTACTTTATAAATAAATGTTAAATTTTTGTTTAAAAAACATAATGGTTATATCTTCACAAAATATTTTCACTGGACGTAAAAGCTATATAAACATGCATTTTTCTTATATATAATAATTTTTTAAATAAAATGTAATATTTAAAATGTATATTTTTTTTAAGGAAAAAAAAATTAATAGTAACTTTATGTAGATAAAATTTAATAATATTATCTCTGACCGTGTTTGGTTCTTTTTTAACCCTTTCGCAATAATCGTTGACTATAATCATCCGTGATGTTTCGTGAGAGTATTATATATTTTTAATCATCATGGTTATAAATCGTAATATTTTTTTCACTTTTTGAATGCATATGAAACTGTACATACGAAATTAAGTTTTTAAAAGATATATTTTACAATTTCATTATATGATAATTGGTCACTATTTCCTTTCTATGAGCGATTACAGATTGTTCGTAAGTGCTTACTTTTGGCACTACGGCTCGCTCAACAGAAGTATTTTAATGAAAAGTCCGTCTGTAGCGACAGGGTTAAACAAGATTTTAATTCAGGAAAAAACTATATATACTTGTATTAAAATATAAAGTTAACTTACTATACAATTAAATCTAGTAATATATTTTAGGTTAATTTTTATATTATTTTTACCTTATTAGACGTACGTGTCTCAAAATCAATTTCTTTATTCGACGGCTGCGATTATCTGGATTTTCCAAAACATGTTTTACTTTGCAAGAAAGAGCAGAAAAAAGGCCGCTGACGTGAAGAACCAAACTAATTAAAAAGCAATCTGTTCCGACGTAGCCAAACACAATAATTGGCACTATTAAAAACTGATATAGACAAAGGCTGACGTAAATTATTAGATTTGTTGGCTCAATTAATGGTCGATTTTTGTAAGGTAATTTGTATCCGTAAGACGAGTTTGCTACAACTGTAAATAATAAACATTCATTAGAAAATATTGTTTAAAGCTATAGTCTCGCTTATTTTTTATTTTACCAATAATAACATTTACTTATGATGGTTAAGTAAAATTTAAAGACTTTTATTGTAAAATGTTGAGAGCTAATATTAACCGTAAAAGCACAAAAAGGAAAACAATAATAAAGCAAAAAGAATAGAGAAAGCATTAGAGACATAAACAAGAAAGCTGAAAGTAAAAAAGAATTTAAGTTAATGGGATAATAGAAAAATATGTGGAAAATGTGAGGTGTTATAGAAAAAGAAAAAAAGAAAATAAATTTAATTGTTGTTCCCATTTCCAGAATGAATGATCGGACTCATCGAATTCGCACAGCAACTCACTGATACCTCTTAGGTTAATATTAATTGGTGTATTACCTACTCGCTCTAAACTTCCAATGCTAAAAGTAGTTGCTGACTGTATGACTTGTTCTCTTCTTACTAATTCTAGTTCTCTTTTAAGCAAATCTCTTTCTTTCTTTACTAGTTGAAGATCTGAAGAAACATGATCGTCCTCGACGCGTGGAGCTCTAACAGCAACCTTCGGCTCGTCACGTCCCGTTGCACCATCTTCCTGAACAGGATTATTTAATTCTCTTTCCAGATACTGCCATATTTCTGATTCGGCGTCGGTCAACCTTCTAATTATCTCGTTCTTATTTCCGACGGCAGAAAGATTTCTCACACGTAAGGCTTCCTTCAATTGGCAAACGATATATGAGCTTGGTTCCTTAGCAGACATGGTGATAGTTTTTCTGTTTTCTTCGTGACGATTCCCGATTTCCACACACAGCGGATAGAATTTCGCGTGCAAAGCGGACAGAAAAAATTTCACATATGACGAACAGAGGTTTTCCGTGCAACGGAGAGAGAAGATTTCGCGTACAACGAACAGAATCACCACTATCACACAAATCGCGTATTTACTTTAATATATATCCCACTAATTTCTATAGTCCTACCAATTTTATTATCCCACTTCTGAACTGTGGGATGTTATAGAAAAAAGAGAAAAAGAGATGATGAATGTATTATAATATAATATAATATAATATAATATAATATAATATAATATAATATAATATAATATAATATAATATAATAACAAGTATATATATAAAAGTAAATAATAATACGTACAAAAAAATAAAAATCATGTGTGCAGATCACACGTGTTAGAAGTGAAACCTTCAAAAACTAAGTTTCGAGAGAATCAGACGAATGCACAGTTTCAAGAGTAAGATAATTGTAGGGTTTATTTATTATAATATTGTTACCATATATAACAAAGAGCACCTGTATGATCAGTAGGTGGAATAGCTGATATAAACAACACTTTCCAAATTTAAGGAATAAAAATGGAATGCTGAATGCGATAGTTATAAATAGACACCAAAATGGTAGGATGTTTACCAAAGGAAATATAATTCGTCAGAAATTAGATAAATATAAATAATCCTTTTTTTGAAACTCAGGTATAAAATTTTTTTTTGTTAGTATGGTTTTCTATTTCCCGTTTTCATCTACATTCTTACGCTATAGAACAAACATTTTAGGATAGACGAAATAAATTCATTACAAAAAACATATGGAAAATACTGCTGGACTGAACGAAGGTTCTGATAAAATGCAATGAGAGATCTAATAAAGATATTCTCTAGAAATGTTTTTTCAACTCTGTAGCCTACCACACTTCGAGACCATTATTATTTATAACATATCTCGTCCTTATTCTTTGGACCACAAACTTATCTTTCTAAATACTCTCGTCTAAATGAAGATTTGAACCACGAAAAATCTAAAAAACGCATTGAATTGTATCGCTCTCTCAGCTTATCGAACTGTGTAAACAAAGAGTCTCGAATTTGGGACCCGTGGTAAGCTCCACCAATTCACGCTAGGCATTCAACATGTTCAAAATGAATTTTATTTTATTGAAACATTAGTATAAGTTTCTTAAATACGCAAATATTGTAATTTTATAATATAATTTGTTTATATGTGACTTAAAATGTGACAGTAATTTCCTTGCTTTTGAATGGAATTTGTCAGCTGCTTCTAATGTATTTTACAGTGTTCTTTAATTCTTTTTCTCTGATGTATCTGGTAATCCTTTTTTTTTTTAATATTTCAGACAATACAATTATTATGTATTCTATGTATTTCATAATTATTTACTACAATATTTGCGAAATAAAGAACTTAATACTAATTTTTCAATAAAATATAAAAATTTTTAAATAGAAAAGATATGACACGTTGTAAAAAAAACTATAGGCATGAATATTATCGCATCGATAATTAAGATTATAAATACAGATCGAATTTCAACAGACCTTCCCTGCTTTTTAAAATTCTTTTCTCATGAAAAGAAACCGACCTTGAGGTATTGTTCGGTACCAAATCATTGGTAGACAATAACTTATATTTAGTTATTTTTTCTTATATATTCAATTTCCTTTGAAGAAAACCATACCATAAGTTTATGGTAGCAAATATCATAAAATACGATAGGCAGCAGGTATAAGGTACTGTTTACCTAAAGCATTAAAAAATTCCAAAGGGCCATAAATTCCCAACTATCTCAATAATCAAAGAAACATTTGGTGCGATAAAAACCCGTTAAATCATGTCGGGCCCTTTGAAAGTTTCTGATTCCTATCTAAGAACGAAGATATCATAAAAGGAAATAACATCCTAGATCACGTTTCTCTATGCATTATTTCCCTTTCCCAAAACATAAGATTGTCCTTCGGGAGATCCTGGTAGGTGAACCCTCCTACTATTGATTAAGCAATTGCATTCAATCCCTTCCCTTTCCAAAAGGGTGTAACTAATTCAGGTATAAAAACATGTGAAATCAAGTAAGACGTACTGTTCGTAATGCATACGTTCTGTTCTTAATACATACGCTCTCTCTTCGTAATACATACTCACTTCGCTCATTATACATTTTTGTGTTATACATTTTACACATCGTACATCTATACAGTCCACATTAAACAATTGTAACATAGTCGCCAAAGACTCAAGTTAATAAATCATTGTTGACTAAAGAACTGCCTTTAGTATACTACAAAACCACTCACACTGTATTAGTTTACCGTCGTAAGACTTTCCGTGCAACTCGCGTATAATTGCATCTTAAAAACGGTACACTAGTTGAAAACGGATTCGCGTCAGCATAATATATAGTGAGCGCAAACAGGTATAGGTAGCTGACAAAAACTAATATTTTCAAAATTCTATCCATCAAATGATGGATAGGATCAAATGATGGAATGCTGCATGCGATAGCCATAGATAAAAACAAAAATGGTAGAATGTTTGTCGGTGGATAGATATCCTATCTTAACCTAAGTGAATATATTATATTTTCTTTTTGAAACTCAGGTAGATGAATTTTTGAAGTGAAAACTTCTTTAGAATGGGAGTGATCTGTAAAGTAAATAAACGGAAACGGAGCTATGTAACGAAGCTATAAAACGGCTGCAATACTAAATAATGAGAGAAAAAGAGACAAACATATAGGATCTAGCTTGCGAGAGAATGAGACGAAATATAGCTATACAGTTTTTCCTATTCTCGGTCTCCTCTTTATGCTATGCTTCGTAGTTATCGCTCCTGGTTGTATATGTGTGTGTTTGTGCGCGACTGCATACTACAAAGCGTGGACACGTATTCTTTCGATACTCGAAATGTTTGTAAGTACGAGCGATAGAAAGGTAAAAGAATAAACAGAGATAAGCACGTAGGTATGCGAGAAAAGTATAAGGTCCAAACGAACCGACGGTCGAAATAAAGAAAGAAGGTGCGTGGTCTGTTTTTTATACCAAACGTGTAAATTCTTTTTTCTTTAACACTAGGTTTACGGGAGTTTCTTATATACCTTGTGAAGATTACAGAACTGAAACGTCTGAACTTTGACGAACGTTCTCTTTGTTTTCTCCAGCTAATTCATCAGCTAAAGAAAATATAAACTCCTTGCTGGATATTTTCGATCCGGTACACTCTTTATACAATGTCCACGCATTTATCGCTGCTAAATCTAAAATATAATAAAAAAAACTCGTTCTCTCTTCCTCGGTGTCAGAACAAGAAATAATTCGCTTCCTTTCCTTGTTACGACGCATATTGAAGAAGTTTTTCTCTTCACTATTAAAAGATCCTTCTATTTCTCTAGTTTCAGTGGATTCAGAATATTCACTGTAATCATCACTTTCACCTAATTCATATTGATCTTCTTCGGAGGTACCTTTAGAACAATCCTCATTGATGTTGGTAGTTTTGGTCAACTTCTTATTATATCTCCTGTTTCTACTCATGATTGCTAGAAAAGGGTGATCGGTGAGAGTAAAAAATACTGTGCCCAAATTTAATTACCCTATTGTAAATACTTACAATAAGCGGAGACTACAATAACCAAAACTTTTGCACACTGTCTTCGAAAAATGTTCTTACCACTGTCACTGCAGCAACTATGTATACTGAAGACCGGCTCGTGCCTTAAAGATATCTTCGAAGATCGTTACAAACCGATACTTGCGGCATACGAAACTCAAAGCATATCGAAGCCTAACGTTGGCGATCGTCGGCTGTGAAAATTGCTTGTGTGTGTGTTATGTTTGCACCAACACATGAACCGAATGTCTTTTCGATACGAAATTTAGTCTACTGCTACTTTAGTTTCGAATAACGCGAGGATCACTGTGGTAAGTGATTTCATTCAATGCGAAATAACATAACACCCGGGCCACACAATTCGCTTTATGTCACTTATCAAGGCACTATTGAGATAATGAGTTGGGGGCATCTTAGACGTTTCTTGCACTCTTACATTTACTATTGGAGAAATAATTTTACAAACGAAGCAAATATATAAGGATTGTTTACGTAATCAGCTAACCCGTCAATTTGACGGGTTTCGTAGAGATAGGTATACCACATACAAATTTCAAAATTTATAAGGCTTAAGAAAATAATGATTGTGTGTATAAACTCTTTTAATGAAATTATAAATTTACGATGCAAAGTAGTTAAGATTAATGCTATGGTTTTTTGCGTGTTTCATTTCAAAGTTTGAAATCCGTCAAATTGACGGGTCCCGTAAACCTAGTGTTAAAAATATTTCTATTTTTTTATTGAAAAATTATTATTAAATAGCTTATTTCCCAAATATTATAGTTAATAATTATGAAATATATAGAATATAATAATTGTATTGTCTGTGTTTAATTCTACGCAGTATTCTTTATTCTGCGTTTATATTACCATATCTACAAAATGCAATCGATACTTTTATGTATATAAATAATATCTGATATCCAGTGTGGGACACAGAGTGTTTTGTTCTATCGATGGAAGGTCGTTCTTAATTTTTGTTTTCTTTATCCCTACCAAGGAGCAGCTGCATCTTAAGTGCTTGGCGACGAAATATTTTTCTTTTGGTTTATTCGTTATTCATTTACTCCTTTTCTACTGCTGATTGAGTAAAAACGTGCTTTCATCTTATCATATAAAATAAAGAGAAAATTGTGTTATAAGAAAGAGTATTTTTAATATCTCCTATAACTCAACAGTCTGCAATATTTTACAAAAAAAAAATGATTATCAGATACATCAGAGAAAAAGAATTAGACAACATTGTAGAATATTTTTCTTATAAATATCTAAAGACATGTTTTTTAATTATAATGTTTGCGCATTTGGGAAATTTATACTAATTTTTTAATACAATACAAAAGTTTTTAAATAGAAGAAACTAGACACGTGACAAAAACAAATAAACCTTATTTACTTTATATTTCCATTAAAAATACAATAATTTAACTTATTTTAAAAATATGGAAAAAAATTCTTTTGATGTTAAGAAAATTAAAAAAATTAATAAAAAAATTTATAAAAAAAAACGTCGAAAATAAAAGGTCCACAATTGTTTCCTTCTTTTTCAAGCATCTAAAGCTATTACTTAAAACAACTAAAAATACTTATATGTGCTAACCCATGATAAAGATATCTCCAATTCAAAGAAAGAATATCGTCTACTTGAAAGTTGACACTTTCCGCATGGAGTGGTAAAAAAGGATATACTATATTTACTTAGTTTTGGTCGAGATATTTTCCATTGACAAACATTCTACAATTTTTGTTTCTATTTATGGCTAGCGCACTCGATATTCAATCTTTATGGGTAGAATTTAGAAAATGTTAGTTTTTGTTAGCTATCTACACCCCAAGGTCGGTTCCTTTTCATAAGAACAGAATTACAAAAAACAGAGAAGGTCCATTGAAATTTGATCTATATCTATTATCTGTATTATCGATGCGATAATATTCACGTCTATAGTTTTGTATATAATATGGACGTGTTGTCATCACTCCTCCCCACTTCTCAAATCTTTTTTTTTTACATTTTCTAATATATTAACTAAGCTTTTTAGGAAACAAAGCTTCTCTTTGACGAAAATACAAGGTTTTATTATACTATTAATTTGGCTCAATCACATATTTTACTTCTTTTTTTATTTCATCACATTTTCCCCACCATAGCTTATCGCTAACGCCAGAAGACTTTATTTTTATATATCTGTTTAATAATACAAAGTATGCCACAAACTAGAACCAAAAAGTGTGAAAATAAGCAGAAAAAACAAATTAGGAAAGCTCCAAAGAGTTCAACAGAACGCGTTCGTGCATTTCGTGTACGCCAAAAGGCGTTATTGAATGTACAGAATAATATTTCTAATGAGCGTAATAATACGTGCACTGTTAGAAATAGTGAAAACGATCATCGTGAGTCATTAAATAGCTTCAAATAAATATATTTCTTTTTTAATCTTTTCTACTCATACAGGGCATGCATAATCTAAAAAAATCACGTTTAAAACATTATTTTAAATTTTATTTTCTATTAAGATCATTCGCAATTGGATATTGTGAGTTGCAATTCAAGTGTTTCCCAACTGAAAACTAACGCTGGACAATTTTGTGATAATCAGCAAAAAAACACGAATAAGAAGATTCCAAAGATTTCAACGGAACGTGTTCGTACATTTCGTGCACGTCGAAAGGCGTTATTGAATGTGCAGCCTAATATTTCTAATGCGCGTAATAATGCGTGCAGTGTTCTAAATAGTGATAACGATCATGGTAAGTACTTCAATATTTTCTAATCAATATATATCTTCATTAATTTTTATTACTCACAGATCACATACTTAATCGCTATACGTCATATTTAAAACACTAATTGTTATTCTCTATATAGGTAATTCTTTAGTTAATATTATGAATGCAATTGCAATGACTGCGCGGCCCGTTGACAAGCTTTAATAAAGGTGTCGGTCTGAGAACCATCTCCGTTGAACTTAGGCACTTGTTCGATTATCTCTTTAGGTGAATACGCGTGACTGAAGGTTGTGGGTTGCGAAAATTGGCGAGAAACGGGAATGTGGGAGGGAGGAGTGTTCGACGGTTCGGGATTCGCGGACTTTTCGAAGGCTTCTAGACGCGCCTTTAATTTCTCTAATTCCTCGTTTTGTCGTTTAATTAGTTCCGCGGCCTGTTCTTTTTCTAATTGCATCGCTTTCCTTTCTTCGTTAATTCGTTTCTCTTTCTTATTCATTTCTTCCATCATTATACCGATTTCTTCCACGGACAAATTAGTCTTACCGCAGGTGCCCATTGCCATTTTCTATCACTATTTGTAACGAAAGACGAACTCGTATCCCACTTCTGACACCAATTTTGTTACGTCCTAGAGGACGAAGTGAGTTAAGTAGTATAAGTAATGCCTGTTTATGGTCACTCTGCTTTCACCGAGTTTAACCGGGACCAGGCTGGTTCGTTTCTCGTTTAAAACAGTGATATAGTCTGGCAAAAAGCGTACGATAAGAGGGTGGATTGAGGAAGGTTTTGAAGCAAGGAGAAGATTAGTGGACCGCAGCTCTGATTTAACAACAATTTAATGATAAAAATGATTGGTGACTTACAGTGTTCGGTACAGTTGCTGGTTGCTTTCGAGATTGCACAGGAGGCTTGGGCTGGTTTCCTTCCAAAGGAGTCGAGACACTCAAAGACCCGAAAGTTAATTATTTGTTATAACTGATCAGTCAATTAATATTCAAATATTGAATAGCTGGTAGCTAGTAGTAATGATCAAGATATAAATTGAAGTCAAACTATAAATTGAGGTCAAAATTGTAAGTAGAAAACTTTAAGTTAAAAGTGAAAACTGCGAGGTGAAAACTGGAAGTGAAGTGTAGAAAACTGAAAGTGAAGTCCTGAAGTGAAAACTGAAACTGAAGTGTGTCCGGGGGCGATGGACTCTGGCTTTTATAACCCCCGAAAATCCTTCGTGGGAGGGGTAGCTCTGGTACCCCCACTCTTAGTCTCTAACTGGCCCAAGCGTCCTAGGCATCCTCGTTCGAGAAAATTCTTATGTCCTCATGGACTACTAATACATTTACATCTCTAATATATTTTTACACATTACACATATATATAATCTTGTAGCTTAATATTAGTGCATTTATATCCTTCTTATATTCATTATACGTCTTTTGGTCAATTATTCTTAATTACATTTTGTTAATCCTTAATCAATCATCAATGCGTTATTCTCGAACGATTACATTTCATTATCCTTTAATTAGCTACATACTAGGTACGATTCTAGTGATGAGGTTTATTTATTCTTTATTCTAGGACATCTTTTATTCTAGGATATCTTTAATTCCGCATTTTTAGTCGTTCATTCAATCAGGCACATAGTTTCGCAAGTTACATCGTCTCGGGGCGAAAATATCTAAGAATTATTTTTGGTTCCAGAAAATTCTAGAGAGTAACATTTCCGTTGGGCCTACGTGACCTTTACCAGCGTCTCTTAGCTTGGCGACACTCAGTCGCGGGAAAAGGTTTTATGGCTTGAGGGGGTTAATATTCGGTTGCAAGGGGGGATGGTCATTCTCCAGGATTTAGGTAAGGGTTGCCTACCTGCGTCGTAGGTGGGATTTTTATGACAGGCTTCATATGTATATGGCATTGTGAAGGTGGAGGGAACTTCAGGGAGGTCCCTTTTTATTAGTGGTGCTTTTCAGTAAGATTTATAAGTTAGCTAATGGGTCCATGTAAAGAAATTGGAGCATATTTGGTGGCTATTAAAAACCTTTTCGTCTGTTGCATTCTGAGTTTCGAATTTGCCTCTTTTTCCTTGACATTTATTTATTTTTTTATTGCCCTTAAATGCTTGTTAAAAGGAAGGTCTCTGTTCAGCAATAAATATTACTGGCGCCACGGAAAATCTTGGAGTGGCGTCGGAGTTTAATACGTAAACCGGTATTTATTCTTTTTAGGAAAACATTCTTCGAGGGATTTTTCTATCGTTCCGACTTGTGCTTTGCACGTGACAGTCCTTCCACTAGTTTATTTCGATAAAGAGAACGAATGTTCGAGAGTTACGAGTCATAATTATTCTTCTATCTGTACTACTTATAATTGTTTTTATTGTTATTTGGTGAACTACTGGAAAGATGTCTCGCGCAACTGGATTTGAATCACTGCGAAAAATTTTGGGTGGCGAATCGTGGCGGAACGTCACAACATTCATATCAAGAAAAAAAATTCACAAATCAAGCTACTTAGTGGAAATGGTTAATAAAAGAACGATTCGTGCATGGCTTCAGTACTTAATTCAAACTCCACTTTATGAATTCTACGATATTAAAGTAGATAACAACTTTTTCAACTATGATCATAATATTGATGAAATTCATTGAGAAGACGTAAGTGAAGATATACCGATCGAAGAAAGTCTAACGGCACAACAACAGACTCTAATGTGGAATGATGACGAATATTTACGGATTGCACCTGGACAGTATAATCTTCCACGAAGTATTATTTTTGATGAACATGCTGAAGAACTTTTGTTTCCCATTGATTTATTTAGGCTATTTCTGAACATTCAGAGACAGAATAAATGCAACACCATCGACAATAGTGACTAGTGAATTACGGAGATCAGACCGGCGTGGAGTTACTCCGTATCATTTATTATACGTGGCTATAAAAATAATGAGAATAAGAGTTTGGGACTCAGTTACTATTGCATTCAAACATGTGGAAAAAAATACTAATATTACACGGCAGCAGATTGAATCAGACGAGTATATTAATAATTGCATCGAAAGTAATTTAGCTTTCCTACGATCAATACCTAATTCAGTTTGGTATTGAAACGAACAAAAAAGAGATCTTTTTGCGATGATTCGACAATTGGGAAAACCTACTATGTTTCTTACTTTAAGTGCAAATGAAATCGGATGAAATAATTTACAACAATTACTGTACAAATTAAAAAATCATGTGTGCAGATCACACGTGTTAGAAGTGAAACCTTCAAAAATGTAAGTTTCGAGAGAATGAGACGAATGGACAGTTTTAAGAGTAAGATAATTGTAGGATTTATTTATTATAATATTATTACCACATATAATAAAGATCACCGAAATGGTCTCTGGGTGGAATAGCTGATAAAAAGTACACGTTTCCCAATTCAAGCAATAAAAATTGAAGAGCTCTTGAGTTTAAGGCAAATGAGGTTACTTCAATCTTGAATAGCTGGTGTACAAGACAAAAACTAGTACTATCAGTAAAAAATCTCACATGATACTTCTTAAAGCTTTCTTAGACATAAGAAGACCACCAACTGTCAAACTTGAAGGTAGATCACTAAGAATGGTTTCAGAATCACGATATTTAGGAGTCACATATGGAACAAGAATGAACATAACCCCACACGTTAACTACATTTATAACAAGAGTAAGACCATTTTCAGCCAATTTGCCAGAGTTGCGAAAAGTACATGGGGTTTAAACAACTCTATCATGGAATCGTTGTACAAGGGAGTTTTTATACCTATTATCTCTTATGCTGCAGCTGGCTGGGCTGACAAACTTAATACACATCACCACAGAAAACTAAATCAAGCACAACGATATGCTCTAATTGGGGTTACTAAAGCATATAGAACAGTATCAACGGATGCTCTTTGCGTGATAGCAGGAGCAACTCCCATAGGACTTCAACTAACTGAAAAGGTAAGTCTTTATTATCAACGCAAAAACTTGTCTTTTCAGCACTTCTCAAAAAGATTCGAAGCACTTGAGTCTGTAAATAGAAGTGACACTAAGTTAAGACTCCTTGAAATTAAAACAGAAACAATAAGAATATGGCAACAGAACTGGAATGATAGCCAGAAAGGAAGGCTGACATTCCAGTTCTATGAAAATATAGAAAACAGGTTAAATGCAAAATGGATAAAACATAACCATTTCATAGTCCAACTCCATACAGGACACAACAATATTAAACAGAAACTTAAGAGTCTTAAATTAGCAGACACTGACATTTGCAGCTGTGGTGAAGTCGAATCAGTCCGACATATCATCTTTGACTGTATGCTCCTAAATGACTCAAGGCTTAGTCTAAAACAGGCTATATTAGATAAATACAATATTTGGCCATGTGATTACAAGTGCTTAGTATCCAAAGAAATTTTTGGCATTTTTAATGAATTTTCAGTTACAGTACTAAAGAACAAGGACATATGCATAAGAACGTAAGCAATCTCAATCCCTGCAAAAGAAGCTGTAGACGTAACCGCAGGCACCATTTGGTGTACCGATACAGCTGGGTTGTAAAATACCCAAATACTAGCAATAATATCTGATGCTAGCCTGCATGAGACCGAGCAATTGCTGGTGACCCCGCCTCCTCGTGGCCCCCGCTGGACAACGTTTTGCTGGTAAATCTTAATGATTTGCCAGCAAAACGGCTAAGTGGGTCACTTCCCAGCTTTGGGACGGTCTACCTCTCTGATGATCCAGAAATGGTGAAGAGGGGGTTTTTCCAAGCCCAATGATCATAACATCTACGGTCATTGTTCTCTTCGCAATGGTTTTACGCATTCAACATCACGTGTAATAGGCAATAGCCTGAGGTACAGCTGGGCGAGCACTTGCTCGACGTATGCTCAGAATTAACACTAGATGCAGTACCAATTAATCACAGAACATGCTTGTACGATCCAAAAGGATCATACGGTAATTAGCAGTATTCAAAATTCGCGCGCATCCACCTCCATCGATTAAAGGTCTCGATCGATACTCATGGTGAGCATCGATCAACTACTAGTAACTACCGAAGCGCCCCTCTAGTCACCCCCACCTCTCGCCTCCCCACTTCTTACATCCAGTCCGTACACCCTGCGGGGCCAGTACAAAAGGACATTCTTCCAGTCCATCATAGGAAGCCTGTGAATACATATCGAAATCAAAAGAGTTAAGCTAAGTTAGTTAAGGAACGTAAGCGTAGCGAGCGAGAGGTGAGATCTTTCCATTATTATAATTTCTATCAACGGTATTTTTCCCACGTGGTTACACCACGTGGTAGACTTTTCTTGTTATAATTAAACATCATCCAGGGTTTTTATGCCGCAAGGCTTTTCCCTGACGAGCCAATAAAAAAGGCATTGTTTCTTTGTTTGGCTCAACCACGTGTTTTATTTTACACCTTAACCTAATCCTTTATTCTCCACTTCATAGCATACAATTAATGATCAGAGGAATTTTCATTGAAGAATCTTTTGGTCAGAACATTTTGGTGCAATCCTGTAAGGTGCGAGTTCCCGACTTCTGATTTACGAAGTAGTGAATAGACTATCACCACGCCGAGCAAACCGATTAGAGAACAACGAAGTCGAGAAAGTCCGCCATCTTGCGAACATCTTCATCGCCCAGCTCAACCATCATCACGAAAGATCTAGAAACGAGATAAGTAGTTTCAATTATCCGTGTGTGCGCTTATGCGTACACACCTTTGTTCATTAACATATATTTCAAGTGAAACTGCGCCTTCGAATCCAGTAGAAGTTTGCAATTTCTAATATCATTATTCATTTATTCATCATTTGTAAGAAATTTCACATTAAGCTTTGAATCGATATATGAATAATTTAATTATTAATATCAACGATAGAAACGTATAGATTCACGAAATAGTCATTTCTTAATCACGCGGAAATCGCTTTATTCTCGTACAAAGAACGATAAGATTTTCGGCGGCTTCACCGCCACGCCACCTTCCTTTGTTTGAACGGTCGACTAGAACGAAGACGCCGTGACGTCATCGCCGGACATCCCATCTATCGGCATACAGCTAGCGACGATCGCATACCCCCTCCATCGGGCTACCACTGACAATAAACGGACACCCCCTCCAACGATTTACGGCAGCAGGACCGTACTCGCGTGATCAAGAACCCAACGCGCGGTCATATACTCGTGCAAAGGAAATTTTTATAATATCATAAATTCATTTGAGTAGATTTCGAAGAGTAGAATAGTTAATAACGGTTCGTGATGGCATCGCAAAAACAGCTCGGACAGCTCGAACAAAAACGGTTAGTTTTAGAATTGGGTTTAACGCACGTCGAAAATCTAATCAATGAAGGAAATCTAAATAAGCAGGAAATAAGAAGGCGCTACGAACGACTTGCACCACTAGTAGAGAAATACGAAACCTTTTATGAAAAGTGCGTTACTGCTATCAACGAAGCAGGAGGAGTCGATAGTTTAACTCCAATCATAGAGAGATATTGCGCGATCGGAGTCGGAAAACGAAATAGACTGCGAAAATCATTACGTCTAAAACACCAAGCGCGATGAATCAGAGCGATATATTGTGCGTTTACCTTTTCGCGAAGAAGGAGACCGCGTCGACATCGCAAATGAACCCACCCTTACGCGACTAACACCGAGTCTCATGTCAATTCGCACGGTGTACTGAATCAATTTCTCCTGAGTATCATGTATCGTGTAAGAAAGGGAGACGGAACTCTCAGACAACGTCGGGTGGTATTAGATACGCGTGCCGCCGCACACTTCATTACTGAGAATTTCGCGAAAGAGTCACGCTTACTGATGAAATCATATTCGAGTTCCATGCACGCTATCAACTATACCGGAACTCGATCAAAAGACGTTATCGAGATAACCATTCGATCATTAGACGATAAATATAGGCGGAACTTTTCGCTACTCATCGTTCCTAAGATAACGCGATCGAATTTAGTAAACAAAATAGAAGGCAAAGTCATTATGTCTAAGTTGCGAAACACTATGAATCGTAAAGATATATCGTGCGTGTTCCCTTCGGCGAAGAAAGCCACGATTGCAGTCACCTACGCGGTATAGTCAGTTCCGTAATCTCCGGAAGAAATTACACGCGAATATCGAACTCCGGAAGGAATATGAACAGATTACACATAAATACATCGATTTAGGATATATGTCGATCGTCAAAAACGAACCTATAGGAAGTTGCTATCTTCCCCACCACGCGGTTATCAAATCAGCTAGCACGACAACAAAGGTACGGGTCGTATTCGACGCCTCCGCGAAAAATGATAAGAGACTTTCTCTCAACGACACCTTATTAGTCGGACCTACAATACAAGACACATTAGTAGAACATTTATTACGATTCCGGACATATCGGTACGTATTAACAGCGGATATTGAGAAAATGTATCGGCAAATATGGATTCATCCAGACGATCATCAATATCAACGGATATTTTGGTGACATAACGAACAGATTCGCACGTTCGAACTTAATACGGTAACATTCGGAATAGCGTCAGCACCGTTTCTTGCCATATGAACCATCAAACAACTCGCGAAGGATAAAGGGGCTAATTATCCACTCGGAGCCGAAATACTTAACCGCGATCTATACGTAGACGACCTCATTACGGGAACTAATAATATCGAAACCCTCGGAAGGATACGCGATCAGACTATTGAAATGTTAAAACGAGGCGGTCTTAATATATGACAGTGGGCGTTTAACTTCCGACCGGTACTCGAAAATTTAGACATAAAAAACATCGATGTCGAGCTCTGCTCTGGGGAAAATCCTATTTTAAAGACACTCGGTATTTCATGGAACGCACATCATGATTGTTTAATTTACTCCGTCGCGCCAGTAGATATTCGCGAAAGAATTACCAAGCGACGAATTTTATCCGAAGTCGCAAAGATCTTAGATCCACTCGGACTTCTAGGACCCGTCATTCTAACAGCCAAAATCTTCATCCAAGACTGCTGGAAAACACATATCGACTGGGATGAATCGGTACCCAATACGTTACACACCTCGTGGATAAAGTTCGCAGAACAATTGACATTAATTGACAGTTTAACGATAGAAAGACGCGTCACACTCGACGACCCGATTGACGTGCAGGTGCATGGTTTTTGTGACGCGAGTCAATCTGGTTACGGCGACTGCTTATATGTAAGATCGCGAGATAAATTCGGTAACACATATGTACGTCTACTTTGCGCGAAAGGTCGTGTCGCTCCCCTTAAGAATACCACTATACCACGTTTAGAGCTATGCGGAGCATTAACACTCGCGCGATTATATAGAGAAGTCCGAACTGCCGGCGGATTGAAACCCGACAAGATAACCTTTTGGTCCGATTCGATGATTGTACTGGGTTGGCTGAAAAGAGACTCCAATACGTTAAAATTATACACGGCGAATCACGTGCGCGAAATACATGATATCTGTGAAAATATCACATGGCGACATGTGCGATCCGAGGACAACCCAGCGAACGCTTTATCTAGGGGACAACTTCCGCGCGATTTCCTAAAAGAACGATGCATGGAAAGGGAATTTTTCTAATTGCCGGACGTAAAGGGATTGTCGGTTTTAACGACGCGAATCGAATCCGGAAATGTATTTCAGCGATTCTCCGATTACGCGCGATTATTGAAAATTGTAGCTCGATGCCGACGATGGCTTAAAACTAACTCGTATAAGGGAGAATTGTCGACGGCGGAAATAACAGAAACGGAACGACGCGTTTTAAAGATCGTACAAGGCGAACAATTTCACGCCGAAAGGGAAAGAGTAGAAACAGCGGGGGGAGTCAAGAGCACAAGACTAGCCGCGTTAGATCCGATCCTCGACGAAGAAGGCTTAATTCGAGTGGGGGGCCGACTTCGAAACGCGAATTTAAGTTTCTATGAGAGATGTCCGATATTATTGCCCTCACATCATCACGTCACTGATCTTCTTATCCGAAAATTCCACGAATAAAATTTTCACGCTGGCATACAGACTACCCTCTATGCTCTTCGACAACGGTTTAGGCTTCTCGACGGTAAGAATCAAGTGCGAAGAATCGTACGTCATTGCGTGCGTTGCATTCGATTCCGTGCATCCGGCATCCGATATAAAATGGGGGATTTGCCAGGCTCTCGAGTGCAGGAAACCACTGCATTCTCCCATGTCGGAGTAGATTTTTTCGGGCCGATCTACGCGAAGGAAAAGAAATACCGTAATAAGGGTCGCGTTAAAATATACGGGTGTATCTTCATTTGTATGACTATCCAGACTGTACACATCGAATTAGTCAGGGATCTGACTACAGATGCCTTTTTGGCCGCTTTCCGGCGATTTGTAAGTTGAAAACTATTCCCACTCACGTTTATTCTGGTAATGGAACCAACTTCGTCGGGACTAATACCCAGTTAAAGAAACTGTATGACGAGTCGACATATATGTCCGACTCGAGTCGGACGAGTATAAGGCGAAGAGCCATGATTTCGCTGTAGATTGTAAAATCTCATGACCTTTCAATCATCCCCTGTTACCTTATTTTAGAGGTCTGGGGGGAAATTGCAGTCAAATCGTTCAAACATCATTTTAGACGAAACGTGGGCGAACTGCTCTTCGCATACGAAGAAGTAGACCACATTCGTTATCGAAATCGAAGTTATTTTAAATTTACGCCCGTTAAGCCTCATTTCGTCAGATTTAAATGACGCAACCATACTAACGCCTGCACATTTCTTTTAGATTAAGGGAACGTTTACGACATTGACGGAGGAAAATTATTACATTAAGATTCCCGCCAATCGATTGTCTTCAAGGAAACATCAAGAATGGATCCCACTCCAGCACAAAATCAAAGGAATACCTCCGTCATGCTCATTGACAAAATTCAACTACACACGAGATGACCGTGAAGACGGTCCACGGAATTGTCAAGCACAATGTAACAACTATTTGTTCATTGTTAAATCATTGTCTTTAAGACCCAACGGTTCCCTTGTACGTACAAGTAAGGCGCCTGGCCAGCGATAATTCGAGAATGCTGACTAAGTCAGCGAAAATACGCTGAGCGATTCAGCGAATACGTCTAGCGTTATATCATAAGCAATCGAATGAACATGTTCAATAATTTATACAACTAGCGATATACTTAACTGATTCAATGACCTAGGTCGAAAGCATTGTAAATCGATGAGAATAAGCGTACAACACAACACATGTATTAAGAATATCATTGATCGTTACACTCTCAACGGGGGGAGTATGTACGATCCAAAAGGATCATACGGTAATTAGCAGTATTCAAAATTCGCGCGCATCCACCTCCATCGATTAAAGGTCTCGATCGATACTCATGGTGAGCATCGATCAACTACTAGTAACTACCGAAGCGCCCCTCTAGTCACCCCCACCTCTCGCCTCCCCACTTCTTACATCCAGTCCGTACACCCTGCGGGGCCAGTACAAAAGGACATTCTTCCAGTCCATCATAGGAAGCCTGTGAATACATATCGAAATCAAAAGAGTTAAGCTAAGTTAGTTAAGGAACGTAAGCGTAGCGAGCGAGAGGTGAGATCTTTCCATTATTATAATTTCTATCAACGGTATTTTTCCCACGTGGTTACACCACGTGGTAGACTTTTCTTGTTATAATTAAACATCATCCAGGGTTTTTATGCCGCAAGGCTTTTCCCTGACGAGCCAATAAAAAAGGCATTGTTTCTTTGTTTGGCTCAACCACGTGTTTTATTTTACACCTTAACCTAATCCTTTATTCTCCACTTCATAGCATACAATTAATGATCAGAGGAATTTTCATTGAAGAATCTTTTGGTCAGAACAATGCTCTATACCATTGGTACCTAATAACACAGTTATTATACTTCATGCTTGTTCTCAAGATTACATGTAGTATCGCCTCTGGGCGCTAGATGTCACAACTTTAGCGTATGAAAATTCACCTTCGTATGTCCCTTCTATGTGATACTTCATTAATGTTTTTGTGTGTTAGAAGTTACAACGAACAGTGTATAAAATTAAAAAATTAACGAGTGTTAATTGTCGCGAACCACAAGATGAGTAGAAAATCGCGAAAACGGAATCGCGAGGATCGCGAGGACGATGAAAGTCGAAGGAAAAAGAAGAGTTCAGAGAAGAAATCGAGGAAAAGAGAAGCGACGCCAGAATCTGACGACCAACATGGCGGATCGGACAAAAAGCGTCGAAGATCTCGCGCCCGTTCGAGATCGAGAGAAAAACGTTCTCGTAGCCGCTCACACGAGCGACACCGCGCAAAACGTAGGCGTGAGCGCTCCAGGTCGAGATCGAGAAGCCGCGGACGGGGTGAGCGTGCGAGTTGCGATCGCAGGTCTGTCTCGACAGTGAAGTCGAGGGTGCATACATACACCCCGCCCCCTGCAACGAGAAGGTGCCTGTCGTTTCGACCGTGCCTCCAGCGGTTGTTGCAGCGCCACTGGTGGAAAACGAAGACAGCAACGAGTTCAGAAACAATGAATTGTTGATCGAAGATATGTTTCAAGGTAAAAAAAAAAAAAAAAAAAAAAAAAAAGAAAATAAAAATCACTGGTGAGCCTGCACGAGAGGCAGGACAGGCCAGAAGAAGGTTTGGTGAGCTTGAACTCGAGTCAAGTCAGACCATAACCTAAAAGTGTCAATTGTGACAGTCGGAAATGTACATTTTCTGTTAATTTTTTGTAGGCGACAAGGAAAACACGGTCCCTAAAACGGGTGACGACGTGAAAGAAGAGGGAGAGATCGTGGACGAAGAAATTTTACAAGTGTTCGGTGACGACCCAACCCAATCCAACAAGGTGGATGCAAAGATTCACCCGTCATTCAAGCCTCACTGGGATTATTGGCTGTCGTCAGGCCTCAAAAAAGAGGACACGGAAAAGTTGTTGGAGAAATATAATCAAGACGAATCCTTCAGTGCTCCAACGCTGAACCCCGAAGTTCGAGCAACGCTTTCAGAGAGTGCCATTAAAAAAGATGGACATTTCGAAGAAAACCAAAAAATGATAGTTAGCGCGATGATCGCGTTGGGCTCAGCAATTTCCATGATTATCAACGAGCCGCAAGAACCACCGGACAGAGCGGTGATGATTGAAAGGATGTTTGAGGCTGGAAAAATGATGGCTGGACTTTTCCATAAACAAACCACGGCGAGGAAAGTGTTCATCGAACCGGGACTTATCAAACAAGTCAAGGACGTCCTGAATAACACCAAGACAGACAAGTTTCTGTATGGGCCGGAGCTCGGAGCAAAAATCAAAGAGGCAAGGACGATAACCGGAGTGGGAAACACTATGAAGACTCAGCCACAGCCAGCTGTCAAGAAGGCACCGTTCACGACAAAAAACTGGGTCAATGCCCAGGCACGTCGGCCGTTCACCTGAGCCAAAAGGAGTTTCAATACATACGGACAGGCGAGACAGCAGTTTTCCAGGTCCGGAAAGGCACCCTTCGCCCACAGGCAGTTTCAGAACCAGACTCAACGGAAGAATCAGAGGACGGGGACGAAACCGAAGTAGAGGTACATCAGACAGGAGGTCGACTGCGCTGGTTCAAAAATCAATGGCTCAAGTTAACCAAGGACAAATTTGTCCTTGAGTGTGTAGAGGGATACAAGATCAAGTTTGCAAGGCAGGTCGTGCAAACTTGCCCTCCAGTAGAGCCATTGTTTTCTGAACAAGACTCATGTAAGGTTAAAGAAGCGATCTTAAAGTTAATCAACAAACAAGCAATTAAACAATGTGACCCTATTAAGGGGCATTTTCTGTCTTCCTATTTTACGGTTCCAAAACCCGATGGTTCACACCGATTCATACTCAACTTGAAAAAACTTAATTTTTTTATAGATACAACGCACTTCAAATTGGAAGATATGAGAACTGTCAGTAAGATCATTTGCCCGGGTGACTTAATGTGTAATTTGGATTTACAAGATGCATATTTATGCATCCCCGTTCACGAAGACAGTCGAAAATTTTTACGCTTTACATTCGAAGGAAAAATTTACGAATTTGTTGTCCTCCCTTTCGGCTTATCGACTAGTCCCTTTGTATTTACTAAAGTGATGAAACCGGTTGTGAATTATCTTAGGTCAAAAGGTTTAAAGTCGGTTGTTTATTTAGATGATTTCTTGTGCATAGGAAAAGATAAAGCTAGTTGTCGAGAGAATACGATTCAAACGATCGCGTTACTTAAAAGTCTTGGTTTCCTTATAAACTACGAGAAAAGTAATTTGAGCCCGAATCAGACTTGTAAATTTTTAGGTTTAGAAGTCGACACAGAAAAGTTTTGCATAAGACCGACAAGCGATAAACGAGTCAAGGTTTTTGAGCTATGTAACGAGTTCTTGTTTAAAGAAACGTGTACTATTCGTGAATTCGCGCAGTTTATTGGAATTTTAATCAGCTTATGCCCCGCGGCTGAGTATGGTTTTGCAAACACGAAACTTTTAGAGAGAGAAAAATGTTTTGCGCTCATTTTCAATAATGGTAATTATGAAGCAAAGATGATCGTATCAGAATGGGCCCGCAAAGATATTTGTTGGTGGCAAGCGAACATTTTCCAAACAGAGAGTAAAATTAAAACCTTCAAGTTCAAAGCCGAAATTTTTACAGACTCGTCGACTTCGGGCTGGGGGGCTGTAAGGGGTAGTAAAATAATACACGGGACTTGGAACAAAAGAGAAAAAAAGCTTCATATCAATCATTTAGAATTACTCGCGGTGTACAAAGCGCTTGAGGTTTTAGGCGAGGGTCTACATGACTGCGAGGTATTATTGAGAATCGACAACACGACGGCCTTGTCTTATGTAAACCAAATGGGAGGCATAAAGTATAGTAATTTCAATTGTTTAGCAAAGAAAATTTGGCAGTGGGCCGAAAACAGTAGGATTTGGTTGTACGCATCGTATATCAAATCGAAAGATAATAAAGTAGCAGACGCCTTATCAAGGATCAGTAATGTAGACACCAAATGGGAATTGTCGAACCGCGCATTCAAAGAAATTGTTGAAAAGTTTGGTCAACCTTCAGTTGATCTTTTCTAGGTTAAACGCAAAATGCAACCGTTTTTTCTCGTGGCATCAGGATTCTCAGGCAGAAAATATAGATGCGTTTACGGTAGATTGGGCCAGTTGCGGTTTTTTCTATGCTTTTCCACCTTTTTCATTAATTTTAAAAGTGTTACACAAAGTTAAAAGAGATAAAGCGGAAGGAATAATAGTAGTCCCAGATTGGACAGCCCAACCGTGGTACCCTGTGTTATTAGAGCTAATGACAAGCGAATTAATTATTTTTAAACCTAATAAAGATTTGTTATTATCACCTTTCAGGACAACGCACCCTTTGAAGCAACACCTTTCATTAGTGGCCGCGAGAGTTTCAGGCAAAGCCTGTTGAGAAAAGGAGCACCGATAGAAGCATTAGACATTATGATCGCATCCTTATGAGACGCGTCGATTAAACAGTATAGTTCAGGAATAAAGCAATGGTGGGAGTTTTGTGCCAAGAAACAATTAGATCCTTTCGATACTCAAGTAGATCAGGTTTTAAAGTTTTTAACAGAAAAGTTTCGCAGTGGTGCTTCTTATGGTACGCTCAATACGATTAGATCAGCGATGTCGCTCATATCGAATAAGAGTTTAGGCGACAACTCGTTAGTAAAACGGTTTTTTGAAGGAGTGCATAAGCTTCGACCATCACGAACAAAGTACAATGTTACATGGGATGTCAATATTGTACTGGACTACCTGGAGCCATTATTTCCGTTAGAATTTTTAACGTTAACACAAGCTAGTTACAAAACCTTGATGTTATTCGCTCTTGCTACGGCGCACCGAGCGCAAACCTTTGCAAAAATCAAAATTGAAAACATTCGAAAAACGCATTCTTCGATAGAAATTTTGATTACAGATTTGATTAAAACCTCGGCCCCAGGTAGAAATCAACCAGTCCTTATATTACCATTCTTTGAAGAGAAACTTAGTTTATGTGTAGCTTCCAATATTTTAAATTATATTCAGAAGACGAGTGAAGTGAGAAACGGCGAGAAGAATTTGTTTTTGAGTTTAAAGAAACCCCATAAAGAGATAGGATCACAAACCGTAAGCAGGTGGTTGAAAACTACACTAAAAGAGAGCGGGATAGATACTGAGATTTTTACGGGGCACTCTACCCGGCACGCGTCAACTTCAGCGGCTTTGTCACGAGGTGTAGATGTAAGTGTTATTCGTAAAACAGCGGGATGGTCGAGAAACTCGTTAGTTTTTGCAAAATATTATCATCGCGAGATAAGCGAAAATACGGAATTTGCAAGGTCAATTATAGGATAAAAATCAAAACAATATGTGATTGTTCGACCAAATATTAGATTGATAGAATATAAGTTTGTTAATTTTTTAAATTTATCCTAGTCCTTGTCCCTCCTAAAATAAAATTGCGACTCTAAACAACTACATGTAATCTTGAGAACGAGCATGAAGTATAATTGACGATTAAACGAACTTACCTGAAAGTGAAGTTCGATCGTATAATTATACGAAGTGCTCGTTCGAAAAGATTACATCCCTCCCATAATGCTTACTCAGCATCACCCCCTCCCTTATAAAAAAAAAAGAGCAATTTCATTTACACACAGTCTCTAAATTAATGAAGTATCACATAGAAGGGACATACGAAGGTGAATTTTCATACGCTAAAGTTGTGACATCTAGCGCCCATAGGCGATACTACATGTAATCTTTTCGAACGAGCACTTCGTATAATTACGATCAAACTTCACTTACAGGTAAGTTCGTTTAATCGTCAATTGTTAAACATAACCACTTCCCATTGGTTTCGCCGAGTGCGATAACAATTCATAAGTCTCAGGGAGGTACATTTAATGAGATTGTATATGATTATGAAAAAACACACACTCAACAGCTACTGTACGTTGCACTATCACGAGTAACATCGATGCAGGGCTGACATCTCGTTTCCAAAAAGAATGACAAAAAATTTTATCATTGTCGAAGAGTAACAGTATCCACAGCTGAATTGCGCTCTGAGTTTGAAAGGCTGAACATGAATCGATTAAAAACTATTAATAAATTATTATATAATTTTATAAATAAAACTAAAGGGTTGTCACTGTTCACCTTTAACTGCCAAAGTTTTCGAGCTCATGCACAGGATCTTCAATTAGACAGAATAGCATCGTCCTCAAATTTTCTAATTCTTTCTGAGACATGGACGAATAATGAAGACATTATGGACATTCAAAATTTTAAAATTGTTGTTCAATATAAGAGACCACATATGAGATCAGGCGAAGTTGCAATCTATCATAATATGAATGACGAAGCCCGTGTTGTTACTCCACATATAGATATCAATGAACAACAACTGCTATTACTGTCTGGTCAGTTTTCTAAAGTAGGAGATCTATGGCTTGTCTAACTAATTTGGACCATAGTACTTCTGTTATAATTGTGGCAATTTACATTTCTCTTAACCAATCAATAAATACAATTATTGAATTCATCAACGATAATTTAATAAAGTACACGCAAAAAAGATTACCATAAAATTACAATGATTTTAAGTGGGGATTTTAATGTCAATATTTCATTGGATACGGCTCTCCCTTTAATTGAATTTTTGAAAATAAAATTATATTTAAAAATGTGCAGCAGTCGCATTGAATCTATAACAAGATCACAAACAGTCATTGACGCTTTATTTCAAAGATATATTGCTACAATGGAAACAAAAACATTTATTTCATACTTTAGTTACCATAAGCCACTCGTGTCATTTCTTGAATCTGAGAACTTGGAGTCTGGATAAAATATGATGTAATGTATTTTTATGTCATGGCCTTGATTGCCTTCGAAGAAGAAATTTCCTTTTTACGGACACAAAAAAGATATGGACGGTCAAGAAGTAGCAGCTATCCCGTAACAAAACAAAAGTAAGATTTTCGTAATTATTTTGAAAAGTGAGAAGGTAAAGCGGTTTAATTTTTATTTTTACACCTTTTAGTTTCTTTAGTCCGCCTGCATGATCACTGGGTGGATCAAGTAGCTCAGTGGTTATATTGCCGGTCCCAAGCCCGGATAAAGGATGAGGGTTGAAAGGTTAAGTTAGCTAACTGCCCGACGTAAAAACTTATAACAGGCTCACAGACTCGATGACTCGCCTGGCGAGTTGCGATGAGGAACAGGCATTGTGCCTATTTGGAAGAAAGAAGAAAAAAAAGACCTTTTAATTTATGAAAAGTATAAGGTTCACATGATTGGCAGGGAGATTGAAAATCGAGGTTATCTTTAAGGACATTTTCGTGGATACAAAGAAGACAAATACGGTAAAGAAGTTAAGTATCTAAATCTAGTTCGTCATTAGAATTCGTAATATTCTAGGAGCTCTCCCTTTTCGGTGGAGCAAGTTAAAAGAAGAAGCGTCTTAATTTCTGGTTCTGACGACCTCCTGGAGGTTTTTACGCCATGGTTTTCCCTCCAGGCGGAACGAACTTAAACTCCGTGTGAATACCAGGTCGATGTATGGTGTGGAGAAGGCCATGGCAGTGTATGTCGCCTCTATGCCGACTGTGATCAAAGATATATCGATCATATCCAAACCAAACAATTTATTTCATATTGTAGTTACAATAATTAACTCGTCTCATTTCTTCAAATTGAAAACTTGCTTACTGTCTAATATGTTATGTATTATATGTCAATAAAACGTAACATAATTTTTGAATGTGGTAACAATATTATAATCATAATATTGTAATAATAATATTATAACAAATAAACCCTACAATTATCCAACACCTGATACTCTGCATTCGTCTCATTCTCTCGAAAGTTAGTTTTTTGAAGGTTTCACTTCTAACACGTTTGATCTGCACACATGTTTTTTTTTCTATTTTTCAACAGTAAGTTGTATTATTTTTATTGGGAATATAATAGCAAATATAGTATATATTTTTTTTAACAAACGTGTTATTCCTTTTCTATTTAAAAATGTTTTTATTTTATTGAAAAATTAGCATTAAAATCTTTATTTCGCAAATATTAAAATTAATAATTATGAAATACATAAAATATAATAATTGTAGTTTCTGCAATATTTTACAAAAAAGAATGATTACAAGATACATCAGAGAAAAAGAATTAGATAACACTGTAGAATACATTAGGAGCAGCTGACAAATTTCATGCAAAGGCAACTGAATTACTGTCACATTTTTATTTTGCATCTTTATAATATATATTTGATTCATAAAGACAAAATATGTCTATTAAATTTGATTTTTATATGTTTTTATAAAAAATATACAAAGATTTGTATTGTCCCAGAATACAAAAAAATTATATTATTAATAATAATATTTACGTAATAAAGAAATTTACGTTAATTTTTTAATCAAATAAAAACATTTTTAACACGATGAATGCCTCCGTGTATCGGTGGAGTTTACCACGGGGCTGAAATTTGAAACTAGTTGTGTACACAGTTCGATAAGCTGAGAGAGCCATACAATTCAATGCATTCTTTAGATTTTTCGTTGTTTGGATCTTTAATTAGACAGAAGTATTCAAAGAATATAAGTTTGTAGTTCAAAGAATAAAGACGAGATATGGCTTAAATAATAAGGGTCTCGAAGTGTTGCAGGCTATAGAGTTGAAAAAGTATTTCTCGAAAAGATCTCTTTTAGATCTCTCATTGCATTTGTACCAAAACTTCGTTTAGTCCAGCAGTATTTTTCATATGTTTTTTGTACCGTCTTTATTTCGTGTTATGGCCTAGATTTCTCGATTAGGGGTCCTCTGGCAATTTCGTATATGCTATGATGTGGAGAATAAAGGGTCAGGTTTAGGTGTAAAATAAAACACGTGATTGAGCCAAGCCAAGATGCAATGCTTTATTGGCTCGTCAGGGAAAAGCCTTGCGGCATAAAAACCCTGGATGATATTAGATTATAACAATGAGAATCCACCACGTGGCGTTACCACGCGGGAAATTACCGTCAACGTGAAATGAATATAATGGAAAGATCTCACCTCTCGTCACGACTTAAACTTCCTCGACTTAACTACCTCAACTTAACTCCTTCGACTTAGTTCTTTGCTCTCTCATTTCGACTTAGATGTATATTTACAGGCGTCCAGAGGTGGAATAGGAAGAATGTCCTTATGTACTGGCCCAGCAGGGCGTATGCGCTAGGGGTGTGAGAAGAAGATTCTAGATCGATAGAATCGGACGCGCGCGATTTTCGAATACCGCTAGTTACCGTACGATCATTTCGGATCGTACATTTCGTCATCCCTAAAATGTTTGTTAGACAGCGCAAAAAAGGTATAGCCGGATAAGTATGGGAAATCTGCCCCCGTGGCTTTTTTGACTCGCACTTGGGGGATCGATTTGGTGTCGAATAAAAATAATTCACCCCAAATTTTAGCTCTTTTACTCAAACGGTTCTCGAGATTTTTAAAAAAACCTGTTTTTTCGATTTTATTTTTTTTATAGTTAAATTCAAAACTAATCAATGATGATTTTTTTTCTAGTTCTTAGGAGTCTAAGACATGAAAAAAAATATTATCATAATATTTTAACGAAAAGCCGATTTTTGGCGGACGAAAGAAAATTAAATTTTTTTTTTTAGCTTTTTTGAAATATGTCAGTCACCAAAATTTTTCAGAAAATGTCCTTTATACTCCTCTACACTCAGAAATTTTCTTGAATTTTTTGAAGTGGTGGAACCATATGAAAAAAATTGAAAACTCATTTTTTTTCTAAAATCCCAAGTTTTAACTAATTTATATTTTTTTTTTTTCAGTTAAAAAAAAAATGTGAAAAATAATTTTTTTACTCAAAATACACAATAACATTACTTATCAAACATTTTCAATCATTTGGTTTTACAATGATTACGTAAAAACTATTTTTTTTTTAATAAATTCCGAGCTGACGCATTTCAACACTATATATCGAGATTTTCACTAACCAGCAATCATTTTTTCTAAAGTTTCGCTTTAAAGTTTTCTTTATTTTGCTTTGTTGTTTGCTTACAGTTGTAGCATTACAACCACTTGAATAAGTAAATTTTGTCATTGAATCTGTCTGTATATTTCTCAATTCCCTATACTGTAGAAAAAAAATCTAGTATTCAGCTCTTTTCATTATATTCTATTTTCTGGAAAGGAAAATTCTATTCAGAAACTGAAGGGAAAGTTTAGAAGGGCCATAAAACCATAAACAAACATAAGAATTATCGGGATATATTGGTGCAATAAAAACCCTTTGTGCAGTGTCGGGACCCTTTGAAGAATTTCGGATTCCTATGTAAACATATGCGGTATACTATAAAAGAGATAACATTCCGATGTTCCAGATCAAGTTTCTTTATGCATTGTTTCCACTAACACGTGTGATCTGCACACATTTTTTTTAATTTTATTTTAACTCCATTCTACTTTACAATTCCTCTGTAGACATTTTCTAAATTATTGTATAAGTGAAAAAATATAGCACGTGGACGGTTTCTCCAGTGAGAAAACGTCGCTGTTGTTATTTATTTCGCTCATATTTTTTTTCTATTAGGTCTCAAGGGTGGATTCTTTTGAGCTTTCTAGATATGTGTTGGTTGTAATTATCATTGGTTAACAGGTTTACGTGCGTTGTTTGTTTTCTAGGTTATTTCTTCTTTTATCGTGGGAATATTTAAGTCTTTTCTAATTTATTCGTTACGGACGTACTATGGAGCATTCACGATTGTATATAAGGTTATGGATTATTGAGCCTCGAGCTTGGCAATGTGACTTTTTGCTGGTATATCCCATAGTGGTATTCCATATGTCCAGATTGGTTTTATTATTGTTTTGTAGATTATTAGTTTGTTCTCTATGCTAAGCTTAGAATTTTTGCCGGTTAGTCGAGCTATTTATCTCCTTTTTAGACGAATTTGTTCAATTTTTGCAGTTATGTGCTTTTTCCATGTTAATTAAGAATCTAGATGTAGTTCTAAACATTTGACCGTCGACAGTCGAGATTTCTGTATTGTATAGTTTTTGTTTTAGTATTTGATTTTTCCTTAGTGTAAACGTGATATGTTTACATTTCATAGAATTTACCTTGATCTTCCTAACACGTAATCATTCTTCAAGATAGTTAATTTGTGTTTATAATGAATAAATTACTTGATGCGGGTTTTAATTTACGATAAGCATTGCTGTGTCATTTGCAAATTTAAAGATTATGCAATTTTCGCCTATTGGTATGTTCGCTGTATAGAGGGTGTAGATAATAGGTCCGAGGATACTTCCCTGCGGCACCCCAACTCTGATTAGTTTAATATTCGAATAGGTGTCTTTGATTTTTACGTAGAATGCTCTATCAGAAAGGTAGAACAGGAGTTTTTAATACGATAGTGGAAAGTGTTTCTTGATTGTTTGTAATAATGTGGTATTTCTCTTTTTGTTTTGAGTTGTTAGATTTTAATTATAGTGTTCAGCAGGGTGTTAATATCTTATATGCTCTTGTTGTTTTCCTGTGAAGCTAGTTCAATGAAAACTAGTGGTAGCGACTGTTTAGTATCGCACCTTGTTATATTGTTTATCGATCTTACTTTACGACCAAGTTTATCTAATTCGTTTATTTTTTTGACTGTCTTTGATTTTGGATGAAGTCTTCTAATAACGATTTTGTAACTCTTCTGGTATGGTATCCAGCGTCTTTGCTTTTTAATGCATTTATTAACTTTCTGAATATTTCTGGCGTTGTAGTTTGAACTCTAACTTGATTGTCCTTGAGTTGTTCAATTATGTAATTATTCTATCCAGCAGATTCATCTAATAACTCGAGCAGAGGGTCTATGATTTTCGCATCTATGTATATAGGTGGTGATTTTACTTTTACTTTTACTTTTTCTTTTCTAATTTTGTATGCAATGTTTTGTAGTTCTGTTGAATCGTCAAGTAAATTATAATAGTTTCTTATAGGTATGTCTTGTAACCATTTTGTTATAGTTGGAACGGAAGAGTTGTTATACTGTTGTGTGAGTTCGTTTACTTTACGTTTTTTTGGACTTTTGATTTTAGATGATTTGGCGGTTATCCATTCTTGCGAAGCTTTTAAGTCTGTTTCCATCTCATTTTCTATAGTTGGATTTCTGGTATCAATATTGATTGACCTTTCTTGTGTATAAATATTAGACGAATGATTTTGAATTGGTTCTATCGACGGTTGTCGGGTTTCGGGTTTAACTTTTGTTCTTATTTTGTAGTTGTTGTTATTATTTATGATTTTAAGGAGTGGGATATTATTTTTCTCCATGGTCAATCCCTATTTTCATAGGTCCGAGCCTGACTGCACGAGGCGGAATAACTGTAAATATGAGAAACACGCTTTTCAAAACGTATGAGTTAGAAAGATTCACTGACTGATGCCGAAAAATGGGAAAAACTTTGATCCCATAAAAAATTTCTTTGGCCTATAAAAGAAGAACAATATATGGACGCGCACTTTTATTGCTCTCTTGCACTTTTATTCATCTTGTTCGTTATCTTTCTTCTTTCTCTATTATTACTCCTGTTGCTCTGGTTATCTTAGTACTGGCTCATCATCATTGTCCAGTATTTTCAGCACTAAAAAACGCACTCTTATCAAAAAGTTATTATTATCTTTAAAATTATCAGTTTGGATTCGTTATCAGAATAGCCCTACGTTACCGCCAATAACAACCAATTTGATTCGGAGAACTTTTTGAAACGCGTAAACAATTGTCCGACATTGAAAGAAACGATTCCCTTCACTTAAGAGCTTAAATTACTGTAAATAAATAATAGCATGTCAGCAACTGTCATTACTGAAGAAATTAGACTATCTAAACTTTTAGAAATATGTACTTGTTCCATTTTACAATTGTTTTTTAAGAGAGTAAGTCTTAAATCTTTAAAAATCTGTAAACTTTAAATATTTTGATTAAATAATTTTATAAATTAATAATCTTTAAATAGATAAATAAATATTTTGATAATAAGTGCTTTGGATAATTACTATTTTCATAATCCTTTCAAATTTTTATCGTTAATAAATCTTTCGGAAAAATGAACCTGCCTGGTCGTGGCTAAACTCGGTGAATACATAATGACTAAAATAGGCCTAACGTTTAATTCTAATACATTTGTCTTTGAAACGTAGGAAATAAAATTGAAAAGAAATTATTCATTAAGTTTTACTATAACCCTAATATGTGTTGAAAGCGAAAAAGTGTAGTGAGTGAGGTATGGGAAAAAAAAGTATAAAGGAGGCAACTCTTATGATTATAAAAGACTCGACGAAGAAGCCATAGAGAAACATTTTCAAAAAGAGAGTAAAATAAGCTATGCTTTATTCGTCTGCAAAGGAAAGACTGAAAACTTGCGTTGAAGTAAACTCTAAGTTATAAAGAAAAATATCTAAGATAGAAAAAAAGAAGAAGCAAGTTCTTTCAGATAATTAGGAGCGCGTTAAAAAAGTTTAAGCTATTATTTCGTAAAATTTTATTAATGTATACAGTATTTATTATTTGGTAATATTCAGGAAAGTATTTTTTATTTTTAGAAGGAATCTACCTTTTTCTGCAATGTTTTTACACTCACTTAAAAGAAAAAGAAATTTAAATGTGTTAATTTTTTTCCGTTAAATCATAAACGAATTAAATTTTAGTAGAATTACTTGAAAAAGTCACAATTACAAAAAAACATACATATACATGCATTTAAAAAAAAAATATAAGCATTCAAAAAAAGCTCAAAAATTAAAAAATTTAATTCTCATGAACGACTTGAAAACGAAAAAATAAATAAATTTAAGCTAAATAAAATATCCAAATTTTTACGTAATTTTTAGTTCGTATGTAATGCCTTATGTAAAATTTACTATATATACAAAAAAAAACATAGTGTAATTTAAATTTTACAGAAATAATAGTAAAAATAAAGAAACCGTAACTTTACAAATTTAGCTAATAAGAATATCCATTCAGATTTACCAATTTTCACATTCGGAATTAACATAACGACGTAATACATTAAAGCAGCGATGATACATAAAATCATTGAGATTTTAACGAACTTTAAACTGAAATTGTTATAAGCTAGAAAAGCAGTCTTCTCCTCCGTAGTTTTGTATCTTCTTGGAGAAAGGTCAATCTTAATATCTTTTAAAAACTCTTGTAATGAGTTTCTTTTCAGTCTGCATATACATATTTTCACAAGTGTCATCAGATTAAATATGTTCTCTTCTATGCTACTAATAACATATTCCATATCCCATATATGATCGGTAATGTCAACAATAGCTAAAATACAATGAATAGTTAAATAAGTAGAAAAAAATAAAGATTGGCTCATGAATGCTTTCTGGCCAAATTCCTGCGCAATTTAATGTACGCTTATTCAAATCTATAACTTTAGTAGTACCACTGAAATCAAGTTCCTAAAAAAAAAACTTTTTTTAGTATGCTTGTATACCTTAAATAATTTTTAGCTTAATATTGAGTTTTTATATACTACGCACATCAAAAAAAGTTTTGCATCACCTTGGTTCTAACATAGACGTTTACTGTGTATATTGTATCAAAGACACAGTCCCTTTGACTGTTCATAGATTTTACTAAACCCGCACAAAAGGTTTAGTGACATCTATGAACTTGGTACAACATGCAATATGCGGCTTTCAAAAGCAATAAAAAGAGCTGAAATGTTATTTGTGTTAATCTCTATTCCATTTTTATGTAAAGATTCCGGAACTCTTGGAACCGAGGTGATGCAAAACTTTTTTTGATGTGTGTATTTAGAATATAATTTACTTTTTCTTGTATTCATTAATTATTTTATTAGATGTTTTTTACAGATAGTATACAAAAATATAAAGAATTAGCGCAGAAATTTTATTTTTCTTAATAATTTGTTATAATGAATATTAATACACTATTTTAGTTTTTTTTAATTGGTTTCAAAAATTCCATGAAATAATAAAAAATAATTGTTTTTAATATTATAGTTTAATTATTTTCTTTCTGCTTTTATTACATTGTTTTTAATTATACTTATGAGGCTCGTGCGTTTTGTGATATTCTTTAACAATATTTTCTAATTATTTAAAATATTTAATGTTTTGAAATATTTAAAGTTATTTGTATCACTGTTTAGTGTAGGTACTGTATATATTTCAAAGATTATGAAATTAAATAATACTATAAAAATTTCCATGAACACAAATTTGAAATCATGATTGAAATAAATAACATTTTTTTATAGTATAAGAAAACATTACCCCAGATTCTTTGCACTTTTAATTTGAAAAAATGTAATAAATAAAAAAACAAACAAGAGTTTATTTAATATTTACGTAAAAAAAATCGATTTTTAGTAACTATGACTAGCCTGACAACAAGAAACGATTAAATACATTCTAAGCCTCAATTAGAAATTACTTTATTCAAATAAAAATATTATGTATTTAATTTATTTATAGTTATTTTGTAATATAGATTGATAATTTTATTTAAAATTTTTTATGCATAACCTCATAGTATATATTGACGTACATGAATATATGAATAGCTTGAACAAAGTAGTTATATTATTTTGTAACTCAATAATTTTTCATAGAACTATAAAAATTAAAATATTTTTGTGGGTAAAACAATTTTTGAATTTAAAAAATTACAAGAGAAATGAATATTTACCGGATGCTCTGGATACATTATTGATTTAAATCTCTTTCTATCGTAAATAATACAAATCTGCTCTTCCTAGTTTGGTATCTTTTCCTCATTTACGCTTTCAGATTTACTGAAATATTACCTTGGAAAGAATCACTAAAGTTTGACGAATTTAATATACCTACACAAATAATTATAAACCGAAGGCCATAATTCTTGCAAATTGTAAAGATAATGTAAACAAAGAGGAGGTAGAAACTTCTGGTTTTTTTTAAGAAACTTTCATTCTTCTCACAGTAATTATCTTATGTACATTTGTTCCTTTTTTATATCATTTTTTTAAATTGCTTTTTTAATAGACAATATACTGTTCTTGGTGTTCTATTATCCTTTAAATTCACATATCAATTTATAATTTATTTGTTTTTTACAGAAAAAAATGTTTTTCATTTCCCAAAATGAAAGTTTATAACTCCATATTTAAAGAAAATTCTAGGGTAGGTAAATATTATGGATAATAGTAAACAAATAGTATAGCCATAATGATTAGTTGTTTCTGATTATAAAAGTTTTCCAATTATTAAAGCAATTTTCAAATTTTTTTCTTTTCTTTCTTCTTAATGTAGAGTGCGGTCAGATTCTGTTCAAACTGTGAGGAGCTTAGAAGTGACCTAAAAAATTGTGAATATGATATGAAATGATGGGGTGATTAAAAACCAAAGTGATTAAAGTGTATTTGTAGGAGAAAATTAGTTAAGGGATTATGCCACCCTTGCGCTCGGAAAAATACCAAAAATTAAAACTTTTTTTAACACAGACATTATATGGGGCATTCCATGCCAAATCGGACTGTTTTAAAAATTTTTATTTTTGATTTTCGTTATTTTTTGATATCTTTTAGTACCCATCGAAAAACCCTCCCTACTACATTTTTTTATCATCCGTTCCAAAGATATCGAATTTAAAAAAAAAAACAGCTTTTCTGTGGTTTTTAGCCCGTAACTTTTTTAAAACTCATCTAAATGAAAATTAACATTCTACAAAAAAGTTTTGTTTTTCTATGTACTTTTCAATAAAAAATTCAAAAAAATTATTTAAAGTGTCTTAATACGTAATTTTCGATTTTTAAACTTTTAATTGCATTTTTTAAAATGAGTGCATATTTTGATTTTCTTCAAAATTTTTTACAGCAAACTACTACTAATTCCACAACTTTTTAGGTCGGTCTGATCGTGGGCCTTTGATAACTACTACTTTTTTCGATTTTTGAAAATTTTTTTTTTTATTTTAATAAATTTTGTCATTTATTTCTTTCTTTTAATGTATTTTGAATCACTTTACATTTTTTTTATTATAACAAGCGTAGAAAAGTCTTAATTACCTAATTACTCGCAGAATGATTTACTAATTTTAAAGGATTGCAACATCTATTAAACCTAGCTTTTGCTTCCATTTTTAAATATTTATTTCACAGCAACAAATTAAAATACACAAAATTTACTGGTGGACATTTAGTAGTAAACAATAACAAAAGAGGTTATGAATATGACTATTAATGAGAAAAAAGGTTAACAGTAAAAAGAAATAGGGACCCTGTAGGAGGGACGCGCCAAAGAATTTTATTGGACCGGAATGGTCCAATAAATGTAGTCACGTGATTGCGCGCGAACGAATCAAACATTTTAAATAGCATAAAAGTTGTAAATAGTTGTGGCGTCTCGCACCAGCGCAGTGCTGACACCTCTCGGCCAACAGCGCGCAGCTGTAGCAGCGCGCGCAGGAAAAGTGCTGACACCTCTCGGCCGCCAGCACTAACATGCGCAAGCACCGCGTGATGCGGCTCCGCAGGGGCATCTGATTGGCCTGACCACGCCTTTGATTGGTCAGAGCGGAAGAGTGACCACTGCGACCGTTGCTCTCCCCACTTCCGGATGCCTGGATCGCCGTGGCGGTGCATACGCAGGAAAAATATCTTCTACTTCTACTTCGTCCGTCGCACCGTCCGGTCGCACTCTTCTCATCGCGCTCTTGTGTAAAAAGTATTTTCTGGGCATCTTCTGTACGTGACCACGTGGCACACCACGCCGATAAATAAAATATCGTCCCACGGGATCAAAAACATAATCGGAAATTTCTTTCCTCCATACGGAGTCTCATTGGCCCATTCCTTTCTCCGCGGCCCGTTCCTCGCGTTAAGGAGAACGCACCTTAACGCGCCTAGTAACCTAGGGAAAGAAATTCCCAAATAGTAATAGTGAATAGTGTAGGGGGTAGAGTAGTGAATTGGTTTAAAAAAATTATGAAATAATGAATTGCATCAAATACAGAAAAAAATGAGCCATATTTAAAGATAATTAAAAAATTTATATTAAAATAGAATAGGTTACACAAAAGAATTATTATAAATTCAAAAAGAAAGATTCAATTAGGTTCGATTTAATAAAAGGCATTACAGTATTTTGAAATTTCAAAACAACTTGTACGAATTTATACAATTATGATAATAATAATAATAATAATGATAATAATTTATTCAATTTTGATATATGCACTCTGGTATCAACAAAACAATTAAATATAAATATCGCAATAAAAACTATAAGTATTCCAAACTTAAACTAACTACAGCCGTTATTTACACATACTAAAGATAAACATGGCTGCTCGTTGCATCAGAAGCGGTCCAACAAAATTTTCAGCCAATAATAACACCAGCAATATGTATGGCGCGTCCCTCCTAAAAGAAAATAGGGATCCTGTAGGAGGTATTTAGTATGTATTAATGGCTGTGGTTAGTTTAAGTTTGGAATAAGTATAGTTTTTATTGCGATATTTATGTTTAATTATTTTGTTTTTTTTAGTAGTTTTCTATAAGTGTAAATTTAATTTACTCATTTAATAGTTACAATTGTGTATAAATGTACAAACCTAACCTATAACTTATCGTTTGTTTACAGACTAATTGTTTGTGATGAGTAATCATGGTTTGACAGTGTATTCTTAATTACTGCAAAAGTTCAACAAGAACTACGCAAGACCGTAAATACCTTATACCATCGCGTAGGTATAATCGCAAAAATTTACAAAATTTTAGGCAAACAAATCTCAGTTCGAGTAAAACTATGACCATGTGCCACATTGAGAAATAAAAATATAAATCTATTTTTTAATTGTTTTATATATTTGTCGTATTATTATTATTATTAATATTATAATATATATAGTAGATAATTATATTTATCAAAATTGTATAAATTCCTACAAATTGTTTTGAAATTTCAAAATACTGTAATGCCTTTTAACAAATCAAACTTAATTAAGTCTTTCTTATTGAATTTATAATAATTTTTTCGTGTATCCTATTCTATTTTAATATAAATTTTTAATTATCATTAAATATAGTTCATTTTTATTCTGTATTTGATGCAATTCATTATTTCATAATTATCTCAATGTTTGAATCATTCGCGCGCAAAATCGAGTTCCGGTCCCCCAGCAATGTACATGGCGCATCCCTCCTATAGGATCCCTAAAAGAAAATAGTCAGTAGCGCCACTACACGAAAAAATCATGAAATGAAAACCACAGAAAAGCTGTTTTTTTTTAAATTCGATATCTTTGGAACGGATGATAAAAAAATGTAGTAGGGAGGGTTTTTCGATGGGTACTAAAAGATATCCAAAAATGGCGGAAATCAAAAATAAAAATTTTTAAAACAGTCCGATTTGGCGTGGAATGCCCCATATATAATAAAATAATCTTTATTCTACACATATTATAGTACTTTTATGAATAATTTACAATATTAAAAATTAGAAAAAGAAATAAATGGCGAAGATATAAGCTGATATTTAAAGCCATGACTTGAAAACCTTTGCTGATGGTGTATAGATGTTCTAAAAAAACAATCATTGTTTAATAATAAGAAAAGTAATAGCTAACAAAAGAAGCCGTGATCGTCCACCTTCGAATTTTTTTAAATTTTGCACACTTGTAGTAGCCCATGAGGAAAATCATTGGGTCTTTAAACTGGCTGCAGATAGCCGGCGGTTTGCGAATAATCGGGAATTGAAATTTCGCATAGATGTGTATTTCTTTAGCTATGTAGTGTAGTTTGCTACAATAGCAGCGATGTGTGTGTCTCAGAAGGCGCCGATAACTTAATCTTTACGAAGATATTTACATAGGATTAAATTTTTTTAACTATTCGAAGATATTTGTATCTGTTTTTTTTTTTACTTCCTTTTTGTTCTATTTTTTCTCAATCCCTCTTTTTCGTTATTGTAAAGTAAGCTTATGTTAATACATTCTTGAGCGGTCACAAGTTAACTCGTGTTTCTGTGGCCGAACGTTGCAGACAGGTCACGAGTTAACTCGTGATGCGCTTTTTTTCGCATCACGCTATTTAAAAGAAAAACACAGCAAAAATAAATATGACAATAGAAAAAGATGTATTATTGTTATTCTGCTTATCAAACGAAAAAGTAATATTTAAAATCTAATAATAAGTAAAATTTATTAAAAATTACTTATATTGTTTTACTTTTCAATCCAAATACGAGGAAATAGCCAGTAACGTAAGATAAATTCTTTAAAAATTACCGATCAACAATGTGGTAACAAAAGCTGACTTCAAAATAACGAAAAAAAAAAGAATAAGAAAAAAATCACGTGTGCAGATAACACGTATTAGAAGTAAAACCTTTAAAAAACTAAGTTTTGAGAGAATGAGACGTAGACACACGTAGACACGTAAGACACAGTATCAAGAGTAAGAAAATTGTAAAACTGATTTATTATAATATTGATACCATATATATCAAAGAGCTTCGGTATGATCTTGGGATGGGGGTAGCTAACAAAAACTATAACTTTAAAATTGTATCAATTAAGATAGAATGTCGAATGCGATAACCATAGAATAAAAAGAACATGTGTGCAGATCACACGTGTTAGAAGTGAAACCTTCAAAAATCTAAATTTCGAGAGAATAAGACGAATGCACAGTTTCAAGAGTAAAATAATTGTAGGATTTATTTATTATAATATTATTACTGTAGGGGAGTTTTAAGTATCGAAGAGTACACACGGATAAATAGGTAGGTGAAGAAGGACTAAAGGGAAAATGACTCGATGGTCGAAATAAAGAAATACGATGCGTGGTCTTTTTTCTTTTTTTGCGTAAGTTGTGTGCGTGCAAGCTGTGTGAGCCTAAAAGTTCTCACGCAATATCGGTGATTTGTTTATTAGGCCGATCTGGACGTTTGGAAAATTAGAGAACGATGAAAAAAATTGTTCATCCCTTCAGGAATGCAGAGTGGGGGCGTAAACATATAAGGAAAAGACTGTCACACGGGAAACGTTGTTGAGAACCGAGCGATTAGAGCGAGTGACGGAGCAATTCGATACGAGCGTTTTGAGAGTGATTAGCGAGTGAATAGTGAGTGAATAGTGAATGAACAGCAAGTGAGTAGCAAGTTGCGGCAGGATTGCGGATATTCGCGGGTTGCGTGCGCTTTGTGAGTTCAGAGTTACGAGAATCGCTATTAATTGTAATTGTAACAAACAGTAACTTATGGAAATAAAGAGTATCTTTTATATCTCAAGTAATGTCGGCAACACGGGAAGATTAGATATCCTTAGCCGGATTTATATCAAAAGTCCGATGCTATAGAGATACAGAAAATATAGGAATAGCGGTGAACTTTAGAGTGAAATCTTGAGTTTGAAAATGCATACCAATTCATACGGCGAATTAACGGTGATGCAGCTTAAAGAGCGGCTTCGGGAGTTGAACCAACCCACGGTAGGTTCGAAAGCGGAGCTGATTTCAAGACTAATGGACATTGAGTTAAGCGATGTGCAAGTTTCGAGAAATTCTGGAGAGGAGATTCGGGATGAAGCACATGCAGTTGTTCCGAGATGGGACAAGAACTACGGGGCTGCTCTCCGCGGCGCAACCACGAGCGCTGAGGAACGAGATAGTTTTTTTCGTCAGGAGATAAAACAGCTTCAACGAAAAATTGAAGAGCTCTCTCAACAATTAACGACTGCTCCGGTCGAGAGCAGAGTTTCGGTGGGACGCGATTCAGTCGCGATGATGCACGAGGAATCAAGTCGTCAGCGGATAGGGTTGACGACGGTTGCGGAGATGCTTAGTTATTACGACGGTGAGACTCCCTACGATCACTGGGAACGGCAATTCCTTGCTTTAAAAAGAATACACCATTTATCGGACAGAGAAGCGACGGTGCTATTTAGGCTACGTTTAAAAGGGTAAGCTGCAGAATGGTTTCACTCTAGAGCGGAGTATGCGGATATGACGAATGAGGAACTGCTATATAAAATAAGGAAGATATTTCGACATCTCCCTTCTTGTGCCGATAGGAAAAAGGAGCTTATGCGGCGACAGTGGAAGCATGGCGAACGCTTCAGCGAATATTTCCATGATAAGGTGATTCTGGGGAACGGTACGTCCGTCAGTGAGGAAGAACTGATCGAACATCTGATCGACGGAATCCCTGACACGACCTTGCAGAACACGGCGATAATCAGGGGACTCCAAGACAGATCCGAGCTCTTTACTGCGTTGGAGAAGATACAGCTGCCGACGGAGCCCGAGGCTAACCGAGTACGGAGGAGGCTGGAAGAAACTGGAGGAGGGTCAACGAGGCGTAAGCCTATGGGAACGGTGGAGCAGCAAAGACCGGGTGGACAACAACGAATCTTCGACGGTTGCCGCAATTGCGGAGAGAGAGGACATCAAGCGGCGTTCTGTCCGTCGAGGAAGAAGGGTATGAAATGTTACAACTGCCAGGAATTCGGTCACATTTCTGCCGGGTGTCCTAAAAAGACACCGTCGGTGACGGTTGTTCGGGTCGATGATGATTCCTCGGCAGATAAGCAGTTTTTGAAAAAAGTTGTTACGGTAAACAATGTGGAAATTCCTATGCTAATAGATACGGGTAGCCAGATCACGATAATAAGGGAAAACGCCTACGCTGAAATCGGAGCGCCGCGAGTAATAGATGAACGCTTCAGTTTCAGAGGTGTGGGTTCAGAATTGCTTAAAACGATGAGTCATTTTACGGCCGCCATCGAGGTTGACGAGGAAGCATATGAAACTAAAATACATTTGGTATCTAATTCGTGTGTGCGACATGATCTTATCTTAGGGGCAAATTTTCTAAAAAACGTGAGATTGGTGGTAGAGTCGAGAAACATAGAGATTGGGCGTTCGAGTAAAACGCAACCAACAGAAGACGATCTGCTAGACGTGTTTAATATAAATGTTTGCGACTCGAAGAGCGAAGTAGATTTATCTCTTTAAGGGAGGGGGGGCGTAAAAACGGTTTTTTTTTTCATCGAATTAACCTTACCCCCCGCCCTTAAAGGTTTCTGAAATCAGAGAGAACGTGACTTCGTTGGTAGAAAACTATAGGCCGGAGAAAAAGCGAGAAGTGGGAGTAGAATGACAATCGTTTTAACGGACGAAAATCCTGTTTACTAGCGAACAAGGCATTTATCTATGGCGGAGCGTGATGAGATAAACAAACATATCCAAGAATGGTTACGCGATGGTATCGTACAACGGTCGCTTTCGAACTACGCGAGTCCGGTCGTGCTAGTACGGAAAAAGGATGGTTCTGTTAGGCCCGACGTGAACTATACCTGCTTAGATGTATTATCTTGATCCCTTGGAAAACCTGTCTAAACCTGCTAGGGCTAGTAGATAAAACCTACACCTGCGCTGCATACTAATTAAGGGACATCCGTTTCTACTTTTTCACGCCGAACATAAAATTTGGAATTTTAGACAATCCCCCACTGCACCGTGAGAACACCAATAAGAATCCCTTAACTTATGGAAAACGCCCTTCTTCTAGAACATTCCTTGTCCCGATTTCCCTTAAAAGGGGCTTCTTCGACATCCGAAACCTTCTTCTATCCTGGCCGTTACGCTTGTAAGTCGTTTTGTATCCGAACGTAAATCTGTTGTAAATAAAAGTTATTCTTTCCAAAACTTGGAAATCCTTGTTTTTAATACAATCACAAGAATTCAATAGGCCGAATTCTTACGTTATCCGGAAATCAACGCGAATTTAACTTCACGTGAACATTTCCGCGTAACAATTTGGTGGCAGCGGTACGGGATTTCCAAAGAAAAGAATCAGCGACTTGAGGGTCCTGAAGAAGATAAAGTTCGGCAAGTCAACCCGAGGGCACTTGAGAAAGCAAACGACGCATCAATTGTACAGTAAGTACAAGTTTTTATTAACCCAAATACTGATATAGACGTGTCTAATATCCCTACTGACGAGTCGGTAGTTAAGTATTTGAGAGATTATTACTGAAAAAAAAATAATAATTAATAAATAAATATAAAATGGCTAAGAGTATGGAAGTAGCAGAAATACAAAAATTCTCCGAAATCGTATCGGAAAGAATGAATCAGATGGGTGAACTTTTAATGCAGCTACAGAGTAAAATAACCGCGATGGATAAAAAAATGAAAAGCATGTCGAAGAAATCAGCTCTGCCGGAACAGAAAATAGAATCGGTAGAGAATATAGACGATAAGGAAAATATAACGGAAGACGAGGAAGAAAGTTGCGTTAGTATTAATAGTCGAGGCAGTAATATTCGAAGTCTAATGGAGCATTTGAACTTTATAAACGAATTCGACGGAAAAACTACGTCAGTCGAAGGATTTATTTCAGAAATAAAAGGTGTCTTAGCTATACTTACCGAAAATGAAAGAAAGCTATTCGTTAAATTAGTCCGGACAAATAAAATAATTGGCGAAGCCAGAAGTATGCTAGATGGGTGTGATATCCGCACCATAGATGAATTTATTGAAACTCTCCGCTTATATTTCGGGGAGATAAAAACCCTTTTAAGCTGTAGAATAGATAGGAATAAATGTATACAAGGAAGAGACACGGTATTAGCTTACAATAGAAGATTTACAGCAGCCCATCTAGACGTAAGGAGAGCAATTATTAACGACTCTTCTTTATCAGCATCACATAAAAAGATTAGCTTATCGGACGAGGACAAACAAGGACTAGCAGAATATATTTGCGGACTAAATCAATATATAAGAATTGCAGTACAGGCTTGTAGACCTGAAATATTAAAAAGGGCACATAATATGGCATTAGATATAGAACGAGAGGAAAAAGCGTCGCAATTAGCTCACAGTCAAGCCAACCGATATTCAATACCACAAAATAATAGGAATTACAACCCAGGTATGAATCGTAATCCTTTCTTAGACAAAGCTAAACAGCATTTACCACCGCGGAATTTTAACATACCAAATACACAACAGACCCTGAAGAATTTGCACAATCAGATTAAATGTTTCAAATGCGGGAGTACGCAACATCTCGCTAACGAGTGCCCGAAACGAAATTTTTACATAACAGGCCTCGATCGGGCCCCGCCCGACAGCATAGAATCTACCTCGCAAGAGATAGAGCAAACCCAGGAGCCGAACTCAGAATTAGAATCGGAGGAGATTATCGAAGATTCTTGGCCGATACCGGAGCCTCAGTGAATATAATAAAAAATTCAGCAGCCAAGTCTTTACCACTACGAGAAAAACGCAATGAAATCACGGGAATAAACCCAGAACCCGTTATTACAAATCACGAAGCATTATTAAAAACAAACGGAAATTTTCACATATTTATCGTTGTAAAAGATGATTTTCCTTTAGATAGTGATGGAATCCTCGGACGCCCATTTTTAGCACAAGAAAACGCACTTGTTGACGTTAAAAATCGCGCAATAATCTTCAGAGGGAGAAAGATACAAAAACGTTCTGTATATCACGCGAAAACAAGTGAGGATAGGTTAGAAATCTTAAGGCAAAATACGCGTCTCGAACACATACAGTCCCTTAACGAACAGCAAGCAATATGGAATATAATATCGAAATTTTCGGATGTATTCGCGCTACCGGGAGATCCATTACCATGTACGAATTTAACTTCCCATACTATTGAGACTACAGATAAAAAGATAATAAATCAAAAACAGTACCGCTATCCTCATTGTCACCAGACTGAGGTAGAAACTCAAATAAAAGAGATGCTGGATAAACAAATAATTCAAGAGAGTTCGTCACCATGGAACGCACCACTTTGGGTGGTACCCAAAAAAAACCGACGCAAGCGGTAAAAGGAAGTGGAGACTTGTCATAGATTTTAGAAAGCTTAACGAATTAACTAGGCAAGATGCCTATCCGATTCCTAATATTGAAGAAATCCTCGAACAATTAGGACGAGCACGATATTTTTCCGCGTTTGATTTAGCAAGCGGATTTCATCAGATCCCGTTTGAAGAAAAAAGTCGAGAGAAAACTGCATTTTCTACGAATCAAGGGCATTTTGAATATTTAAGAATGCCATTCGGATTAAAAAATGCCCCTGCTACATTTCAGAGAATGATGGACCAAGCCTTGAGAGGTTTGATAGGGACAGTTTGTTTTGTATATTTAGACGATGTTGTAGTTTACGGAAGCTCTTTAGAAGAACATAATGAAAAACTCGAAATTTTATTACAAAGAATTAGAGATGTCCAATTAAAGTTACAACCAGACAAATGCGAATATTTAAGACCAGAACTACAATATCTGGGTCATTTAATATCTTCTGAAGGAGTAAAACCTAATCCGGAGAAATGCCGAGCTGTAAAAGAATTTCCGCAACCTCGAAACGCGAAACAAATAAAACAATTTCTAGGATTGGCCGGATATTATCGTCGATTCATTAAAGATTTTAGCAGAATTGTCAGACCATTAAACAGATTGCTTCAAAAGAATGTAGATTTTGTATTTGGGAAAGAAGAAGAGAATGCTTTTAATACATTAAAAAATGAGCTATGCTCTGATAAAATATTACAATATCCGGATTTTTCAAAGGAATTCATACTTACGACGGACGCCAGCAACGACGCGATAGGCTCGATCTTATCACAAGGAGAAGTAGGAAGAGATTTGCCATGCGCATACGCTAGTAGAACATTAAGGGGTTATATACAGTTAGACGGCCGAAAAAAAGTGAATTTTCCAGAATTTTTTCTGAGAAACCTTTTAAATTTATTGATCCAAAAATTTATACACATATTATGGTATCTTTTAACTGTATTTTAAGACTTAGTACTAGTAAAAATATTTATTTGAAAAAGAGCTACAGCTGATCTCCAGGAGCTCCTCTCAAAAAAGACGTTTTGCGGTGACCACTATATCTCGGAACTGGATCATCTGAAATTAAAAAACCAAACAGATTTCGTTAAAATAATGTTAAATCTAGTAATTAATCGAAGGAATAAGCAAAATAAAATGTTTTGACAAAATGGCGGTTTTTCAAAAAAAAAAATCGATTCTTCACCGAAATTTCGGCCTTAAATTGTTTATAAAAAAAAAATATCTATCGGAGAGAAAAAATCTTCGATTAATTACTAAAAAATATATTTAAGAAGGTCGTGTTAAAATTTGAGACTAATCGGTTTAGCCGTTTTCGAGTAATGTTGGTCACCGACTTTGATAACACCATTTTGAGAAAAACGCGTTTAAAGTTTGTACCTTGTACTTCCAAGCACTCTGAAACGCCTTTTCAAATTAGCTTGTAACTTTGAAAATATTCACCGGAACGATATGAAATTTTCTGTGTGTATTCTTAAATATATGTACATTAAGAAAATAAAATTAAAAAAAAATCGATTTTTTGAAAATTCTAACTGTATATAACCCCTTAAACAGCGCCGAACGTAATTATTCAACTACGGAAAAAGAACTGTTAGCAATAGTCTGGAGTATCAAACATTTTAGACCATATTTATTGGGACGAAGATTTAAAATAATAACAGATCACCAACCGCTTCAATGGTTAATGAAGAATCGAGACCCTTCATCGCGATTGATGAGATGGAGAATAATGCTTGAAGAATACGACTACGAGATAGTATATAAGAAAGGCAAGTTAAACGTAAACGCCGACGCGTTATCGCGTAATCCAATACTAAAAGTCGAGACTTTAGTTAGGAACATTAGGCTCACGGACGAGCCGATGCCCCAAGCATCTGAAGAGGATAAGATAGTGCTGTACGAGCTAGACGATACGGTGAACGGACACGAAGAGGTCCTCTTTCCCGAACCATATGTTTCGGTACTTAAAGTAAAGCCTGGATCAATCATGTTACCTCACGGAAACACGAATACCCACGTATATTTACGACACCTCGAGAGGGTCGCGGGTGAAAATAGGGAATCTATCCTAAAAAAGATAAAAACAAGATTCAAAGAAGATACCGAAGGAACAATATTCTTACACGATGTAAATTTAATATTACCTGATAAAGAGGATATAGCAAGAATTTTGAAGGAGAACCATGACTCTCCTGTAGGCGGACATCGAGGTGTCCACAAAACCTATCTAAGAATTATGAATCAATATTATTGGAAAGGAATGCTCCAAGATATAAAAGAATACGTAGGGCACTGCGAAATTTGCCAAAGGACAAGAGCAAACCGTAGGCCAACAAGAATGCCAATGGAACTTGGAACTCATCTAAAGGAAATGCGTAGCAATGCACGAGAAGCATTGAGGGAGGCAAAGAGGACTCCCAAAGAAAGATACGACCGATTTGCCCGTCCTAACGTTTACAGACAAGGAGACATGGTTTGGTCAAAACGAGAAAAAGAGATAAAAATACCGGTCTCAATGTCCCTTCTGAAGGACCTTATGAAGTACTTGACGTACCGAGTGACGTCAATATATTAATAAATGTTAAAGGGAAACCCTTACTTGTATATTGTAATCGGTGCAAATTCGCTAACATTAATTTGTTGCAGGAATGCCGCTGACTATAATATTGATGAGCCTGTTGCCAGGCCAATCATCCAGTAACTTACAGGAGAAGAGGCCTCCATACTATATTCATACGTTCACTACACTACCCGCAGTCTACTTGGAGCAACTAGGCGAGGTTCGCCTTTATCATTCTACGTGGGCTCTGCTCGCATACGTCGACCTCAACGATCTCGAGGCCCATGAGCGTCACCGTATCCGAGGAACGACACTTGTTCTAAGAACTTGTAAAGACTGTCTTCAGAAAACGTCTATCCGCAACCTGCAGCATCAACTATTAATGGCTAAGGACAGTCGCAAGCGACTATTCTCCTCCATTGGACACCAAGTAACAAGTACAAGGCGCCGACGAGGTTTACTCGACCCGCTCGGCGAGATATGTAAAATCTTATTTGGCACTATGAGTGCCAGCGACGCACAATACTATAATAGCGAAATAGATTTAGTACATAAGGATAGCAAACGTAACGCGGAATTATTCAAAAATCAAACCCAATTAGTAAAGATATCTTTAGAAAAACCCAACGAAATGTTAATAGACTATAAAAATAAGTTAAAGGTCATAGAGGAAAATTTTAGCACTCTTTCCAAGCAGAACGCAAACGGTAGAGAAACTGAACAAATATTTAGTCATGTATTTGATTTAGAAGTAGCAACCACCGAGTATATACGAACCTTAGACTTACTCCACCAGGCAATCATAAATGCTAGAAGGGGTGACATTTCTCCACAGTTAATTGAACCGGCGCTCTTAAAAAACGTCTTATTACAAATTAGATCAAAGGAAGGCTCCGATCGCTTACCGATAGAAATCGACGATAATAATTACTTTGAATATCTAACCGTTAGTGAAATAAGCATAGCGTCTATCAAAAATAGACTACTGTATCACATAAAAGTCCCCATCATGGAAAAAGATATATTTAAAGCAACTAAACTAGTAGTCATACCCGGTAGAAGTAAGGAAGGACGGTTCATCTATATAGACAATCAATATGAATACATTTTAACAAACTTAGCTAGAACTGTAATCACACCCATAGACAAGGAATACCTAAAAGATTGTAAAACATTAGAGGGTAAATATATTTGTAAAAGAAAAGCAGCCAAGTTTCTCACAAATATGCAAGGTGCATGTCTAAAATCAACTATAAATTCTGTAGATTACGTAGACGCCTCCAAATGCACACCTCACATGCTTGTCATAAACTCACTCACATTCATTGCCTTATCAAATGGCCGGTCTTGGGTTGCTATACCGCCCACCGAACAAGAAATAAAAATCATTTGTAATAATTTATTATACAGTACTACTATAAGAGAACCATGAATATTATCTATGAGACCTGGTTGCACTGCGGCAACAGATACAGCAATATTAGACACGCAAAGTAACACAAACAGCGAAAATCAAGAGAGAATCAAATTAGATATTATTCACTTTAATATAACATCATTACAAGACGATCTTAACAAAATCGATAATGCAACATTATATAGTCTTAAATCTTTAGAATCACCGAAGATAGACACATCCGACTTTAAATTATATGGCAAAAAATTGGACGAGCTAGTAAATGAGGCCGAAGTGATAGGTAGTCATATACGAACTCGTACTCTTATAGAAACAGCTTGGTACTGGATGCCTTATGCGGGTTATGGCCTCCTAGCAACCCTTTGTTTGTACATCGGAATCAAATGCAAAATATTCAAATTATTATCAAGATCAGCAGAACCTTGTACCGTAGTATATAACAACTGTTTCAATTCAGGGGGAAAACACAAGATTTCACGAGACACAGAGTGCTCTATAGCTTTAGAAAGTATTAGGGACATAAGACCAAGTACTTCCGTTCATGTACAATCACCAATGGCGAAAAGAAAGCGTAGCTTCAGATTAGCCATTCCACTATCAGAATTTGATGAAAACTCTATATAAATCTATAATTTTCATTCTTATGGGGGGGGGGGGGGAGTGTTAGGCCCGACGTGAACTATACCTGCTTAGATGTATTATCTTGATCCCTTGGAAAACCTGTCTAAACCTGCTAGGGCTAGTAGATAAAACCTACACCTGCGCTGCATACTAATTAAGGGACATCCGTTTCTACTTTTTCACGCCGAACATAAAATTTGGAATTTTAGACAATCCCCCACTGCACCGTGAGAACACCAATAAGAATCCCTTAACTTATGGAAAACGCCCTTCTTCTAGAACATTCCTTGTCCCGATTTCCCTTAAAAGGGGCTTCTTCGACATCCGAAACCTTCTTCTATCCTGGCCGTTACGCTTGTAAGTCGTTTTGTATCCGAACGTAAATCTGTTGTAAATAAAAGTTATTCTTTCCAAAACTTGGAAATCCTTGTTTTTAATACAATCACAAGAATTCAATAGGCCGAATTCTTACGTTATCCGGAAATCAACGCGAATTTAACTTCACGTGAACATTTCCGCGTAACAGTTCGTCGCGATTGTGTGTAGATTACAGGCAAGTTAACAATAAGATAGTCAAAGACCGCTATCCGTTGCCGTTGATAGACGATCAGTTAGATGGGTTGCAGGAGGCGAACGTGTATAGCACGATTGATCTCAAGAACGGTTTTTTCCACGTTGCGATAAAACCTGAGAGCCGAAAATATACATCATTCGTTGTGCCGGATGGATAGTACGAATTTTTGAAAGTAGGTACCTTTTGGCTTGTGTAATTCACCAGCGGTTTTTTAAAAATTCGTAAACGCAGTATTCAGAGAATTGATTAACGAGATTTAGACATTAAAAAGTTAGAGCTTGTTTTAAAGGTTGCAAGTGAAGCTGGATTGGTGATCAATTGGAGAAAATGCCAGTTATTAAGAAATAGAGTAGAGTTTTTGGGTCATGTAATCGAAAACCATACAATACGGCCGTCCAATCACAAGACAAATGCGGTGCGTAAATTTGGAATGCCAACAACCATAAGGGAAGTTCAAAGTTTTTTGGGGCTTACAGGATATTTTAGAAAATTTGTGGATCGTGGCAACGGAAAAAAAGGCAAAGGTTTCGGTTCGACAACGAACACGGGCAAGTGTTTAAAAGGCTGCAAGAGGCGTTCCCAGACAAAGAATTATAATCGGCCCATCATTGGGCCATGCATGGAGGCCGATGGTCAATCATCGGCCGATGATAGAATACCATGATTGGGCCTAGCATGGCTGATGGCCCGAATGATAACGCCAAGCCAAGCCTGGCACACAAGCATCGGCCAAGCCTGGCACACAAGCATCGGCTAAGAATGGCAAACAAATCATCGGCCAAGCCTGGCAAAAAACCAATCATCGGCCAAACATTGGCCAAGCATCGAATCAATCCTCGGCCGATCATCAAACCAATCATTGGCCAAACATCGGCCAAACCTGGCAAACCAATCATCGGCCAAACATTGGCCAAGCATCGAATCAATCCTCGGCCGATCATCAAACCAATCATTGGCCAATCATTGGCTAATCATTGGTCGATCATCAGTCGATCTGTCGATTATTGTTAGGATAAATTTGAATAATAACCAAAATTTAATATATTAATTAGAAGAATAGAATATAATAGAATATTTGTTCATTCTTGCTGTTATTTGTAGACTTAGCAGCTCTAATTTTCCGCCCTCTATCCCGATCACCAGCGTTTGCAAGAAAAACGCTTATTTTAGTGGTCAAATTTTTCATCTGATCAGAATCTCCAAACTTTTCTTGCATGACATCTATTTAAAAAAACAATAATAACAATTAATTAAATTTTAATAGTTAAATATATACATATATATTAGGGTGGGTCAAATAAATCAATAATTTTTTTTTTTACAAGTGCCACGGAAAAATGGGTTGCTAGACACCTGAAAAAAATTCTCACCAAATATGAGCTCTAAATTTTAATAGGAAGATCCTCTGCATCGCAGTTTTTTATTTTTTTTTTTAGTCCAATAGATTAAAATTCATACCTCATCATTTATTGATTGTACAGAAAAATGTTTTCGACGAATTTTGTAGGAAATTTAATGTTCTACAAAAAAGGTATCGTATATTTTTTCCGTAAATCTTACCATTTGGATGATATTGAAGATTTAAATTTGATGATTTTTAGACAAATTTCATTTTTGTTTATGAATTTTATAACTCGACAATAAATGACTATTATAAGATGCGCAATACAAATTTTTGTAGGAAATTAACTGCTCTATAAAAATGGTGTATTATGTTTTGGCGATTAAATTAAGCGTTCAAAAGATATTCATCATCAAACTTTCATGTGTACTGATTTTTGTCTCTGAATATCTTTGGTCACGAAGGAGTTAATCTATTTTGCAGCTTCATGGACATATGTCGATTATGGGATGCCCTGTTGGTCGCGAAGCCCATTCTTATGTTGAGAAATGTGATGAAGTGCGAATTTCGTGTTCTGAGTTGCGTCAAAGTGATGTCGTAAAACAGGCCAGGATTGACACAAGAGCTGAACAATCTGCCTTAAGAGAGTTTCAAGAAGAAGAGGAAGGAGTACTCTATTGACCAGGCATCGCCGATTGAGGGTAAGTTGAGATTTTCATAGTTTTAAATGGACTTAAAACTTTTAACGCGTTTTTCTCGAAACTGCGTTTGTTAAAATTTCCTCCCTCGTATTTCAAAAACGGCTTGACCGAATGCCTTAAAATTTGTAGACACATAGAATGGACTATTATCAAACCAAAATTTCCAAAATTTCGATTTTTTAACAACAAAATATTTAAAAAAAAAAACGCAAAATTCATAACTTTTTTTTCAGAGGTCTAACAAAAATCCAATTTTTGGTATTTTAATTTGATAATAGTCCACTCCGTGTATTTAGGTTTACAGATTAAAACCCCATTTTTTGTTTTGTTTTAGATAAGCCAATCAGCCGGAATCGTGGAGGAAGTGCGAGCCTATTTTTTCGAGGCGGGGGTGTCGCGGAGCGCTGTAACTCCCTTTCTATTTAATATTTTTCACTAAAAGTTTATATTTATACTACTGAGATATATGTTAATAAATGATAGTAAATTTAAAGTTCTGCATTTTTACTGGTCGTGAAAAAAAAATCGTAAAAAATGCCCAAAAAACAGGCCGTCACATGGGATGACTTCCTTAATTTTTTATAAGTCCCTTGCATACATTATTAAATTAAAAAAAAAGGGATTCTTAATTGTTCATATTTAGGGAATTTTTAATATTTTTCTATTCCTGAGTAAAATTTCTTGTGGACACATACTTACATACATACGGAAATATTTATATTTTTATAGATATTTTCAACTTAAATTAACTTAAGGGTTTATTCTGGTTTATTATTTTGAAAAAATCAATTTTTTTTTCATTTTTCGAAAGTAGACATATGTAGAATTATCATTCAAAAATTTTAGAACGATCCGAGCAGTTTAAGTATATTATTTTGCGACCCAAACACATCGAGATATTACAGATAGAGGAGACAAACCATCTGCGGTTATGTAAGTGGAAATGTCTCTGCATTAATATAGCAGCAAAAAACAAAAGGTTGATGTTGACCTGACAAAACCAGAATTACTTGAAAGATATTTAGGTGGCCACACTCAAAATAATAATGAGTGCTTCAACAAATGTGTTTGAACTATGGTGCCTAAACACCTATTTAATGGTAAAAAAATTGTTGAAATAGCTTGTAAATTGGCAGCTTGTATATTCAACGATGGTTTTGATCCAATACTGAAAATAATGCACGTTTTGGGGATAAAACTTGGTCCTATCGCAGTCAATTACGCTAGTAACCGCAACAACACGAGTGTGCGTTCAGCCAATCGTTAGAGCGGAGAATCTTTAAAAGAGGCCAGGATACAACGAAAAAAGGCTAGAGCGGAAGATAATGAGTATTTTAAAGAAGCAGAAGGCATACTGTATGGTGTAGGCATCGCAGAGTAAGGTAAAGTCAGACTTTTTTAAAATTAAAAAAAAAAACTTTAAACGCGTTTTTCTCGAAACAACGTTTTTTCGGTTGGTGGGCATAATATCTCCGAAACTACTTAACCGATCCTTCTGAAATTTTAACCACATACTCTACACATAAATGGCTATCTCGCATGCTACAACCAAGTCAAAATATTAATTTTTACTATATTTTTTTTTATAAAAAAGTGCGAAAAAAATCAACGATTTTTTTATTTTTCGAAAAATGGCCGTCATTTTGTTTTATTTTCATAAAAATTGATAATTGTAGCATACCCGATAGCCATTGTCATACTGAATTTAAAGCAGTTTAATTTTTTTGTTTTAGATCAACCGTTCTCAAATTTCGATGCCCGCCAACAACATACCTACTTTTTAAGGGTACACGTTTTTCAGCCATTTTGAATGTCAAAATATGTTAAAAACAATTTTAAAAAAATTTTTTCTCGTACTTCTAGAGTGTATTTATCATACCCAATAACTTTCATAAATATATGCATCTTACTAAGTCTAAAAAAAAAATTGTGAAAATAGCCTTTTTTTTAGCGTATAAATCAGAATTAACCCTTAAATGACCTCAAATTAAATTAATACTATTAATAATTTGTAGCTAAGCCCTTATTCCTTAAAACCTCTACACACTTACGTTCCATATATTCGATAAGTCGAACGCATCGACTAACTGGTATTAAAGACCAAGCTTCTTTAATTATGGCATACAATTAGTTAATATTTTAAGGTTTTTGTTTTTTTACATGTTTGTCTACATCAATTTATAACATTTTAATGGGGCTTAAGTCCGGAGATTGAGCTGGCCACTTCATTAAACTAATTTTTTTTTACTTAAAAATGATTTTACCACACATGCGGTGTGTTTCAGATCATTATCTGCTTGATAAATCCAATCATGTGGCATATACTCCTCAGCAAATGGTATTAACTGATCTTTTACAATATTTAGATAAAAAAATTTGTCCATAATACCCCCGACGTGATGAATAGGGCCGTACCGTTTATAGTCATTGCACTCCGTACCAATACCGATTCATCGCCACCTTTTACAGTAGGTCTTAAACGACATTTCTTATATTCTTCACATCTCCATCTAACATACACTTTCCCGTCAGAACCTAATCTAATAAACTTGGATTCGTCCGTAAATATAACTTTAGACCATTGTTCGAGTGTCCAATTAATATTCTCTTTTGCGAAAGAAATCCGGGCCTTGCAATTCTTTTCTGATATGAATGGTTTTCTTCTGGTAACACGCCCATTTAATTGAAATTCATTCAGTCATCGTTGAATGGTCCTTACACTTATATTAGTATGTAAATTTACACTTATCTCTCTGTGTTATCGATTGCAGTTTTAAATCTATCACCTTCAGATAGACGATGAATTTTTCGGTCCGTTCTCCTATCAGTTTTTCGAGGTCTTGACTTACGAAGAATGTTATCCGATGTACCATTACGTTCAATATATTTGACTGCTTAGTGACATGTCATAACTGACAGTCCTAGTTCTGCAGATATTTGTCGATATGATTTGTCACTTTTGCGGAGACGTTGCACTAATTGCCGTTGTTCTGGCGTAATATTTTGTAGCTTACTCATTACGAAAGACTTTATATCATGTTCTGACCAAAAGATTCTTCAATGAAAATTCCTCTGATCATTACTTATATGCTATGAAGTGGAGAATAAAGGATTAGATTAAGGTGTAAAATAAAACACTTGATTGAGCCAAACAAAGAAACAATGCCTTTTTTATTGGCTCGTCAGGGAAAAGCCTTGCGGCAAAAAAACCCTGGATGATGTTTAATTATAACAAGAAAAGTCTACCACGTGGTGTAACCACGTGGGAAAAATACCGTTGATAGAAATTATAATAATGGAAAGATCTCACCTCTCGCTCGCTACGCTTACGTTCCTTAACTAACTTAGCTTAACTCTTTTGATTTCGATATGTATTCACAGGCTTCCTATGATGGACTGTAAGAATGTCCTTTTGTACTGTCCCAGCAGGGCGTACGGACTGGGGGTAAGAAGTGGGGAGGTGAGAGGTGGGGGTGACTAGAGGGGCGCTTCGGTAGTTACTAGTAGTTGATCGATGCTCACAATGAGTATCGATCTAGACCTTTAATCGATGGAGGTGGATGCGCGCGAATTTTGAATACTGCTAATTACCGTACGATCCGAAAGGACCGTACATACTCCCCCCGTTGAGCGTGTAACGATCAATGATATTCTTAATACATGTGTTGTGTTGTGCGCTTATTATCATCGATTTACAATACTTTCGACCTAGGTCATTGAATCAGTTAAGTATATCGCTAGTTGTATAAGTTATTGAACATGTTCATTCGATTGCTTATGATATAACGCTGGACGTATTCGCTGAATCACTCAGCGTATTTTTGCTGACTTGGTCAGCATTCTCGAATTTTCGCTGGCCAGGCGACTTTCTTGTACGTACAAGGGAACCGTTGGGTCTTAAAGACAATAGAAGAAGTTAACAATGATTTAATAATGGACAAATAGTTGTCGCGTTGTGCTTGACAACTCCATGAACCGTCTTCACGGTCATCTCTTGTGTAGTTGAATTTTGTCAATGAGCATGACGGAGATATTTCTTTGATTTTGTGCTGGAGTGGGATCCATTCTTGATGTTTCCTTGAAGACAATCGATTGGCGGGAATCTTAATGTAATAATTTTCCTCCGTCAATGTCGTAAACGTTCCTTTAATCTAAAAGAAATGTGCAGGCGTTAGTATGGTTGCGTCATTTAAATCTGACGAAATGAGGCTTAACGGGCGTAAATTTAAAATAACTTCGATTTCGATAACGAATGTGGTCTACTTCTTCGTATGCGAAGAGTAGTTCGCCCACGTTTCGTCTATAATGATGTTTGAACGATTTGACTGCAATTTCCCCCCAGACCTCTAAAATAAGGTAACAGGGGATGATTGAAAGGTCATGAGAATTTACAATCTACAGCGAAATCATGGCTCTTCGCCTTATACTCGTCCGACTCGAGCAAGGCATACAGTTTCTTTAACTGGGTATTAGCCCCGACGAAGTTGGTTCCATTATCAGAATAAACGTGAGTGGGAATAGTTTTCAACTTACAAACCGCCGGAAAGCGGCCAAAAAGGCATCTGTAGTCAGATCGCTGACTAATTCGATGTGTACAGTCTGGATAGTCATGCAGAGGAAGATGCACCCGTATATTTTAACGCGACCTTTATTACGGTACTTCTTTTCTTTCGCGTAGATCGGATCGAAGAAATCTACTCGGACGTGGGAGAATGCAGTGGCTTCCTGCACTCGCGAGCTTGATGAATTCCCCATTTTATACTGGATGCCGAATGCACGGAATCGAATGCCATGTACGCAATGACGCACGATTCTTCGCACTTGATTCTTACCGTCGAGGAGTCAAAAACGTTGTCGAAGGGCATAGAGGGTAGTCTGTATACCGGCGTGAAAGTTTTGTTCATGGAGCTTTCGGATGAGATCGGTGACGTGGTGATGTGAGGGCAATAATACCGGACATTTATCGTGGAAACTTAAATTTGCGTTCCGCACTCGAATCCCCCACTAAAATTAAACCTTCTTCGTCAAGAATCGGATTGAACGCGGCGAGCCTTGCGCTCTTGACTCCCCCCGCTGTTTTCACCTTTCTCTTTCGGCGTGACATTGTAAGTCTTGCACGATTTTAAAAAACACGTTGTTCCGTTTTTGTTATTTCTGCGGTAGACAATTCTCCCTTATATGAGTTAGTTTTAAGCCATCGTCAGCATCGAGTTACAATTTTTAATAATCGCGTGTAACTAGAGAATCGCTGAAATATGCTTCTTGATTCAATTCACGTCGTTAATACCGATAATCTCTTTACGTCCGGCAATTAGAAAAATTCCCTTTCCATGCATCGTTCTTTTAGGAAATCGCGCGGAAGCATTCTCCTTGATAAAGCGTCCGCTGGTTGTCTCCGGATCGCACATGTTGTCATGTGATACCTACACAGATTTCTTGTATTTCGCGTAAGCGATTTGCCGAGTATATTTTTAACGTACTGGAGTATCTTTTTCAGCTAACCTAGTACAATCATTGAATCGGACCAAAGGTTATCTTGTCGGGTTTCAATCCGCCGGCAGTTCGGACTTCTCTATATAATCGCGCGAGTGTTAATGCTCCGCATAACTCTAAACGTGGTATAGTGGTATCCTTCAGGGGAGCCACACGACCTTTCGCGCAAAGTAGACGTACATATGTGTTACTGAATTTATCTCGCGATCTTACATATAATTAGCGAAAAGTTCTTCCTATATTTATCGTCTAATGATCGAATGGTTATCTCGATAACGTCTGTCGATCGAGTTCTGGTATAGTTGATAGCGTGCATGGAACTCGAATATGATTTGATCAGTAAGTGTGACTCTTTCGCGAAATTCTCAATAATGAAGTGTGCGGCGGCACGCATATCTACCACCGCCCGACATTGTCTGAGAGTTCCGTCTCCCTTTCTTACACGATACATGATGCTCAGGAGAAATTGATTCGGTACACCGTGCGAATTGACATGAGACTCGGTGTTAGCCGCGTGAGGGTGGGTTCATTTGCGATGTCGACGCGGTCTCCTTCTTCGCGAGGGTGTGGCTCTCCTGTTTCGTGATCTCATGCTCGTCATTATCTATATGTAATGACGTGTGATGGGCCTGGTGACATATCCGACAACGCGAGGCTCTACATGGTTCCCGGTGCTTCCGTAAGCAATTCTGACATAATTCGTACTGTTGAATCGTTGTCAGTCTGTCTTGTATCGTCATGTCATAATATCGGGGGCACCAGTATACAAAATTTTCATCTCTTTTGCAAAGAACACAATTAGCCAGAGTCTGAGTATGGAACGTACGCGTTGTATAGGTATCCTGTCGCTTTCGCGATCGTAAAGTCATCGTCTCGGGATATCCACGTTTTGCGCGGGGCTCGAGGTTCGCGGACGTTGGTGACGTTTTCAGCAGAGCACACGCACGCGCATATCGGGTTAAAAAATTAAAGAATTGCTCGATAGTCGGATATTCGTCGGAATCTATCTGTTTATTCCATTCTTGTAGCATTTCGGGGGGTAACGCGCGTTCAGCGAGGCGTACTGGCCAGGCCACCGAACTTACATTAAATGTCTCGAGTGTGAAGATGTGAGAACGCAGTTCGTTCAAGAATGCAGTTACGTCCTTCGCTGATCCGGCCTTCGGTCGGGGTATGTCGATTAACGCGTCGATTACCCGAGCTAATAGTATCCGTGGAACATCGAACGCCTTCAGTAAAGCTCCCCACGCGTCCTTATATTTTTCCCCAGTTAATTGATAATGTTCGATCGTTTGAAGGGCTTCGCCGCGAAGGGAGTCGCGAAGGTATACGTGTTTTTCTAAATCCGATATATCACTACGCGTGTCTACGAGGGTTAAAAAGCTAGATTTAAATGGGATCCGTTTCCCTATATTCCCGTCGAATTGCGGGATCTCAATACGCCGTAATGGTATTTGTTGATCGCGGGTTTTCGTGAAATCGTTGCTTTCATCAGCGTTATTCGGGTTGTTAACTGTGACGGTATCGTTTGAATGAAGTTTGTCTCCGATCGCGAAATATCTCTCTATGATTGGAGTTAAACTATCGACTCCTCCTGCTTCGTTGATAGCAGTAACGCACTTTTCATAAAAGGTTTCGTATTTCTCTACTAGTGGTGCAAGTCGTTTGTAACGCCTTCTTATTTCCTACTTACTTAGATTTCCTTCATTGATTAGATTTTCGACGTGTGTTAAACCCAATTCTAAAACTAGCCGTTTTTGTTCGAGCTGTTCGAGTTGTTTTTGCAATGCCATCGCGAACCGTTATTAATTATTCTACTTTTCGAAATCCACTCAAATGAATTTATGATACTATATAAAAAATTTCCTTTGCACGAGTGTATGGCCGTGGGTTGGGTTCTCGATCGCGCGGTACGGCCCTGAGGCTAGATCGTAGGAGGGGGTATACCTATGTATAGTATAAGAGACCGTTGGAGGGGGTATACGTATGTATAGTATAAGAGGCCGATGGAGGGGGTATACGATTGTCGCTAGCTGTATGCCGATAGATGGGATGTCCGGCGATGACGTCACGGCGTCTTCGTTCTAGTCGACCGTTCAAATAAAGGAAGGTGGCGTGGCGGTGAAGCCGCCGAAAATCTTATCGTTCTTTGTACGAGAATAAAGCGTTTTCCGAAATGGAGAATAACATTCGATTATATATAATGTATCCGTTCAAATTTAGAAATTAAGTTCTATAAGTCTTTTCGATATTGAGATGTGAATTTTACAGAGAAAATGAGCGTAGTGAATAGATATATAAGAAATTGCGAACTTCTACGGGGTTCGAATACGCAATTTCCCTTGAGATATATATTATTAAATGAAGGTGTGTACGCATAGGCGTACGCACGGGTAATTAAAACTACTTATCTCGCTTCTAAATCCTTCGCGATGATGTTGAGCTGAGCGCTGAAGATGTTCGCAAGATGGCGGACTTTCTCGACTTCGTTGTTCTCTAATCGGTTTGCTCAGCGTGGTGATAGTCTATTCACTGCTTCGTAAATCAGAAGTCGGGAACTCGCACCTTACAGGATTGCACCAAAATGTTCTGACCAAAAGATTCTTCAATGAAAATTCCTCTGATTATTACTTATATGCTATGAAGTGGAGAATAAAGGATTAGATTAAGGTGTAAAATAAAACACTTGATTGAGCCAAACAAAGAAACAATGCCTTTTTTATTGGCTCGTCAGGGAAAAGCCTTGCGGCATAAAAACCCTGGATGATGTTTAATTATAACAAGAAAAGTCTACCACGTGGTGTAACCACGTGGGAAAAATACCGTTGATAGAAATTATAATAATGGAAAGATCTCACCTCTCGCTCGCTACGCTTACGTTCCTTAACTAACTTAGCTTAACTCTTTTGATTTCGATATGTATTCACAGGCTTCCTATGATGGACTGTAAGAATGTCCTTTTGTACTGTCCCAGCAGGGCGTACGGACTGGGGGTAAGAAGTGGGGAGGTGAGAGGTGGGGGTGACTAGAGGGGCGCTTCGGTAGTTACTAGTAGTTGATCGATGCTCACAATGAGTATCGATCTAGACCTTTAATCGATGGAGGTGGATGCGCGCGAATTTTGAATACTGCTAATTACCGTACGATCCGAAAGGATCGTACATATCATGTCTAATTCATTCAAATTGTCGATAGAAACTGAAGAATACTGTTTACATTCTCCAAATTTCGCATTAAATACGACAAATCTCAGTGTACGTAAGGATCTGTCCGCAAGAAATTTTACTTAGGAATAGAAAAATATTAAAAATTCTCTAAATATGAACAATTAAGAAACCCTTTTTTCCATTTAATAATGTATGCTAGGGACTTATAAATAATTAAATTGGTTTTTGTATATCTCTTGAATGAACATATATACAACGATTTCAATATGATCTTGCTAGGTGTACGTAAGTATATGGCCGCTACTGTATATTGCTGTCCTTTAGCTACGGTAAGCTGTCTAGTATCTTTACTTAATAAACAGCCTTGAGTCGCATAATGACCGATTTCAAACCCTTTAACTCTGGGCTATTCAGGCCGATTCGTAACAATATAGAATAATAAATAAATTTTTAATGCGTCAAATTATATTAGTCCAAAAATCTAGTGTTATCTTTTCCTGTGTTAAGGAGGTATTCTGGTTTAGAGGCATGAATTTTAGGTACTTTTTCAAGTGCAATAACAAAAAGGCGAATAATATTTTCACTATCTCTACAATGTTACAAGATCTTTACTAATATTTCAAGAATACATGAAAAAAAACAAAATAGTGAAAAAATTCAAAATTGAAAAAGATATAGGCTGATAAAGTGGAGGGTCCCAAAACAATGGTGCGCGACGGTTGTCACAAGTGCAGCTCTTCTAGTAATTCGAAATAAAAAAATAAAAACGATTTTTAATTTAGAATAATGCTGCTATCGTTCGAATCAAAAAAGTTGATAATAGCTTTTTTTCACTAAATTACGGCTGTCTGAAAAAAAGATACATTATTTTTACCACTCTTTTTACTTTTCCGAAATTTTTAAAAATAATAGAAATTGAAAATTATTGTAAGAGTTTAGTTAGTACGATAGAGAAATGCATAAAGAAGACTCTCACCAAATTTCAAGTGAATCAGTTTAGTAAAACTTAAGGTATTATGACAACCATGAAAAAAAACAGTTTCGAGAAAAACGCGTTCAAAGTTTCGTGTAATAAGGGTAAGATATAGGATGCCGCGTCACTAAAACAGCTATATCTCCGAAAATAATTTGAATTTTGAAAAATTCTCGTAAGGACATATTCTTAAAAGCTTAAGCTTCGAAAATATGAAAAAAAAATCGATTTTTTCCCATTTCTAGACCAGAATACCCCCTAAGTGATGATAATGATGATGATGATTATTATTAGTATTATTATTCACACGAATAACGGTGGAAACCCCATTTAATCGAAATACTTTTTCTTTGAATCAAGAATATGTACTTTCTAAAAGTTGATTACATTACCGAGCTATGAGAAATTAGCAGAAGGTGAATTTTTCGTTTTGTAAATATCTTCGCATTTCAATTAGTAAATAAAACTATGTGTATCAAGATTCAAATAATTTTACATTTTTCTAGTAAGCGAGAGATCACGTAATCTTAATGAAACTTAAATAAATGTAATTTAAATATGTCTTTTATTGAAAGGTGATTTTTTAATAGATGATCATCGCTAGAGTTTTACTAGTGCTACAATTGTATATGTTAATAATTTTAGTGTTGGATTAACTGTAGATTATTAGTTAGGGGAAAAATTTTTTGACTTACGAGATGTCGCTCGGATAGTATCCTTGAAGTTATTTGTCTGTTGAATTTTCAAATAACGGATCAAAATCTAAATGATAATTAGTCGTTTCTTTACTTTTCATTAAATTATTGACAAATATTATTATATAAATTAAATTATAAATTTGTATTCATAGATATAAGTACCATAATACATGTGTAAAAGGTCCAGTTTCAATGACAGGTAAGCCTGTGTTCTATTATTTACATGTTATTAATAGAACTAGGTTGAAACGTTAATTTCATCATTTGAAAAATAATAAACAAAGTAGTTTAAACGAAAATTATGATTATGTGATAAATAAAACTGCCAACAATATTAGTAAGATTTCTAACACAAGTGAAAGTAGAGACAGAAAAAGATATCCAGAGATGTCCAAGATGTTAGATAGTCATAATCATTTAGAAAAACAAAAAACTGATAATGATTCTAAAGAAGAAGAAGATAATATTAAAACTCGTAAACAACCACCTAGAATTTGTAAAAAACAAGAGAAAGATTTCAAATTCGCTATACTATCTCTGAAAGTAAGTTCAAAAGGAAAAAGCATTAAAAAGGTTAAGAAGAAGAAACCTATTATAATACCTGGACTGGATTTATTACATAATCAAACATTATTAAGTTTATCTTTAAGCGCTTCTGATAGGACACCACCTAAAGGTTGCGTAAATCATCAAATATTCTCTATATCCTCTTCTTTACAATCCCCTTCCACCTCTGTGCATGCACAGCAAAAAACTGATAATGATTCTAAAGAAGAAGAAAATAATATTGAAAATCGTAAACAACTAACTGAAACTCATCAGAAACAGAAAGGAAAATGTGAAAACGCTAAACCACCTCTTAAAGGAAGTTCAAAAGAAAAAAAAATTAAAATTGTTCATAAGAAGAAACCTATTAATAAACCTGAGTCGAAATTATTAGATAATCAAACGTTATTAAGTTTACCTTCGAGCACTTCTGATAAGACACCACTTCAAGGTTGTGTGGATCATCAACTATTCTCTGTATCACCTTCTTTACAATCCCCTTCCACCTCTACGCAGAAACAGCAAAAAACTGATAATGATTCTAAAGAAGAAGAAAATAATATTGAAAATCGTAAACAACTAACTGAAACTCATCAGAAACAGAAAGGAAAATGTGAAAACGCTAAACCACCTCTTAAAGGAAGTTCAAAAGAAAAAAATTAAAATTGTTCATAAGAAGAAACCTATTAATAAACCTGAGTCGAAATTATTAGATAATCAAACATTATTAAGTTTAGCTTCGAGCGCTTCTGATAAGACACCACCACCAGGTTGTGTGGATCATCAACTATTCTCTGTATCACCTTCTTTACAATCCTCTTCCACCTCTACGCAGGAACAGCAAAAAACTGATTATGATTCTAATGAAGAAGAATATAATATTAAAAATCGTAAACAACTAACTGAAACTCATCAAAAACAGAAAGGAAAATGTGAAAACGCTAAACCACCTCTTAAAGGAAGTTCAAAAGAAAAAAAAATTAAAATTGTTCATAAGAAGAAACCTATTAATAAACCTGAGCTGAAATTATTAGATAATCAAACATTATTAAGTTTAGCTTCGAGCGCTTCTGATAAGACACCACTTCCAGGTTGCGTGGATCATCAACTATTCTCTGTATCACCTTCTTTACAATCCCCTTCCACCTCTACGCAGGAACAGCAAAAAATTGATAATGACTCTAAAGAAGAAGAAAATAATATTGAAAATCATACTAACTAACTAAAACTCGTAATAAACAAGAGAAAGACTTTGAATTTGCTATACCATCTCTTTAAGTAAGTTCAAAAGGAAAAAGCATTGAAAAGATTAATAAGAAGAAACCTATTAATATACCTGGACCGTAATTATTAGATTTTTAATCAATAGAAAGATCAATTTCGAGGGCTTATAATAAGACACAACCACCAAGTGTCGTGGATCATCAAATATTCTCTGTATGCCCTTCTTCACAATCCTCTTCCACCTTTGTGCAGGAAAAACTCAATATATCACCTATTCTGTGACTTCCTTATTCTTTACAAATGCTTTCGGATGTACATATGTTTGCTTTTTTATTTTATCATATATATAGTGCAAAACAATTATGTTAATATCATCTATTATTATTTATTAATTATTATCTATTATTTTTAAGAAATAAATTCATGCTTTGATCCATAAGAACTCTTACCTACGGAGTATCTGTTGAGGCTCTTAAGAGTATCTAAAAGGAAATAGAAAAAATATCTAAACTAAAGTTAAAAGTAGAACTGTTGGAAAAAGAAGTAAAAGTACTGTCGAATGCTATTGCAAGATAACACGTTAAAGAGCCACTATGACATAAGCAATCGCAAGCTAAAGTAAGTAAACTACAAGTTTAAGTAACATTTATGAAATCAGAACAAACGAGGTTAACGACACTTATGGTTAGACGCTAGGAATTTCAAGAAAAATACAATAGCCGGTATAATAAGACGGTCTGAAAAATTCTATTTTGATTTTATTCATTTCGACTGCAATCAAAAAATTTAAAGAAAAATTGTTCTAATATAAATAAGTTTCTTATTTTTTTATTTTTTTATGTTTACTATTATTTTCCATTTTTTCCAAGCACTGTGTTTTTCATTAGATAATATAAATTTTGTTTTTAAATAACTAGTACGGATGTTAATATTTAAATCGATGTAAATGTTTAATCAATAAAACTGAATAAATTCTAAGATGCAATGTATTTTTATAAGTTTTAAAAAAATCCTAAATATTGTTGTACAAATAATAGTAGTGTATAACATAACGTTGTCTTAATTTGAGCCTTGTAAGCAACTTTATTTCATGCTTATTATATCAATATTCGACCACAGACAGTCATTGAAATCAGAAGTGTTTTGTTTTTGTTCTTTTCTATTCTCTTTTTTTTAAATCTTAATGTATTCTTAATTTCTTAACATCTTATAAAATGGCTAAAACTTGTAGTGGATGTAGTACAAAAATCGCAAAACTAGCTAAATGCAATTCTGTAATATTGCATCTCATCCAGCATATTTTTTAGGATCTGGTTATTCTTTCTGTGGAGACAAGATTCTAAATTTCAAAATACTACTACTTTCTTGGTCTCAAAGGATAAGATATATTAAGATTCGTGACATTATCCAAAAGAACGATTACCTTAAAAGCTTAAAAATTGATATTCAGAAACTTTAAGATAAAATTAATATTATATTACTTAGTACTAGACGCGAATCTTTTCGTTACTTCGGCCGCGTACTTTGTTCCGTTTTCTCCCTCGGTAAGTTTTTCTACGTTTGTCCGTTTATTTCCTGTCCGCTACCCATTGGTATTATTTACAGAGAGCCGTTCCCTCATTCTAGCAATAACCAAAAGTAATCCGAGTCACAATCCGTCCCCCTGTACGACCTAACATCTAGTATGTTCGTGTGCCGCCGTTTATTAGCCAGAATGTGATCTATTTTGTTATGCGTATTTCTATCGGGGAAAATCCAGGTTAGTTTATGAATATTTTTATGTTTAAAACACGTACTTTTAACGATGATATTTTTTCTGGCTGCATAGTTAATTACCCTTACTCCGTTATCGTTACTTTCCTTGTGGAGACTCTTGAGCCCGATCGTCGGTAAAAATCTCTTCTTTACCGATTTTAGCGTTAAAATCCTCCACGACTAATTTCATTTAATCTTTCAGCAATTGATCCACGATACGTTCGAGTTCCTCGTAGAACCCATCTTTAATTTCGTCCTCTTTATCTTCCGTCAGTGTATGTACATTAATAATCGCAATCTTGTACCATCGACCCTGCAAGACGAGCAATCCTTATCTTTCATTTATAAACTTAATGTCTTTTACCGCGGATAGTATTTTTTCCTAATCATGAACCCGACGCCGAAACTATGGATCTCCGACCTTTCATGGTAAAGCGTGAACGCCCTTGCGTTGAACGAACCTTTCCCGGCCCATCTAGTTTCTTGTAGAATCGACGATTTTAACCCCGCATTTCTCGACCTCCCCAACCATCACCTGAAACGCCCCGAGTCTGAACAAGCTTCGCACGTTTGAGGAACCAACTTTATACTCTCTTCCGTTTTTCGACTTTACTCTACACGAATTCCTCAAGGTAGTCCTTACCCGAAAATCCGAAAGGGGTACTAGTTTATCTCCGGAAAATTTTATTCCAATCAAAGATTGGACACGTGGCTCGCCTATCGTCGACTTGACTGTATATTGATAAAATGAGTGAATTTCACCTCCTGCCTTACTATAATAGTCTAAAGAGTGCTTATGCACTTTGCTTACTCTTTCTTTCGTCTATTCACTGATCTCGCGAAGATAACCACTATGGAAATATATAGATTGCTGGTACACTTTTCCTTCCTTATCACCTTCTTTGTCTGTTCATCGTTAGTCCTTCGTCGCTGAAGGTGTATAGTTTAAGAAGTCCAGCGGAAAAATTGGTCAAATGTTTTTTCTAATAGGCTCAGCAGAACGTGTGTAGTGGAGAGAGCGTAATCTTTAGCGCTTCTATACTCCCTATAGAATCAAGGCGCGAACTTCGATAAGACTAAGGTGAGCATTTCGAATATAGTTTTAATAGTCTACGATCACTTCCGATCGTACAGTCATGCTTACATCAGTCATGACAATACAAATGCACAACAAGATCATTTGAAATAATTAACCCTTTCGCTACTACGAGCGACTATAGTCGCTCTCCATGTGATGCCACTCAGGTACTACGGGCGACTATAGTCGCTTTCCATGTGATGCCGCTGAGATACTACGAGCGGCTATAGTCGCTCCCGCTAAAGATGTCGCGTAATTGTATATATGATAAGCGCCTGCAGTTGCTATGCACAGAGTATCTCACTCTAGACATGCCGCGTGAGTCTTTCGTTTTGCATCATTTGTTTTTTACGGGCTTCAATAATAAACCAAATGCCTCAATCATAAGTCTTACGACACCGGCTCGAACGTTGCGTGCACCGTGCACTGTTTCGGTATAGCGCGCCGTACTGCGGGAGTACCGCGGCTGAGATCCGCCCCGTAGCGAAAGGGTTAATTAAACATGGTAAAAATTGTATATATTTAAAAAAAAAAGTAATGAACTGCACATAGCATAAGTGAGTAGTTAGAATTGTACATTTGAAATAAAATAAATTTTTATTATTTATATGAATATATCTATATTAATTTATTCATTTGTTCCGTTGCAAAAATATTATAAAATTATAAATAATAAAATTAACATCATTATTAACAATGCACAATATATGTGCAGCAAATGCATAAATTAAATGTTTAAAACTCTTCATTTCATAGTCGCAGATCCATACACTTTGGTATGACGTTTGCAGTTCTTATAATAATTTTTCACGCAATACTAAGGAACATTGAAAAAATGTTTAATTATTTTGTACTTAACACAGTAACAATTTGGAAAATCAATGTTGATTTTCTCAAATAATACTTTTAATAAATCACAGTTACTATTTCTAATTATCACATCTTGGTACAAAGTGAAATAATGTTCACAATGTAAAATTAAATTATAAGTTTCCATACATGGTTCCTTTAAACCACCTTTGTTTAACCCTTTGGTGTAATACTTTGCTTTTTTTATAAAATCTATATTTGGCAAATTTGAAGATGTCAAAAATTGCACACAAGTTCTACAAACACGTTTGGCTACAGCATTAGTTGTGCTGCCAGCTAAATAAAAGATGCTATTTGCATCATAACGAGAAATCCAATTGCTAAACTAATCAATTAAAAATGTTTGCACACAAAACTGAGTATCACTTGTTTGTAGCTTTTTTACTGGAGGTTCAACAGTCTTATTTGCAGCCAATACTGGATGGTTATTACAAGCAAGCGTTAAAATAAGAAATTGTAAACTTTACAATACTATGATCGTTCTATTTATTTACAAAAAGAATAAATATACCTTCAATTTTTGCTAGACAAAGCCCAAAAATCTTTGTAGTAAGCTTAGAAATTTTTATTGAAAATGTATTTTTCAATATGTTTTCAGTCAGATATTAATAGTTGTTTACGACTATTAAATGACTATTAAATGATTTCAATAAAATTTCTTCTTCATTCATTCACAAATAATTAAAAAAATTGCAGAAAATAACGATAAAACCTACAGACTAACACTCACTATATACGTTTTTTTTAAACTTCCGCTCACTCGAGGACTGAAAATGGCGGATGAGAGTACTCATCTCTATAGTGCTCTATAGTAGGTATGGTATGATTATAGCAGTTGTAAACTGATGGACTGTGGTAATATGTGGAAAATCAGGAAGGATAGCTAAACTATTAATAATATAACACTCTGTGATTATATATTCTTCTGAAACGTAGTTGCAGCTTTATTGTGTCTTGTACAACCAAACTTATAAAGGCACGTGCTATCTGTCCCCGTTTTCCAATTACAGCACTAAAGCGCATTATGCGCAGTGATCCCAGAGACTTTAGTTCGTCTGATCGACACAGTGGCGTAAAATTATCGTACGCGGTAGAAAATTATCGTACGCCCCGGGAAAATTTGAAATCCGACAATTTTTCGGAAGAAATTTTCAAAATGTGAGAAAAGTGTCCAAGTTCCAACTTTTTCAAAGTTGATGACCTTTTTTTCTTTTTTTTTTTTTTAGTCATCAAGTTCAATACCCTATCATAACGATAAAAACGGCGGTCCGTAGGGAAATAGACTTGTTCGTACACGGATCGTGGTGGTAGGGGTGGTGGTGGCTGTGGTGGGGGTGCACCTTTCCTAAATTTGTTGACTAGAAAAAAAAAAGGTCATCAAGTTTTCGAAATCCCAAATGGATCGTACAGGACCTCAAATTTTCGTACGCGTACGATAATTATCGTACGAATGGGATCGCTGCGCACAATGCCGCATTGTGCTAATGCTTCATTGGAACATGAATTAGTTTTCAAGTGCACCAGCAGAGTGCGCTAAGTTCAGTGTTTCGATACCCTATCATGAAAACGATCGTTTTTATCGTTTTCATAATAGGGTATTGAACTTGATGACTAAAAAAAAAAAAAAGGTCATCATCTTGAAAAAGTTGGAACTTAGACACTTTTTCCAACTTTTTCAAAATTTTGTCCGAGATTTGTCAGATTTCAAATTTTCCCGGGGCGTACGATAATTTTCTGCCGCGTACGATAATTTTGCGCCCCTGTGTCGATCAAACGAACTAAAGTCTCTGGGATCACTGATTGTGCGACACTGAGTCGCATTATGCTCTGTAATTGGAAAACGGGGTGTATGTGAGAAATGGTTACTTTGCTCATACAGTGGCACCACCTAATAGTAACTAGAAGTTGCTACTAGTCTCTACGAGCAGTCTCTTCCGCTTTGTCTCACTCACTCTTGACTGTGGTGTTGTTCTGAGAGCACGTGCCTTCTTCATAAGCTTTGGTTGTACAAGATACAATCAAGCAGTAACTACGTTTTAGAAGAATATATAATCAAAGAGTGTTATATTATTAATAGTGTAGCTATTGTTGCGTACAGGTGCCTTGATCAGTACTATGGCAATTATTCTGTTGTAAGAAAGGGTTGGAGGAATGTGGGTTGTGAATCGCTTGTTGTAATTTAACGTATTATTGAATTGGGGAGCGCTCTTGCGCCCCTGGTTATGTGAGTTGTTTATTATTGATGCAAATATAACGCTAATGCGTGTATACTGCTACTGGAACGACTGGAGCTGATGAGTGCGAGTATAACGCTGATGCGTATATACCGCGTCTGGAGCTGATGAGTGCGAGTATAACGCTGATGCGTATATACCGCGTCTGGAGCTGATGAGTGCGAGTATAACGCTGATGCGTGTATACCGCTGCTGCCACCGCCGCTAGTGCCACCGCCGCTAGCTGCGTGTCTTCCGCTGCCTCTGCGTCTCCTCGGTCTTCTTCTTCTTCTTCTTCTTCCAGGAAATGTAGTGTGAATCGTGAGTTGTACCGAAGTGACCGCGGCTCGGATTCTTGCGCCCCTTTATACTCAGAATGGGTTTCGGACCTCCCTTCCCCAACTTGATTGACCATTAGGAATAGAGTTCCCCCACTCCGCTGTGTTCTCCAATGAAGGGCTTGTGTTTTAGTGAGACTTAGAGAAGCACAAGACTAGGTAAAGCACCTACTATGCGTCGCTTTGTTGAAACGAAGCTATCCACAGAACACTTCCACAGCACACTGTAACTCATGCCTTTCGTTGCGTGCTACGCAACATACCGCCCCCCGTTGAACGAATCCCGTTCAACACTTGTACACTCAGGTTTTATCGGCTTCGGTTTCATTGAGTAATGGAGACAGTCTTGTAATGCCACGCTTGAGATGGCCATTGGCAGTTTTCACTGTAACAACGCGCGTTATGCCGTCAGAACCCGCATGCAATTCTGTTACTCGCCCTAATGGTCACTTAAGAGGAGGGGTATTATCCTCTCTTAAAATAACGAGTGTTCCTATACGTATGTTATCCGTTGTACCCTTATGCCACTTCTTTCGCACTGTTTGTTCGTTCAAATATTCCTTGTGCCATCGATTCCAAAAATGTTGTCGCATTTGCTGCACATGTTGCCATTGTGATAATTGACCACATGGTACATCTCTGTAATCGTGATCTGGCAAGCCTATTAGCGAGTCACCTATTAGGAAGTGCCCAGGTGTGAGAGCACGCAGGTCGTTTGGATCATTGAATAAGGGCGTGAGAGGACGAGAGTTGAGGATAGCCTCTATCTCCAAAACATAAGTTAAAAGTGCTTCATAAGTGAGTAGTGTTTCACCAATTATCCGAACTAAATGATGTTTAAAGGACTTTACCGCAGCTTCCCAGAGACCTCTTAAATGAGGTGATCGAGGAGGAATGAAGTGCCACTTGATGCCATCGTTCGCCAATTGTCGAGCGGCGAACGTCAATATTTTATTTGCCGCGCCCACGAAAGTTGTTGCATTATCTGAATATATGTCTGAGCATTTCCCCCTACGAGCCATGAATCTTCTTAAGCAGGCTAAGAATGACTCGGTTGTCAAGTCGCTTACTAATTCTAAATGTACTGCCTTTGTGGTGAAGCAAACGAATACCGCCACGTATACCTTGATACGTCCGCGATTGCGATGTTGTTTTTCCTTTATGAATATGGGTCCGCAAAAATCAACTCCGGTATACAGAAATGGCCGATTTAACTGTAAGCGATTTGTGGGTAATTCACTCATTTTATATCTAGGAATAATCGGCTTCCATCGTCGACAAATGGTGCATTTGTTTATTACACGTTTCACTTCGGCGCGTCCGTTAATAGGCCAAAAATTTTCGTGAACGGCGTTAAGCGTTGCTTGTGCACCGCCATGATAGATCCTTTCATGTTTTTCACGAATTATGATTGCGGTAATGAAATGTGCCTTCGGTAATAACGCTGCGTGTTTTTGTTCATATGGTAAATCACTTCTATTTAGTCTCCCGCCAACTCTTAAGATCCCCCTTTCGTCAATGAATGGATTAAGATTTGTTATTGACGAGCGAATATCCTTTCCTGACACGATTTGCTCGATGAGTTCGGAAAAGGTTTCTCTCTGAACGGCCTTGATTATAGTTATTTCTGAATTTTTCAATTCGCCTGCTGTTAACTCCCCACTAGTCCTGTTTACAATGGTCTTTCTAACATTATGTATAAACCTGAAGCAATAGGCTACTACGCGCTTTAGCCTCTGAAATGAAGAGTAACGCCTAAATAGATCGAATGAGTTGACTGAATTCGCGATAGCCACGGTCTTTTTCACCTCGGGCGTTTCTATACTGTCCATTACCTGATGTGGCCAAAGTGATTCGTGTTGGAGGAGCCATAAAGGTCCCGCCTGCCAGAGGTTGCTCTAAATAAATTCGGTTATCGTTATGCCGCGAGATATTAAGTCTGCCGGGTTATGGTCCGATGCCACGTGCCGCCACTGCTCAGGAGCAGTGCTCTCTAAAATTTCTGTCACCCGATGTGCTACAAATGTTTTCAAGATATGTGGTGGTGTTTTGAGCCAGTGTAGTACTATTGTCGAGTCAGACCAGAACACTGCGCGATGAAACCTGACTCTTCGTAGTGCATGTTTGGTGGCCCGATATAAACGTGCTAATAAAACTGCGCCACACAATTCTAAGCGCGGAAGCGATTGCGTCTTGAGTGGAGCTACCCTAGATTTTGCACATGCTAACTGAGCGCTCGATCTGCTATCCGTCGTTTTTATATATATACATGCCCCGTATGCCCTTTCGCTTGCGTCACAAAAACCATGAATTTCCAGTTCTACACCGCAGTTTAAGACCCTGCGTGGAAACCTAACTTCTTCTATTCTATGCAATTCATGTCGGAATGATTGCCACGCTCTGCCTATGTCTTCTGGCACGGCTTCGTCCCATGAGGGTTGTAGCTGCCACAATTTTTGCATTAGTATTTTTGCGTTGATTATAACCGGTCCTAATAACCCTAATGGATCGAAGATTTGTGCAATTTCTGATAATATATTTCTTTTAGTGACCTTAGATGGATTATCGTTGTGTTTTACCGCATAATTTATAGTATCATGCATGGCATTCCAGTGTATTCCTAATGTTTTGATTGTGGTCGATATGTCTAAACTGATGAGTTTGTTATCATTTTTATCAGCAAGGCCTCTTAACACTTCAGCGTTATTGGAGGCCCATTGTCTCAGTTGCATGCCTGCCTTGCCTGTTAGTGTGATAAGCTCGTCGCGGATTTGCTTTGCGTCGTCTAACGTATGCGCTCCCGTTAATAAATCGTGTACATAAAAATCCTCCTTAAGAATGATGGACGCTCTTGGGTAGTGCTCTGATTCGTCGCTGGCTAACTGATATAACGTGCGCGTTGCTAGGAATGGTGCGGCTGCTGTTCCATACGTTACTGTTTTGAGGCGATATGTTTTACCGGTTCGCTCGGGGTTTGACGCCAAAGAATGTTTTGGTAAATACGATCTCGAGGGTCCATAATTATCTGGCAGTACATTTTTGCTATATCAGCCGTAAATGCGATGGCGTGTGATCGAAATCTCAATAAAATGGAGAATAGATCCTCCTGAATGTTGGGACCTACCATTAATGTATCGTTTAACGATAAACCGCTGCTTGATTTCGCAGATGCATCGAAAACTACTCTAAGTTTGGTGGTAAGACTTGATTGTTTTGTTACGGCGTGGTGTGGTAAATAATAGCCGCCTGTGTGACATGGCGAATCGACCCTCTCCATGTGACCTAATCTTTCATACTCCGTAACGAATTCTACATATTCTTTACGCGTGTCCGGTTTTTGCGATAATGATCGTTCCAGCGCGTGGAATCTCCTTAACGCGGTGATGTACGAACTTCCTAATTGGTTCGCATTGTCCTTGAATGGTAACCTCACTACGTATCTACCTGATTGTTCCCGACGTATATTGTTTTTATAGTGATTTTCGCAAGCTTCTTCTTCGTGAGACCTAAATTTTCCCTTTGGTGTTTGCTCAATGAGCCAAAATTTTTCTAATTGTTCGTCTAATTTAGTGCTAACAGTGTGACATTTGACAGTTTGTGGATTGCGCGTATTTACATTTGTTATCACGATCCATCCTAGTCGAGTATTTTGCAAGGCTACTGATTCATTTACTTGGAGAATGTGACCAGCGCGCCATAAAGTACAAAAGGTCGGCATACCAATAATTGCGTCTATCATTGCTGGTTGACCGAAACCGGGATCAGCTAATTGGATATTAGAAGGTATGTCTAACACACCTGATGGTATAGATTGCGCTGGTAGGATATTAGTTAATTTTGGTAACAATAAAAATTTAAGTTCTATTGCGTACTTTTCTACACGTGATTGCATTACTGTAACAACGGCCTTGTCAACATTGGTGTTGAGTTCATTTATTCCGACTATTGGCACGCTTACACTTTACTGAGCGACACGCAATTTATTTGCAAAATCTAATGTTAGAAAGTTGGCCTCAGCACCTGAATCTAGTAGCACACGGCACTTATGGGGGTTGTCATCGCGATCTAATAACGACACTACTGCGGTTAGTAGTAATGTTGGTAAAGATGTATAATTGATTCTAACACGTGAGCATAATGCAGTTAGGCTTGATTTGTCTTCGTGCAATAGTGTGTTGTGTTTTTCACCACACTTCCTACAATGTCTGGCGAAACACTTATCGATAGAATGGTTGGACCGCAAACAGTTTTTGCATAACCCCGCCGATTTGGCTATTCTGGTTCGCTCGTCGGGTTTAGCCTTTATGAATTGTTCACAAATAAAAGTATCATGGGTACCCGAACATAAGAAACATACCGTGGGGGTTCGCGATGAGTAAATTTGCACTGCGTTCCGATATGCATTTCCTTGTGCTCTTTGCGGAATTGGATAGCGCGCGTATGATTGCGATGTATTTCGCGGATTCTCGTACCGAGGAGTCGACTTAAATGAAGTAGTTACGCGGCTCCTTCCCGTATCTCTGGAGTTCCTTGAAGGATGCAATTTAGTGAGAATTTCTCCGGTCTCAAACAAAAAATCAGCAAGCTGTTCTACGGTTGGTAACTCTCGTTTGGGACGATGTTTTTCCCAGTCATACCTTGTCTGATCGTCCATTCGCGAAACTACCGTATATATAGGAAATGCGTCGCGGAAATCCATTTTAGTTGATTTTAAAGCCTTGTAGTTCGTGATAAGGGTAATAGCAGCCTCGGTTAAAGATTCTGGCGATTGCTTATTTATCCGTGGGCATTCTTGAATTGCCTTTACGTATTTGTCAATTAGTGCGATCGGGTTGTTATAACATGAATCTAATAATTCCCAAGCTACATGATAATTTTCTGCGGTGATTGCTAAATCACGTACTCGTTTCTCTGCACTGCCCGATAGACAGGACATTAAATATGAAAATTTTTCTGTATCGGATAATTCTGAGTCCCTACCAACAATTGATTGAAACTTCTCGGAGAAACTTGGCCAGTCCTCGTACCGTCCATCGAAACGCGGTAACGTCATTGGTGGTAAATATCTAGATTTGTCGTTCTTCGGAGGGTTATGCGTCTCGCTTGATGGACCCGCGGAAACGATTGCTATTGGGCTATTCATCGGCGGATTGGAGTTGGGTGTCGTGGCCTGTTCGAAAGTGTGCACTATCCTTCGCGCTCTTATTATCGCATTATGAATTGACTGCCGAATATCTTCACCCTCGGTTACGTATGACTCCCAAGTTTCCTCAGACGCGAAATCTATCAACGCGGCTTGCACATTCTCAAATTCTATTAAAGCTGACTCGATCTGTTCTATTCGTGATTTTAATATGTCTATTCCTTCACTATCAGGCTCGTTCAAGTCAGTTATGAATTTTTTGAATACCGTGAATTTAGTTTTTAACACGTTGACTGCCACGCGTGTTTACAACAAAATCCCCGTCAGGCCACCCGTGCCACTGTAAGATGCGTGCTCTGCTACCGCATGTCTGTTTACATTTCTTTCGAAATGAAAAAAATGAATGAATAATGAAATGAATAATGAAAAAAATGAATAATGAAAAAAATGAATAATGAAAAAAAAAGAAACCCCGATATCTATTACGATCCTCATTTATCACGTTATTACTCTGCACGAGCAGTTGTAATCTTTGCCGTGTACTGAGTAGTACAACTAGTATCTCTGCCCATAATTTTTCAATAGTGAAGAGAAAGATGAAAAAGTCAGTGTGCAGTGATTCATATCGCAGTGAAAGGAAGACTAGTCACGCTAGTTGCTCAAATTCGGATAGCAGCGATGAGGAAGTGATCAGATTGCCCAAAAGAAGAAAAAGTGAATCGTATCATATCATCAGATTCTGATACGGATACGGATAAATGCAATCTTAGTGATAATGAATATTATGAAGATACTATTGACGAGATGTTACGAGATTTGGTCGTGGAAGAAGAAAGCAACGTTGATGATACTGAGGAAGCTCCAGTTCAACAAAGTGAATGGAGTGAATTTAGTGGTCGGCAAAAATCAATTTCTTTTCAAGAAACAGGCGGTCTGAATAAGCAATTACCTGACGATATAAATCCGTATGATGTGTTTACGTTGTTCGTCGATGACGAAATCATAAACTTGCTGGTATTAGAAACTAATAGATATGCACAACAAAAACTAAATGAATCGAGGCTGTCTCCAGGTTCACGAATGCATAAATGGAAACCAACAAATCCTGAAGAAATAAAACAATTTTTGGGATTATTGTTGTGGATGGGACTTGTAAAAGTGAGCCCAATAGCCAATTATTGGGCCAAAAACGAATTGTACAATTTCCGGCTACCGCGTCAAATTATGTCACGAAACAGATTTGAACTATTATTGTGCAATTTTCATTTTGTCGATAATATGTCCATTGCCCGTGATGATCGGCTTGGTAAAATACTTCCATTTTTTAACAAATTGGTAGGAAAGTATCAGGAAGCTTACACGCCTGGAGAAGACATTGTTATCGATGAAACGTTAATTCCATGGCGTGGAAGACTCATTTTCAAGCAATACATTCCAAATAAAGCGCACAAGTACGGAATCAAGTTATTCAAATTATGTTCAAGCGAAGGATACACATGGGCAATGAAAATGTATTCTGGTAAATCAGCGGAAGGTATTAGAGAAACCGGATTGGCACACAATGTGTGTCTACAACTGGCAGAGAAACTTTTCGATCAAGGAAGAACATTGTATATTGACAATTTTTATACAAGTTATGAGTTAGCTATATCATGCCTAAGACGCAAGACTCATGTAGTTGGAACACTTAGACATAACAAGAAATCTATACCAAAAGATGTTCTTAATTGCAAACTAAGAAGGGGAGAAATGGTAGCTAAAGAGGATGATAACGGGATTGTGATACTCAAATGGAGAGACACACGTGACGTGAGAATATTATCTACGAAACACGCTCCTATCATGACACAAAGCACGAAAAACATTCATGCTGCTTCTTCAAGCCAGCAGCCATCCGCAAGACTCAAACCTCTGGCCGTCCTCGAATATAATAAGGGTAAATGTGGTATAGATTATTCAGACCAAATGGTTTCCTATGCTTCGACGATGAGGAAAGGAATCAAGTGGTATAGGAAGCTTGGTGTTGAACTTCTACTGGGGACGTCAATTGTAAACGCTTTGGTCGTTTACAAAATTGCGACAAAGAAAACTGTAAATATTAGACGATTCAGAGAACTGATTGCTGCAAAGTTACTAGGACTGAGTGAAGATTTAACACTGCCTTCTGTTCGACGAAATACGCATTGCATCGCCGTTCGCAGAAATAATTTGGGGAAAAGCCTTAGACGCGCATGCAAGCGGTGTTACGCAAATAAAAGAGAAGAACTGGAACGATCAAAGGCACGAGCAAATCTCAGAAAACCCACTACTTTTTGTCCAAGCTGCCCTGGTCAACCGCAACTTTGCAGTGAATGCTTCAATATTTTGCACTGTAAATAATTTTGTTAATAAACGATTTTTAAAAAAATTCAACAGTATTATTATCTCCTGTCATATATTTATCTAAATATGTTCGGAAATCCTTTGGAAGGAGTCACCCGACGTGGCCTGATGAGAACTCTTGCTGTCACCCGAATACGGGTGACGTGGCCTGATGAGAACTTTTGCTGTCACCCGGATACGGGTGACACGGCAGTTAACGTGTTAATGGAGCACGTTTCCGCTTAAGCTGCGATTCAGTACATTCCTTTAGAGGTCGAGACATTTTTACGATAGAAAGGCACGAATGGGAGAGATAAGAGAGGAATTTGTGACTTCAACAAATTGATGACTCGTTATAAGTATTGTGAGACTCACGTGATGATTGATGTTCTGTAGTCGTACAGTCTAACCTTGGGATGGTTGGCTTGATGCGTTGATCCCCTGCGTCGACCGACTGCACGTATTTAGAGCTGCTTGAAGTTATTCCCACTCCGGTTGTCTCGATCATTCGTTGGCACGTGATTGAAGTCTTCCTTGCCTCTTGTCTCGTCCGCTTGAAAGTAACTGCTTGCAATAGGTGCCGGCAGAGTAGATCCGGCTCGAAGGACCAAAATGTTGCGTACAGGTGCCTTGATCAGTACTATGGCAATTATTCTGTTGTAAGAAAGGGTTGGAGGAATGTGGGTTGTGAATCGCTTGTTGTAATTTAACGTATTATTGAATTGGGGAGCGCTCTTGCGCCCCTGGTTATGTGTGTTGTTTATTATTGATGCAAATATAAGGCTAATGCGTGTATACTGCTACTGGAACGACTGGAGCTGATGAGTGCGAGTATAACGCTGATGCGTATATACCGCGTCTGGAGCTGATGAGTGCGAGTATAACGCTGATGCGTGTATACCGCTGCTGCCACCGCCGCTAGTGCCACCGCCGCTAGCTGCGTGTCTTCCGCTGCCTCTGCGTCTCCTCGGTCTTCTTCTTCTTCTTCTTCTTCCAGGAAATGTAGTGTGAATCGTGAGTTGTACCGAAGTGACCGCGGCTCGGATTCTTGCGCCCCTTTATACTCAGAATGGGTTTCGGACCTCCCTTCCCCAACTTGATTGACCATTAGGAATAGAGTTCCCCCACTCCGCTGTGTTCTCCAATGAAGGGCTTGTGTTTTAGTGAGACTTAGAGAAGCACAAGACTAGGTAAAGCACCTACTATGCGTCGCTTTGTTGAAACGAAGCTATCCACAGAACACTTCCACAGCACACTGTAACTCATGCCTTTCGTTGCGTGCTACGCAACAGCTATCCTTCCTAATTTTTCACATATTACCACAATCCATCAGGTTATGGACTCAGCACACCCAGGACTTGTTTTCTTATCTCGAAAGAGATTAGAAAAAGGATAGGCTTTGTGTAGTACAGCGAATCGTATATAAAGAGTCTTGACAAATCTTAAGTGTCTTCACTTTAGAAGAAAATTGAATAAATTGGTAAGTGTTCGAAACTACCTTAAGAAGTGCAATTAGATTGCAATATTTAAAAGTAGTAAATTTAGAAGAAATTTACCCGTCCCTCCAAAAAAAACATAAAGGACAAGGGTTTAAGTACCTTGCGTGCTATTAGAAGGAAAAATTCTTTTTCCCAGTATTTGTTTTTTCTTGGTGTTTGATTATAATAATTTTTTTTCTTAGATTATTTAAAAAAAAAAAAGAAAGTTAAGTTTCTTTTTCCTTGCTTAAGAGAACAACACTCAAAAACAGGAAAAAATTTAACTACAGTTTTGCTTGCTTGAGATACAATATTCTAAAAAAAAAAAAAAAAAAAAAATAACGTACACAAGTTTAAACTTGTCGAAGCCGCCTTGCCTGTGTAATATGATATAATCATACAAAGGGCGTTGGCTGTATACATCATAAAACAAAGGCACGCTTGCCGTGGATACGTTCTAGATGAAAAATAATATTGCTCTCAAGCAAGTAAATCGAGTAATTCGAGTAACGTACTTAACGAACTTGACTCGTTTGAGATACAGTCTGATTTAATAAGACTGATATTAATTATAGTTTAAAACTATTTAAACTATAATTACTTTAAGGAGAGAAAGAAAGTTTAGACACCAAAACTTTAAAATAAATATTTGGTCGAAGAAATAGTTATAAACTATATGCCGACATTAAATTTAGTTATTACGTAGTTTCAAAAAAATATACGTAAATAATAACTAATTTAATTATCGTCTCAAGGTAAAGTCTGTAGTACAGAACTAAGCTTTGTCTCGATAAAATCGGTTGCTTCTTTAGTCTGTGATTTATGTGTTACACGTGTACGTACGGCCATCCCCCAAACGTTTCAACGTGCTGTGCCGTTTGTCATGAGGTGGGAGGGAGCACGTGTGGCATGCTGTTGCATGCGGGAGTTGCAACTAATCTTTTCTCATTTACTACTTGCAGTGCGGTTGTAAATGAAAGTGAAATATATTAGTCTCTGATAAGTTTTGTTTGTTTCACAAGGCTTATACGTTAAAACGTGAGCGAAGAAAAAATGAATGAGCAGAACGTTAAACGTAGGCTCGAATATACAGAGACTGTGGATAATCCACCTGACGCGTCAGACAATATTATAGAAACAGGTAATATTTCTCACATTATTTTAGATGTTACGATTAGTTAAGAATCGTAAAATTAAAAGTGAGGTTAGGAACTTTCAAAGATGGAAAGTTTCCTACTAGAAGTTACGATTAGTTAAGAATCGTAAAATTAAAAGTAAGGTTAGGAACTTTTAAAGATGGAAAGTTTCTTACCAGAAGTTACGATTAGTTAAGAATCGTAAAACAAAAAATTTAGGAACTTTTAAAGATGGAAAGTTTCTTACCAGAAGTTACGATTAGTTAAGAATCGTAAAAATGAAAAAAAAATTTAGGAACTTTTAAAGATGAAAAGCTTCTTACCAGAAGTTACGATTAGTTAAGAATCGTAAAACAAAAAAAATTTTTAGGAACTTTCAAAGATGGAAAGCTTCTTACTAGAAGTTACGATTAGTTATAGAATTGTAAAACTAGGAAAAAATATAGGAACTTTTAAAGATGAAAAGTATCTTATTAAAGGTTACGGTTATTTAGTTAATCGTAAAACTTGATGAGACCTTAGAAAATCTTATAGATGATCAAAAGTTTTTTATTAGAAGTTACGTTTATTCAATTAACCGTAAAATAAAAATCTTAACCAAAATAATTCTATTGATATAGGGCCTGGAGTATCTGTCAGCCCAACAATGTCACAGGTACACTTTCAGTTATGAGGCAATCAAATATTACTGCAGTACAGACGAGTACACAAATAACTCTGTCAAACACTATAGCAAATCAAATGATTACCACAGTAACTCAATCGAGTAGCAGCAGTGGTGGTATTTCAATCACTGAACAAAACACAACAGCAGCAACAGATTTCACAGGTTAATCAAAAACTATAACAAGTTCTGCATAAACAGAGAGAAAACATTGAGCTTCAAAACAAAAGTTTTGAGTCAATGAAAATTTTAATGAGTCACATTCAAAAAACATCGGAAAATTTCCTTGCTATTGAGCGGCCACGAATGCCAAGTGTTCGAGTTGTCCAAAAATATGGCAGCCAGTCAATATTCAGGAAGATCTGACTACAGACGTTGTAGTGGTCATGGTCGAGCTAGAGGTAGAGGTGCTTTTAGGAACAGTTCGACTTTCAGAGGAGAATTTAGTGGTAAATCCAGAGGATATACCAAAACCAAGCAGGAGCCGTCCAAAAAGCAAGTAGCTCCACCAAAGGATGGAAATAAACTGAGGCCACAAGCATGTCAAGCAGGTGGAAATGTTGAATGTACAAATAATGTAAATAATATTTCGTTTATTGCAGATTCAGGTGCTACTGAGCACATAATTAACAAGAGTTTGTTTTTATGTAACTTTAAACATTGCACAGGCAAGGTAATTAAAAGTGCAATAGAAACAAATTAGCTGACATTGAAATAGATGGAATCGGCGACCTTTACTTAAAATCAAAACTTAATAAATAAAATTAACAAACGTATTATCTGCAAAAAATATAGCAAATAATTTAATTTTTCTTAGACGTTTTGCAGACACAAATTAGAAATATTTGACAAAGAAACAGGTGAAACATGTTTGGGAAAGTATATTAAACTTAACTGGCATGTCACTTGGAGGTGAAATTTGCAAAAGAAAATAATAGGCCAGATTACAAAACGTATTCTTGTACTGCTGAAATTATTTCTCCAAATGATTTTTCCAAACAATCTCAGACGGTACCTGGTGATTTAAAGTTGCAAAAAATGGAGGGAGATTTACAGGTTCTATCTCATAAATCAACACCATCTGAGATTGGGAGGGAGAGTCAGAAGGAAAACCCTTTTGGAGAAAGATAGAAGTAATTTGGAAGCTGAAGTCACAGATTTTATGCTAGATGAACAAATTTTTAATAGAAAAATTTTAGACTTTATTTCAGCTGATGCTCTAGAAGAATTTTATAACATTAAAAGTGCTGAAAATAATATACAACAAATGAAAATAACAAAAATAGATGAAGGCATGTTATGGCACATAAGATTAAGTCATCCAAGTTTGAATTATCAAGAACTTAAAAAACCTGATCAGTCATTGAATAACGTACCCTTTAAAGAAAATATTTTAGATTGTGAAATTTGTATTCTAGCTAAGAGGAAAAAAACTACCCTTTAAAGAATCCAGATTGATAGCAGATAGACGGTTGCATACAATTCATGTGGACACATTGGGACAGTTGAAAATAAATTCGTTCCCAAGTGCTTACAAATACATTATGGTATTTGTAGATGATTTCTCGAGATTTGCAAAAATTTATGCTATCAAAATAAAAAATGAAGCAGCTAACTGTTTAGAAAGCTTCATAACAACAACTAGAAATCTATTGGGTAAAAATGAAAAGGTGTGCTACATAAGAACGGATAATACTAGGGAGTTACCGGGAGGAGTTTTTCTGGAAGTTATGCGTAAAGAAAAGATAGAATCAGATCATGCACCACCTTATACTCCAGAGGTAAATGGTACAGCAGAAAGATTCAACAAAACAATACAATAGAAAATTAGAGCGGTATTGTTTGACTCTAGTCCACCTAAATCGATGTGGATATTGGCAACTGAAAAAACCGTTAATATGTACAATTGTACTCCTCACAAAACCAATGGGTTTGTATCACCATTAAATAAAATTAATGCAAAGATTAGCACCCATATGGATAAAATTAGGAGGTTTGGATGTTTAGCTTATGTTAAACTTCCAATATCAGAAAATAAGTTTTGGAAAGTGCAATAAAAGCCATACTGGTAGACTACTCACGTACTGGATATGTATTGTGGGAGCCAACCTCAGGTAAATTCTTAAGTTCAAGGCATGTCAGATTTAAAGAAAAACTAGTTTGCAAAGATATTTTCAAAACGAAAGACCTAGAAGGTAAGGATTCTCCAACCATTGAAAAACAGATTGTCGTAGAAGCAGACGACAATTCAGTAAATCAGAGAATCGACTCTGAATCTTGAGAGAACCAACCCTGCTGCGAAAGACCCAATTAATAAATTAGTTCAGCTAGGGAAAACCAAAGCCCAAAATAGATGAAAATTTCGTGTATGCCAGATCAGTGGAGAAACTCAAATTGTAGAGGAAGAAGAATTTATACAGGCTATGCTCGCTTCTATCAACAAGGACCCCAGTAATTATAAAGAGTGTTTACTGCGGGAAGACAGTGTTGATTGGGTAAATGCAGTTAAAGAAAAACTAAAATCAATAGAAGATAATAAAGTCTACGAACTGGTAAACAGACCTGTCGATGCTAATGTAGTGAACTCTAGATGGGTTTTTAAAACCAAAATTGGCAAAACTGGAGGAACCATCTATAAAGCTAGAGTGGTCGTAAGAAGGTTCCTAGACAGGAACGAGTATGAGTTGAACGAAACGTATGCCCCAGTCTCTAGACTTCCAGTGATTAGATTAGCACTAGCAATCATAAATAAATTAGACTTAGACGCAAATCAATTGGATGTAAAAACAGCCATTCTGTATGGTACTCTAGAAAAATCTATTTATTTATTTTAGTCAAGAGTGAGTGTGACAAAGCGAAAGAGACCGCTCGTAAAGACTAGTAACTACTTCTAGTTACTAATAGGTGGTGCCACTGTATGAGAAAATGTAGAGGATTTCTCTATAGTAAAGATAATATTACACTGAATTTTATTTTATGATTTTTATTGTTAGGATGCGACTTGCTTTTCTTTCTTGTACACTTCTCAACGGCTACGCACAGACTGTTTCAGTGCTGTCAGATCGTGGGTAAATCTTACCCTCTCCCTGTGCCACTGGGATTGCACACAATGAAAGTTTTCCATGTCCGTGTGTTTGGGATGTCGAGGAAAGCCGAGTGTAACCGAAGTTGGCGGTTGGCCACGAAGTGGCACATTATGAAAGCGACTCGTGTCCATGTGTTCGGACGACACGAGTCGCTTTCATAGTGTGCCACTCCAGCGTGCCCGCTAACTTCGGTTACACTCGGCTTTCCTCGACATCCCAAACACACGGACATGGAAAACTTTCATTGTGTGCAATCCCAGTGGCACAGGGAGAGGGTAAGATTTACCCACGATATGGCAGCACTGGTCTAGTGACCACTACTTGTTAGCGTGGTTCCCTAGCCCTCTAGTAACTTTAGAGGGCGCGACCTTCGGTCGTACCGCTACAAAAATGTAGCGGTACGATAGAGCACTATAGAGATGAGTACTCTCATCCGCCATTTTTGCTCCTCGAGTGAGCGGAAGTTTTAAAAAAACGTATGTAGTGAGTGTTAGTCTGTAGGTTTTATCGTTATTTTTTGCAATTTTTTTAATTATTTGTGAATGAATGAAGAAGAAATTTTATTGAAATCGTGTAATAGTCGTAGACAACTAGAGATTTCTGTCTGAAAACATATTGAAAAATACATTTGATATACTAAAAGTATTATTTGAGAAAATCAACATTAATTTTCCAAATTGTTGCTGTGTTAAACAAAATAATTAAACATTTTTTCAATGTTCGTTAGTATTGCTCGAAAAATTATTATGAGAACTGCAAACGTCATACCTAAGTATATGAATCTGCGACTATGAAATGAAGAATTTTAAACATTTAATTTATGCATTTGCTGCACATATATTGTGCATTGTTAATAATGATGTTAATTTTATTATTTATAATTTTATAATATTTTTACAACGGAACAAATGAATAAATTAATATAGATATATTCATATAAATGATACAAATTTATTTTATTTTAAATGTACAATTCTAACTACTCACTTATGCTATGTGAAGTTCATTACTTTTTTTTTTCAAATATATACAATTTTTACCATGTTTAATTAAGTTCATGATTATGAAACATTGTATTTGCTTAAATATTCTGAAGCTGCTGAATACGATTTATATTCTTTTAAAATTGCATTCATTCTCTCTATTTGAGCCCTCATAGATTTTCATATAGATAAATTTTCAGCAAGCAAAGACATAATGGTCTCTTCGTCAACAGATTTTATTTCACTTTCATACTCCTAAAAAAGATACAATTATTATCTTTAAATTTACAATTAATTTACATATTTATATAACATAAACATAAATAATTAATGTTTCAAAATAAGAATATAATACCATTTTGCTTTTAGCAGCGACTGATCTTTTGTTGTTGTCTTCTTTTTTTACTGGCATACTTTTCATCTGTTTTAAAATAAAAATAAGAGTTATTGAGCTTTTATTTGTAATATGTTATTCAATATATTTAATATATATTACTAAACAAATCCAGTATTTTTATAATTTAAACAGATTATCTATTTTTCAGAGTAATATTAAAACATTACTTACCAAATTATTACTGAAACGTTCCAAATAGAGAGGTTATCTATGTTTATAAATCAATCACTGAATAGTATTTTGTAGTTTAATCTATCTTTTAATGTTAAAAATAGAAAGGTTAAGTACTAACATCAACTATCAAATAATTTTGTTAATGAAATTTAATACAATTATCAATAAATAATTCAATCTCGCTTGATGTCAACAAACGTGTTTACTATACAAAACCAACTCGTGTCTTCTATGTAGGACTGAAAATGGCGGATGAGAGTACTCATATCTATAGTGCTCTACCTACTACGTTCACCAGCGCCATTCTGAAAGGTTTTTGAACTATTATTTATAGAAAACGCTGGACACTTTCACATTTTCTCCTGTGCTGCCATATCGTGGGTAAATCTTACCCTCTCCCTGTGCCACTGGGATTGCACACAATGAAAGTTATCCATGTCCGTGTATCCCAGTGGCACAGGGAGAGGGTAAGATTTACCCACGATCTAGCAGCACAGTCTGACAGCACAGATTTTCTCCCATAAGAGATGTTACTCCTTACCTCCACCCTCCATACAGTTGAGTAAAGGATGGAAAACTAAATTTAAAAAGTTCAATTAAAAGTAAATTGTAATTTATTATTGTAAATTGCACTTTTTACAAGACTAGACTTTTTACCATTTGCATCATTGCATTTTTTTATATTAGTAATTAACAGTTATCAATTAAGGTTTATCAATTAACAGTTATTTATCAATTAGGGTTATCAATTAACAGTTATTAATTTAATAATTATCTGTAGTACAGTGAATAAAGACGTACTTCTCTGATTTAATTTAGCATTCTTATTATGATCCTTGACTCGTCCTCTTGTACACCCATGAATAATACATTTATTTACCATTTTTAAATAAATATTCCTTTTAATAAATAAAAAGAACATTAATGCAATTGTTAATGATGCAGTATTGTCAACAATTATCAATGAAAATTATGACGTTATAAACTTGACATTAGCAACAGTGATCCAAGAAGCTTTTGCTTGTCTGATCGACACAGTGCCGTAAAATTATCGGGTTTTCAGTAAAATTATCGTACGCACAGAAAAAAAAGTTTTGACTAGGTTAACAAAGATTTTCTTCGCCGGATTTTCAGATTTTTTGTAATATAATTTTTTTTTTAGCTAAATATTATTCTTCAGAAATAAATGTTGATTTTTAATGCCGTATTATTATAATATTAATTATATATTATACAATAATATATAATAATTAATATTATAAATTATTATAATAATATAATATTAATTTTCCTTTTTTCTACCTTCTTCTTCATTCAAGTAATGTTTGTGAGTTTTAAAAAAATAGAGAACAAAACATTCATAAATCTAGTGTTAACATTTGTTCGACTATGGAACACCTATGCATAAACGCTTTCAAGCAGCTATCCACTTATTGACATTTTGATACATACACATATAAAAACTATGAATTATACTGTACGTATATATAGAAAAATCTTTATTTGTACTTGCAGGCAAATATTCGTTCGGTAAAAAGTATCCAAAGGTATATGACAAACAATTCATTTATATTTTATGCATTTTATTGTATAACGATACAACATCTGAAAATATTTATTTCATCGTACATTAGAAATGCACCATATGCGTGCATTAGAAAATTATATTGCCGGCAATAAACAAAAATAATCCTTAATTTATATCTTAATTTTTGTTAAGAAGACAATAGTTTATTAGCAAATCCTCCGATGAAGATTAACAACAACGTGGTTATATTAAAATATATAGCTTATAGTTAGTTATAAGCATATCGCCATTGATTTGCTCCTTCTATAATGTTTACGTTGATGCTTTAATTTGAATGCGAAAGCTCTATCATTTATATAATTTATATCGTTTACTTTTATTTTGTTCATTGACCAAATAAATGCTGCTCTTTGAAATAAAAACATTCAAACTTATATTAAACATTTGAAATTTATATGACGAATGACTTACAATGTATTGAGATTATTTTTCCTCCAATAAATTTGTTTGTTTACAGAAAAAGAAGAAAAATGAACATGTTAAAGAATATTGTTTTGTAATTATTTAGTGACCATATAGTAGTATGTAGTAAATATAACACACATAGGAATAAGAAAGTAAGATAAAGAAAATATGATCGAGAAAACTTGTCGATAGATCGAGCACATAGATTAGAGCTTTTAGACTGTATGAAATAATGATTATTGAGAAATCATGATCTCATAATCAGGGAAGCCGACCTCGGCGCCTCCGAAAGGTATGTAACAAACACCGTGAGATGCTTGCACCTTGCCGATAGTTAAAGTGCCTTCGTGATGTACACGACCAACGAACAAAGGTTCGCCATCTTCCGTTTCTCCAGCAGGAATCGCATTAGCTGGAATGTTACCGCCGCTCACCGATACCCAGGACGGATGGCAACCACAAAGTACCTATAATAATTCATTTCTATTAATTCTTTGTTTCAACGTTTGATCTTTCAATCAATTGAAAATATTCTTCTTTTTAGTTTGACGAAACAGTTGAAGATGACGTAAGTGTCAAATATGTATACTACATACTACATATTTACATATTACATAATATTGTATATATGTAATATGCATATATATATTATAACAAAAAAAAGCTCGTGGATTTGACACGTGACTAAAGTGAAACTTCTTAAGGGATTACGTTACCCTAAAATTTTCAAAATTTCATTTTTTTTTACTTAATAAATTATTTAAACTTTTAAGAGTATTTTAAGCGATTAAGCATACAAACATTCAAAGTATTACTTAAGATTAGCAATTTTAAGTTTACCTTGTCATCGTAATGGTCTAAGAGCTGGCTACATAAAAATGCATTTATCCGCTTTAAGATTTATTTCTATTGAAAAAGGTACCTTTGGTATAGCTGAACATAAATCTGCAAGTCTGCCATCGCAAAACTGGGGCCTAAAGCGGGGGAGTACAATTAAAAACGTGAAATTTAGGTGTGAAAAAAATGATAAGCTTCAAGGATTCTAATTATGGAAAATGCTTGTATTTATATTAAGGAATCGCGAAAAAATATTGGCAGACAGTTTGCTCGGGGTTAAAGTGCCGGCAGAGCGCGCCAAAGGGGTGTAAAAATTACTTTAAAAAAAATCACAAGGTCATGAACAAAAACTTTTTCATTTTATTATTTAAAGATTAAGAAAACAAGTTACTAAATGGCAGGCAAAAATTTTGGGGCTATAGCCTTGGCAGACGCTATAATAGCCCACATAACATAAAAACTTTCTAAAAACTTTCTAAAACATTTCTTGAAAAGCTTTAAACCTTTCAAAAAGGTTTCTAAAAAATCTTTCTACAAGGTATTTTACTGATAGATTAATCTATCTTTTAATTGTTGTATAAATCAAGTTTTATTTAAACAATAAATAAACATTCGATAATATTCGGCTTCTTCGGCTTGTAAAATTGAAAGCCGAAAAATGGGTCACAAAATTTTTAAAGTGAAAATGGGCACCTATTATAAAATAAAAAAGATGTTTGCAGATCACACGTGTTAGAAGTGAAACTTTCAAAAATCTAAGTTTCGAGAGAATGAGACGAATGCACAATTTCAAGAGTAAGATAATTGTAGGATTTATTTATTATAATTCTATTACCATATATAATAAAGGTCACCGGTATGATCTCTGGGTGGAATAGTTGAAAAAACAACAATTTTCCAAATTCAAGCAATAAAAATGGAATGCTATCTATTTTTATGGTATATCGCATATGTTTACATAGGAATCCGAAGTTCTTCAAAGGATACCGACACTGCACAAAGGGTTTTTATTGCACCAATATATCCCGATAATCCTAAGGTTTGTTTATGGTTTTATGGCCTTTCTAATCTTTGAATAGAGTTTTCCTTTCCAAAAAATAAGATATAAAGAAAAGGACTGAATACTAATTTTTCGTCTACATCTGCTACACTTAAAACTCTATGTACCTAACCACCTAACACATATGTTGACAATGACAATAAAGCAAAATAAAATACTCAATTTTGCTGCTGCAACTGAGAAGAGATTAGTGAGGGTGAATAATAAAGTTCAAGAGGTACGATTGCAGCGTGACTTATTCGGACGTATGCTAGCTATATCGATGAGTGAAAACACTTATGTTGAAAAAATTCTATCATACCCTCTAACACCCGTTCCAATGTCTATGTGTCACTTGAATGGATCTATTTATAAAACAGATAAATCTGCTCTATTCAAATGTTTGGAAAGAGATGTTCAAAGTAAGGCTACGATTTATACCGATATTTGTTTAATAGATGGATTTTTTTATCCATTGTATTAAGGACTTTCCAAAGACATTTGGCAGTGTTTCGAAAAAAATACTGCAAATGGTGACTAACGACAAAGCCCAAGAAATACACATAATTTTTGATAGATATTGGTCACCTTCTATCAAAGACTATGAAAGGTCACAGCGAGGAGGTTTCTCTGGTAATTGCATGTACGCAATTTCTGGGCCAGAGCAAGCAAGACCAGCCGATTTCAATAAAGAGCTGAGAAATAGTTATTTTAAAGAAGCATTAGTGAATTTTTTATTAAATCACTGGAAACAGCAAGAAATGATTCCGTTTTTAGGAAATAAAAAAGTGCTACTTAATTTTGATAAATGCTATCAATATGAAATTCAAAAAGAGAGCATTTTATTTTCAATTAATGATAATTTTACGCTCGATTTGCATGAAGAAGCAGATAAAAAAATTGTATACCACGCGTGCAATATTGAATCAACAGCAAATATTGTAATAAAATCCTCCGATACAGACATTTTAATTATAATGTTAGCTAATATCATTAATGTTCGACAAGGTAGCAAAGTTTATATACAAACAGGAGTTTGGAATAAACAGAGAATCATTGACGTTTCAGCGTTGTATGAAACGTTAGGTGATTTATTCTGTCAATCATTGCCAGTATTTCATGCCTTAACTGGCTGCGATTTTAATCCTGCATTATTCAGGAAGGGAAAGCAACGCCCTTTACAGATACTCAGAAAGAACGAAGAGTTTCAACAAGCTTTTAATCAAATAGGCTCTGAAGACTGTGACGAAAATAGCGTATTTAGGTGCTCGAGAAATTTGTTTGCAATTTATATAGTTTTAAGTCTATGAATTCTGTAAATAGTGCCCGATTCGCATTATTTTTAAAAACTTATAAAGTAAACGACTTAGACGAACCATTCCAGAAAAAAAATTACAGAATTTTGATGCTTCGACTTTACCGCCCAGCCAGGCTGAATTGACGCAGCATTTATTAAGAACAAAATATATTGCCACAATATGGAAAAATGCTTACAAAAAAATACCGTCAATTTTAAAACCAGAGAATTGTGGATGGTTAATATCTGAAGACAAATATAAATTCAACTGGTTTGACGGACCGCAGCTGCCCAGTACAGTAAAAGATGTACTTGATACTGAAATTATTGAAGATAAAATACTTTATCATAGAATATATAAAATTTCTTTTTACTTCAATGTGTAAAAATCCTACTATATTTCAGGCGATGATGCAGGAATCGAATCTGAGGAAGATTCTATATATAAAAGCGAAGATAATTTTCCATCTGAGTCAGACACTGCCAGCGAAATTGAGTAGCATCTGTTAATATTTTTGCAGTATTCGATTATTAAAGATATGAATATATATAACATAGTGTCATTTTTTGTCTTTCTAACAATATATTCACAGTATAATAATTTCATATTGTTGGAAATAGATCTCAGAGTGCTTGCATTTATAATTTCCCGCGTGTTCTGTTCAGGAGATAAGGTTCGATATGTATATCGATGGACAATGAAGCTTGGCGTATTGTTCTTGTATTCGACCTGCTTTCTTTTTGTTTCGACTAGTTAGTCCGTCGCCAACGCTCGATTAGTAAAGACGTTCAAATGTAACTCACTGCTGTTTTATATATTAAAGTATGTTAATAGTTATCATTAATTAAGTGTATACCTTACGCATCCTCCAAAGCCATTTCCATCACATATTTATTCCATAATTAAATATCAAGCGCGTTGAGCGCGATTACAAATCTTCTATTATAGCGCGCTTTTTCAAGCCGTCTGCCAAGGCTTTAGCCCCACAATTTTTGTCTGCCATTTAGTAAATTGTTTTCTTAATCTTTAAATAATAAAATAAAAAAGTTTTTGTTCATGACCTTGTGATTTTTTTTAAGTAATTTTTACACCCCTTTGGCGCGCTCTGCCGGCACTTTAACCCCGAGCAAACTGTCTGCCAATATTTTTTCGCGATTCCTTAATATAAATACAAGCATTTTCCATAATTAGAATCCTTGAAGCTTATCATTTTTTTCACACCTAAATTTCACGTTTTTAATTGTACTCCCCCGCTTTAGGCCCCAGTTTTGCGATGGCAGACTTGCAGATTTATGTTCAACTATACCAAAGGTACTTTTTTCAATAGAAATGAATCTTGAAGCGAATAAATGCATTTTTATGTAGCCAGCTCTCCGTCTATAAGAGTTTCAGTCGGAAGAGCATAGCGAGAAAAGACGATCGGAAAAGTAAATGTAGCACCTTTATCGCTTTTGGTGATCTCTTAGTATGAGTGTGTGTTTGAAAATTTATTGTGCAAAGCGTATAAAAGGGAATGAGTACGCAATTACATAAAATAAAAAAAGATAATGCTGGTATAGGTGGTAGAGTACTAGCGAGGGTAGTACAGTATGCGGACGAGATAGTGAGGGATTACCAGTGCGGTTTTAGGAGAAATAAATCGACTACAGACCAGATCTTTACGATTCGGCAGATCTTAGAGAAAAAAATGGGAATTTAATCATCAGATACACCAACTTTACATCGATTTTCAAAAAGCGTACGACTCGGTAAAACGAGAAAGAATGCTCGAAATACTAATACGACAGAGGATACCAAAAAACCTGGTCGACATAGCTCAAGTTTCCTTAACGAAAACTAGGATTAAAGTGGGAACAGGTAATCAAATGTCGAAAACTTTTAGTATGCAGAGCGTCTTAAAACAGGGGACGCATTGTCACCTCTTTTGTTCAATTTAGTACTGGAATTTGCTGTCAAAGAACTGCAGAAAAGTAAAAATGGTCTGCAGTTAAACGGGACAACGCAACTGTTGACATATGCGGACGATATTGCTTTGCTAGGGGACAATATAGAGTTGTTAATTAATAACGCAAAAATATTAATAGATAATACAAAAGATCTGGAGCTACAAATAAGCGTGGAAAAAACCAAATATATGATCGCTGAGAGATTTCAGAATGTGCCTACAACTAAAACTTTGGTCATCCGGGATAAAATTTTTGAACGGGTCAGCAACTTTAGGTATATTTAGGATCGATCATAAACCAGAGGAACGAAATTAACGAATAACTTAAGAAAAAAATCAATTTATGCAATGCATGCTTTTATTCAGTCAATAAATTACTCAGCTCGCGGTTGCTGTCTAGGCGTTTAAAAATTGGGATATACAGGACAATCACCCTACTGGTAGTCCTTTATGGTAGTGAAACGTGGTTACTTATGTTACGGGACGAAAAGAAATTTAGGGTTTTCGAAAATAAAGTTCTTCGTACAATCTTCGGTGATTATTAACTTCGGACATTATTAACATCGTACAATCGCGTCGATTAACACTATGCCGTCCGACGACACCACAGTGGTGATGTGTACAAACTAGCGGTCAACGGCCAGTTACACCACAGTGGTGTCGAGTGCAAACTAGCGGCCAACAGCCGGCGACGCCACATTGGTGTTGTGTGCATAGAATCGCTTAGTTGGCGGCGACAGCACTTTAGGAACTTTTGCTTTCTGCTAGTGCTTTGTTTCGGTAACAATAAGTTACACAAGTCATCAAGTTTTTTATTTGTATAAATTTTTGTGCCCTTTTATTATGGCAGACGAAAGAGACGATACAAATATTTACGACGAATGCTCAGACGTCTTGTCTGGCGAAACCAATAAACGAAAACGAAGAAACTGCCATGTATGTTCCAAAAACAGAAAAAGAAAAATAACAAACTTAATGTGCAAGTCTTGTGGAGTTGCCTTACATCTTGGAGACTGTTTTGCTGCGTACCATACGAAAGAGAAATACTAAGTACCAAAGAAAATGCAAAAAAACAAATATATAAAAGAAACAAATTTTGTATCTATTTACATATGTATATCTTCGAAATTTCATGAAATTAGGGGAACAGGGTTGAGAACTTATGAGAACTAACGATGAGATTAGTAAAACTTAACAATTTATAATCTCCCGATAATTTCAAGAACGGCCGGCGACAAGTCAAGTGATCCGAGTTAGCGCTGCCGGCGCCAAGCGAATAAACATTTACGAATCGTGCGGACGGCAAAGTGTTAAGATAGGCTGATCACGTGGCGCACATGGGGGAGGATCGAACGGCGCATAAAATACTTTTTTTTAATTATATATAAATATATATATTTTTTTATTATTTTTATTATATTTATATTTAACGGGGAAAGACCACTAGGTAGACAAAGACGTAGAAGAGAGGACAATATTAGAAGGGATCTTAAAGAAACAGGCTACGAAGACCGCGAATAAAGGGATCGCGCTCAGGGACGGGAACACTGGCTGGATTTGGTATTTGCGGCAATAAACTATCGAGTTCCTAATGCCAATTAATAATAATAATAATAATAGATGTTAGAATAAGTATAAATACGTCATTTAAAACCATGAAAGATGCGATATGGTCAACTTATTACAATAAGATATCTACTGATGAAAATTCACAACATGGCAAGTGCCCGGCCGGCAATGATACCTGGTATTCGTATCAAAAAGCAAAAGCTTCTAGAACTTTGGATTCTTAAAAATATAAAAATTCAATTCCTGTAATTGTCCAAGAAGTAATTAAACCGATGTACGATAGATTAACTGATACCGATTTATTAGAACGTTGTTTGAAAGAATATATCCAAGATATCAATGAAAGTCTGAACGCTGTAATTTGGTCTCTAGCTCCCAAAGTACATTATAGTGAGGCAAAAATTTTTAAAATTGCATCTACACACTATAAATACATGCATAAATACACTATATTAATGTAAAATGTATATATTATGCAATTATTAAAACTTGAAATTGTCCCAAGTGTGCTGCTATTAGTTGAAAAGTTATATTTTCAATGAATATCCATAGCCAACATAAGAGCACAATGGGAAATTAAAGAGGCTAGAAAATTAAAATGAGCAGCACAAAAGAAATCAAAGGACATCACAGCAATAATAGAATACCTCATGTACCTATTTCTCTCCCACCATTAATATAAAGTTCACCCTTCAAAACCTTCCCAAAAGAAGTTTCACTTCGATAAAAATCTATTTGTACGTTGAAAATGATTATTTTGAAAATATTTAATAGTGGAGCCAATTTTTTAATGTTATATGATTTCATCGATAAAAGCACCTGATAATCCGTTTTGCCATGTTCAGCGCCGCCCCAAGGAACGTAGCAGACGCTATGACTAGGTTTCACCTTGCCAGGTAAGAGAGCACCTTCATGATGAGCTCTACCTACGAACAAAGGTTCGTCGTCCCTTCCTCCTTCGACTGCACCTGGTGGGACCATGCCACCTGCTGCATCACACCAGCATTGACTTCCGGTATCGAGTCCTTGGACTTGTAATGGCGCGGAAGGTGCAACATTTGGATCTACAATAAATTTAATTTATTATTACTCCTTAGTTATCGATCCTAATAACTTTGTTGAATTATTAAATAAAAAAAATTTTTTCATTAAAAAATCCACACATACTTTTCGTATACATAAAACACCAAAATAAACTTGTCAATGATGAAATTTTTGTTATAATAATGATATTAATAATAGAGTTATTATTGTTATTATAATGTATATGTATTGTTATTTAAAAAAAGAAAAAGAAATATTAATTGAAATAATTGAAATAGTTCGATTCCTTGTGAATTCTGGTCAGTTGTCCGTGTTACGATATTCTGCCGAATGCAATCAATCGAACGAATAAAGACACTTCTTCTCTATGCGACATGCAGGATTGGGCATAAAATTAAAAAAATAAACTAGATAGCTCAGCCAATCACCAAGAAGCACTAAAGGTAACGTATATACAACGTGCAGAAAGAAGACAAACTTAATGTGCGTACTTATAAAAATATGTGAATAACATATACGTATACATATATACATACATATACATATACATATACCTAAGTATATAAATATACCCAAATATACATATGAAAAAAGAGAAATATAAGACCAACTATCCATAGGTATGATGTTTTATTTCAGTTATTAGATCGAACTTCCGGTAGCGAGAATTACCGATACTTTGACATAAGACACACAATGAGTATCAAAAATGTGTATCCGTATTGTATTATGAAAGATGAACTTTAAGAGACATGCGCGTCTCTCTAAGAGGCATGCGTATTTCTCTACGAGAAACTGCGTGTATTCTCACCCAAGCGAAAAGACGATTTCTTTATTCAACGAACCCGAGATCCGTCAGTGCTCGTTAGCCCTGACTAACTAGTAGAAAATAATAATGTCAAAAGGAACAAAAATTTTATTTAAATCTTGTAAATCTAATTATAAGCTCTGACAATGATCTCGAGTAATATAAAAAAGAAAATGAATAACAATAGAAAAATAATAAAAAATACAAAAGAAAGAGAGATTACTTTTTTGAGGGGAACCGACGGAGGAAGGATACGCCAAGTTAGGTGCGAAACGAAGTTTCCAAACTCCTTTAGCACCCCAACCGGTGCGTACGCCAATGTAACTGACGCCAATCGGATTTGGATCTAGCCACTCCATGATTACGGGTCCGCGTTGATCGCCGGATTTGACCGTTATGCGTCCATCAAGCCAAGAGATAGAAAATCTCTTAAAATCGTTCTGGTTCAGGAGGTTTGGAGTGTCCATGCGTACCTATTGCCCCAAAATCAACGCGTTATAAACACGACGCGACACGACAGGACACGACACGACACGACACGACACGATATGATACTATACGATACGCGACATGACAAAACGCGAACAAGAAACCTGACGCTATTGATCGATCGTTACGCAAAAGTCAGGTTTTGGAAAGAAAAAAAAATTTGAACAAAATTTTCGAACCTTGTCAGGCTTTTTACGATCGTATCTGATGACCGACGCAGTATTTTCCCATCCCCCCAGCATGCACTCGTACATCGGACTCGTTTCTTCCTTTGCATCGGTCAAAGCAACGTGCGCGTTGCTTTGGGCCTTGACTTCGATGAACACAGCTCCGGCTCGCACCGCGTGGTATTTGTAGACGAGCTCATCTTTTGTTTTCAAAGGTATGCGTCCTTGCATATATACGAATACATTAGATACATGAAATTATTTTGATATTATAATAGATCAACTTAAGCGTTAAACGTAGTTTTTCGTAATTTGTAAGTACTTTCTTTTCCTTTAAAATAAGATAAATAAAAAATATTCCTATTATTATATGTATATCTATACTATTATATATTTAAAAAAAGAACATGTTTTAATTATAACATTGAATGATTGGAGGACTGAACTTTGTTCGTTGATTGAAAATATCTGACCGTTTTTTTTAAATGTGCATTGTCGTTATAAAGAAAAACGCGATGAGTTGTTTATAGGCGGTGCAAAATTTTCGTGCTTAAGGATGACATACATATACATAAATATAATATATGCATGAAAATAAAGGAGCATTCTCAAAGCATAATCTACCAAGAAAAAAATGACCATATGCATGTACGGCTTCAGGTACGGTTACAGGCGTACAGCTACAAAAACTACATGATCAACAAGCCTTGCCTAATGGTTCTCCTGTATTATACATTACGTACAACCACGGTTATCCCCGATGCATCTGGCTATGAAGATCATGGTGAGTTAGATAAGTCCCGTCCGAAATTGGAAAAAGTACCAAAAATTAAATATATACACGTTCAATCTGTCGAATATTATTTCGTACTTTCTTTACATTCTATTTTAAATATATACACGATTTTACCCTCTTCGATCATAGCTTAAAAAATTTATTTTCTATAAATAATAGCATTGCGTTTAAATAATGAAGGGCAACATAAGATTTATGCTCTAATTTCTACGTTCTATATTCTACGAGATAATCAAGAAACATGAAATATATTGTCCCTTTTTTAATAATATAACGCACAGCCCTAAACTAATTTACAAATCCCAAGCACCAAAGCAAATTTCAAAGATTTACCTTCGATCAACCATTCTCCGGAGGCTCCCCAACCAGTGCAAACACCAAAATATCCTATACCGAATGGTTCGGGATCATGATAGGATAAGAACGAGCTCGGTTCACCTTCCTTACCAACTGTGATTTCGCCTTCATGCCATCTAAATATGATTTATATTATATATATATATATATATATATATATATATATATATATATATATATATATATATATATTTATATTGTTATAAATAACAATAATGTAATCTTAGCAATATATGTATATCTGGCTGCATTTACTTATCTTACATCATAAATTATGTATCCAAAGTTCTATTGGCTTGGGGAAAAAGCTTCTTCGTTATATAAATATTATCAGATTTATGAGCTTCTAAAAGAATCTACCAAAAAAATATGAAGAAAACTCTTGCCCCAATTAATTATTTTAAAGAGTTATAATTAATCGTACCTAATCCAAAATCCACGAAAATCATTACTTGTCAAGATTTCTGGAGTTTCTGCCTCTGCAACTTCCGGTTTAGCTCTGTTCTTACGAATAACGGATTTCGTGTTGTTCCAGCCACCAATGAAAACCTGATACCAATGATACAGTAAATATTTCCAAATATTTTTTGTTTATTTTTCGATCAAAATTATCAAAATAACTTTAAACAGACAATTACTGACCTCATACATGGGTTCACCCTCATGGGGACCGGTAGTAAGCGCGATGTGGGCATCATTAGCTGCTTTAACTCGAAATTGAACTTGTCCGCTAGTTACCGGATAGAAGTTATACTCCAATTTATCTTCCGTTGAAAGTGCTGTAAAATTAATGAAATTGTTAATTAGAAACACACAAACGGAATTAATATAATATCGTAACGAACATACACAATGTAAAACTTTATAGAATAATGAAAGTAAAAGTTTTGAATGATCGGTTCTCAAGTCTGTCAATATTTTAACTCTTATCGGTCGTAAATCACGTAGGAAGTGACTTGCAAATAATAAAAATATGTTATTAATAATTAAATAATTAATAATTTTATATATTTTTTGTACTCCTTCAACAAAAATAAATAATTTCTAAAAAATAATAAGTTGTTTCTATAATACTGAATAATTTTATTTGTTTGTGTGTTGAATAATATTTATCTGAACCACTTATAACTTATGTTAGTGAGAATCATCAATATAAAAACTTGACGACCGATAAGTGTTAATATTGCCAACTATGAATTCGCAATATTGTATTAATCGATTATAGTTAAATAATCGTTAAATCTAGTTTGATATAAAAAAAAAAGATAAGTTATTGCTATGAATTATAACAAAATATGCTCATATCTATTTTCTCGGATATATATTTACGGGGGGGGGGGAGGCATGGAGGGAAAGTCGAAAATAGGTGTGACGAAACGAGACGGAACGGGACAGGAAGGACGGGAACGGGACGGGAACACGTCGAGACATCCTGACGCCAGTTAGTCTATTGCACGTAGTAACGTGATTAAGAAAGTAGGACATGTGTAGGACACTTTAATCAATAATGTAGCTGACGATAATCGCGAAAAAGAATATTTCGTAAATGGAATAAATATGATTTTTCATGGATGTACAGTTAAAAAAAGTTCGTTGATTGAAGAACGCATTATTTACTTCTGCAACATTTTTTTAAGCTACAATTTTTAAGCTATAATCGTTAGTGTTATCTCGTGCTCCGATTAAGTTTCATAGACAAGTTATTATATACCAGATTTTTTCAGATAATTTAAATAATTGTTTCTTTTCGTTAACAAAAAAATATCACGTTAATAATATCATTTGAAAATATTTCCCTTGTTCGGATTCTAAAGAGTTGATTTTACAGAAATCGTTAACACTAGATTGCCCAAAGAAGTCATTTTGACTGTTATTTTTAGTTTTAATTAGAAAAAAAATTATGCATATAATGATACAATTTTTTAGAATTGTGTTGACTTTTTGTACAACATATAAATGCGTTTATTAATAATTGTAGTTTCCTCCCCCCCCTTCATTTCCGATAAATATATGTGTTATACCTATATTGTTGAAAAGCAGTCGTTTTGACTGCTTGGGAAATTTAAAATAATCAAATGATTCTTATTATTAAATTGAGTGATTTATGGTCAGCAAAGTGAATTTCTTAGAAAAACTATGGCTAGAAAAAAGTTCAAGCAAATCCTACGATTTATTCGTTTTGACAAAAAAAACCGAAAGAAGTAGGCGCCTACAAACAAATAAATTTGCCTTGGTTTCGGAAATATGGGATAAGTTAATTGAAAACAATCAAGCTTGCTATCAACCAGGGCAAAATATAACAGTTAACGAGCAATTACTTCCTTCAAAAGCCAAGTGCAGATTTACACAGTATATGCCTAATAAACCCAACAGGATTCAAATTCTGGCTTGCATCAGATGTTAGCAGCAAATATGTTTTGAATGATTTTCTCTATTTGGGGAAAGATGAACAACGACCATCGTCAATGCTTCTGAGTGAACAAGTTGTTCTAAAATTTGTCGAGCTATATACAAGCTGTGGAAAAAATATTACGACCGATAACTTTTTCACTAGCATGTCACTCGTGACAAAATTATTGGCCAAAAAAACAACTCTAGTTGGAACTATTAGAGAAAATAAAAGAGAACTACCAAAAGCAGCCAAACAAACGAAGGATAACATGCCTCGTTTTTCTACTCTGTTGTATAAATCAGAGAATTTTGTTCTTACAATATACAAAAGCAAACCAAATAAAAGAGTAGTTGTTCTAAGTTCTAAGCATAAATTTGTGAAAATTGATAAAAGTAATAAACAAATGTTATCAGAATCTATTCAATTTTATAACAGCACAAAATTTGAAGTTGATATGGCGGAGCAATTGACCAGAAAACATATAGTAAAAGCTAGTTCTCGTAGATGAACCCTCCAAATATTTTTCAATATTTTAGATTTGGCTACTATAAATGCTTGAATCATTTACAAAGAAACGATAGGAATACAAATACAACGAAAAGAGTTCTTGTTTCAATTAGCAGAACAGCTTTCTACCGAATACAGAGCTGCAATATCATCAAATGCAACCCACTCTAACAAACGCAAAATTTGTCAAGTACAACTTTGTCATAACAACAAAACAAATAATATATGTGAAAAATGTCAAAAGTATGTTTGCGGAAGATAACACATAAAAAGATTTCCACTTTTATTTACATAAAATGTACAAAGAATAATGCATGAATTACTTTTTTTCCAAGTAAAATAAATTTTTTTTATTGTTAATATTTATAAATAACCTGTTTTATAACTGTAAATAATATAAAAAAAATATTTAAAATTAATTTTAAATAAATTTTTTTTACACATTAGGTATTCTTTCACAATGCAAACATTTTGATTGCTTTGGGCAATATAGGTATATACAAAGTTTCAGTCTTACTAGTGTTAAAATGTCAAAAGATTTTGAAATTTTGTAATGAGCCGTGTAACCTTTGAAAAAGAAATTAAAATATTTTCCTTGCTTAACTTATATTTATGTATTTTTTTCCTTTTCCAAGCAAAATATTGCGTAAAACTCGTTGAATGTATAAGGAAACAAAATAATAAAAACGTTCTATCTTGGTCCGTAAACATATAACGATTAGTAGGAACGATTCGTTCGAAAATTTAACACTTCACAACAGCGACGATGAATGTTCCTTCAACTCATTGAAAATTGTAATCACGGAAACCCATCATGCTCGTAAATTGATTCGTTTCGTTCGATTTTAATATTTAACAACACGCGTAGCTAAGAATGAAATCAATGGCTATTTTCGTTTAAATACATCCTCTTCGTGTACAATGATTAAAAGATTATTGCTTAAAATTTAAGCAATAATCAACAATTCTGCTCGATGATATACATGGTGATTCACCAGCTTTTTCCACTTAAATAGCTTCGAAAGTATGATAGTAGCAGAAAAATGGAGAAGGAAAAAGTTGCATGAAAAATTCAGGACTACAATATGACATTAGACAATATGACAATTACTTTTTTACTAGGTTGAGTCATTTTCGAGATTTATTGGTCAACGTTGTTTTGTTAAATACAATGTTATTATATATTGTAATACTTATTTTCGGATAGTAGTTGTCAAGACAAATCCAATGATATGAATTTAGGTGGCAAGAGCTGGTGAATCACCCTCTATTATTATTGTTCGAGGATATTAGACCTTGAGATCAACGAAGATTGAAGTTTTTAAAAACGATAGATGTTATAGTGTAATTCAACTCTCTCTGATGTTGACGTAGAATGATTAATCCGCAAGATATATCGTCTTTCACATCTCTAATTATTTCTAATGACTAATTGTATGCAAAGTTAAAAATAATTTTTATTTTCTAACAAACATTCTTTGCAGAATTATTCGTAAACCTATCGAAGGTATGAGCTTGCATTGAGTAACGGTGAGATTGCATGAGAGAAGGTGATGCATATATTAGATACGCAGATATTTATGTTAGATACATACATATGTATGTAAATATGTATGTATGTATATATGTATGTTGTAGATGGAGAAGTTATACTGCGAAAGTTACTTTTCAAACGAAGGTTATTCATCAACATCATAAAAGAAAGGATACATTTTTCTAGCCATTTCTACCTTTTACATATATATATATATATACGTTAAATTAATTCATAGTTAATCAATAAGTAGGTAATTCGAGGTCATCGACGAGTCGGTCGATGTCAGTCGTGAGTAAACGTCATTATAAGATGATGTCATTTCATATTTAAGACTATATTACTTCACTTAAGAGGATGTAGATGATCTAAATTCTACAAAGATCTTATCGTATTATTAAGAGACGCGAAGAAACTATGATAAAATACAGTGTATGTGTTAATGCGATTAGAACATTCTACAGAATGCCCAGAGAGTTTTGGTCAATCTAAAATTAAAAATTAAAAGTATTTAAAGCACGAGGAGAAGAGTATTGTTTAAATTTTCATGGTTTATTTAATTTACAATAGCTTCGGATGTTTTCCCCTCTCTCCCCCTTCGTGAGCTAAATACACCCAATTGGAGTATATTTTATAAATCAATCGAAACTTTTCGGTTATTCTATAGAATGACCAGGCAATTTGTAAAATACCTGCTTATTATACAGGGTGATTCTTGGAACGGAAGCGGGTAATACCTTTTTTTAAGTAACAATAGAAAAAAATCATAAAAGAAAAAGTTATATGGCACAACAAATGTCAACTTTCTATGACCTTACTTTTTTTGAAGATGCATCGATGCACCCGCTAGATGCAGTTAAACTTTTTTTTAAATAGAACTTTATATATATTTTTTTACACTATTCGATTCCTTTTTTTATTCTGCGTTAAAAAGTATTAAGTAAAGGTCATCAAAATATCAATAGTTGACGCGATAGTTCCCGAAAGTTTCTTTTTTTTTTTTCTTTTTTAAATCATTTTGCGCGCACAATATTTTTTATATTGAATAATATACAGTAAAGAAAAAAGGAATATAGAGTAGAATTGATATTATTTAGTAAAATAACATAAAAAATATTATGCATACATTATCGTGCAACTTATCACCAAGAAAAAGGAAGAAATTTTCGCGACGACCTAATACTATTATTGTCCCCATAACGCATGCATTAATATATTTTATGTGATTATAATTATAACGGATCTCATTGTTAAATTCGAAAAAAATATGGCTAACTATATGCTTGAAATTCTTTTCAATATTGTGGATTCTTGGTTGTAATCTTAGGTTAACACTCGAAGGTCAACCGCTTCTACTATTACGACGACGACGAAGACGACAACGTGTGATTCATCGTCGTATAATAAAAATTAATAATTATCGAAATAAAATATAGGAAATATCGTTAAAGTTAGTGCTCGTTACTAAGTAAAAAAAAAATCATTCTACGATAGCGACATGTTTTCGATCAGTCGTTTAACAGATGCAGAACAGCTGCAAAACCTTATTAAGCGTATTTAAAAAGGATAAATATTTTATAAACAACAAGACGAGAATACACGCATCGTTGTCTTGACTATTAACATGCTGCTAATAAAATTTTCTACGAAAGTGACGCAACGACTCACGGAAAATATTAACGTCTTCGAATTGGCTTTGTCCAATAATGTAGGACGTACTGTATTCGTAATTAACATAACACCGAGAAAATGAGTGTAATTGAGCGAATTAGTCATTGCGCAACGATGAATCTCGTTATTTCGGTAATCACGATTACGAAGCTGCTCATTTTGATGTACCGAAATAAAGATTTTCTAGATAATGTGTTTGAGAAGAACGTAATTTGTATTTTGAAAAAAAGAAAGTTACAAGAGTTACTTCAATTGTGTGGTATCTAATAAAAAAAGGAGGTCTAACTCGTTACTATTTATCGAGTCGTTTTTTTTTTAGCAGATAATGTTGGTCTTTTAGAACTTGCTGGAGGAAACATGAGTAGACTACTGTGTATATTATTAGCAAAAATTGAATTCTGGTTAAAAGTAGGATTTATTCACGAATATATAAAACGTTCCTATCGAAATTTCATTTCATTAGAATAAATCGTAATTTTGTCACACACGATTTTCACTATCAAATAAAGATAAAAGGTATTTTTTTTTGTTTTAGAAAAAGAAGAAAAAACAGAAAAAAGAAGAGATACTCATATACTTGAATTTTTTCAGCTTGTAACGCGGAAAACAATTTAGAACAGTGTACCTTCTCCTCGATGCCATTGACCTCCCATGGCAACTGTCTCTCGTTTACTACTCGCAACACATTTTCTTTCATAGAACTCTTTACTTCCTTAATACGTTGCAAAGAAATTCGAAATGTCCTAATTAAATATATTTAGCAATATACCATTTTTCTTAATTTCAATGAAATACGATCGATATGTAAAATCTACGCGTATGTGTATGAGAAAAATGAATAAAATATTATATATCTTTACGATTCGTCAATAGCATTAGAATGGTACACAAAACATTGAACGAGGGAAACTATAGATATGTATCTAACTATATATATTAAAATCATAAAAAGAGTTATATGGAACATCCTGTATATATAGTGTATATATATATATATATATATATATATATATAACTATAATAATATAATACTAAATATAGCTATAATACTATATATAATTATATATAACTATAATAATAAAATATATAACTATAGTATAACTATATATATACAGGGTGTCCCATATAACTCTTGTCACGATTTTTTAAGTATTTACGATAACCTGACAAAAAAAAAATACTTTAAACAAAAGTTAATCTTTTTTTAATTGACTATACATTTCAATAAAAAAAGTTTAAAAAATTATTTTTTTTTCATGTTTTTTAAGGCTACCTTTATTTTTTTAAATTGCACCCTACATTGTTGACCTTACAGTATTATAGCCCATATTAATACGAATTCAACGAACTAGATACCATGGTAGTTATCGCAAGTACTTGAAAAATCGTGAAAAAATTTATATGGGACACCCTATATAAGACGCCTCGAATAAAATACCCAAATTTTGAAAGGAATATTGGGACAACCGATCTTGTCGGAGAAAATTCCAATGGGTGAGTCGTTTCTATTTATAGTAGATACCTTCCGATCGTACCTAGTTTAAAATATCATCAATTCTACTTTCTTTTTCGGTTGTGTTGAGTTTTACGATAGTTTAATTTCTAAGGATGAAGTCTCTCTTAAAAATATTATTTAAAAAAAACCACGCATTTTCTTTTTCTTTCTATTACAATAGTTAATTCTAGCAAAATACATAATATGTATAATAGATATTTACAAATATGTCGTGTCTTGCTTGTCAAACCGTTACAATAGCCATGCCGCAACCGGCATGACTGTAGACTATTTTTAGAGGCGCGTACACAAGATGCTTCTTTCTGAGAACGATTTATTTTTTGTTTTTTTTTTCTGGTTTTTTTGCACATCAAAGTCCTAAAGAGATTGAGTAGATCATAAATATTTTGAATAGATCATCTAATCTTCACTATTATCATCGTATAAATCTATTCGGTAAAAACTAATAGAGAAAATTTCAAAATGGCAATAAAACGCCATCAAGTATATATTTATATATATTTTAATAAATTATATTATTATAATCATTCGATTTTTGTAATATTCATTGAAATGCTGTGAATCAAACAAGAATAGAGATAGGAAAGAATAGATACTTTCTATGTCATGATGTCAGTGTGTTTCACTATTGTTATGCACGTACGATGCACATAATGATTCATTGTCAAACTAAACTATATGAATGTTAGTAATTGTAGCTCATTATATTTAATTACGCAATATATGCGGAAAACTATAATCCACGTTCGTTTTGCATGATCAATTTTCTTTCAACTTTAGATTATTATTTATTAACTCGAATTTTTCTCTATCGCGAACATTTTGATAATGTTATTCACATGTGGGTGTTATGAGACGTAAAATGATTCTTACAAAAGCAATCGAGATAATAAAAAGATGAGATGAAAAATTATTCGAGTAAAAAAATAAAATTAATTTTGCAAGTATTTCGTTTGATATAACGATGAATTGTATAAAAAAAAGATAAAAAAGATATTTAATCGATCTAACTTACAGATAGCCATGTTGAAAATCGAAGTAGTAATAAGAAATTCCTCGAGACGAAGACACCGACGAACTACGAACAGAAATCTTTCTGATACTGCGTCAAATTGGCACATTCGCATTGCCGTTAGGATGATCCGAGTGGGAGGCAGTATAGTTACGTTTTAAAACGCCATGTGGCGCTGTAGGTGGAACCGCGAATTTCAATTTTTCCTCTTACATATTAATAAAATTAAACATTATTTTTCACAAGATATCTAATTAATTTTCAACATATTATATATAAATAGAAATGAAAAATTTTCCTCAAAGGTAAAGCAATAATATGAAAATAATAATAAAAGAACCGCAAACTGGCAATTCGATTCTTTTCCGCCTAGTCTATTTAAATTGCTCATATTTTTACACGGTAACTGTTATATTTTATCTCTTGAAAAAAAAATTCCTCACTTTTTACGTAATTGAATTTAAACATATACTGATTTTTGACGATGAACGTATTGTTTGATATATAACAAATTTAAAATATAAAACACGATATCGTTATTAACGTAAATATTAATATTAATAAGAATAATTATATTTCGTTTGACTTCGACTCGTTTTCATTATTGGAAAAAATCCAATTCTTAAATCTGTGTCCTGTATTTATCTTACCCGAAAATTGTGTAATAAGTTATTATAAATTGTTACCGCGTTGAAATATCGTAGGCGCGAACGAGATTCGTCAGAAACCTTTAACATCGATGAGCTCATACCAATTACAATGTCCGCTGACCGACAATAGTAAATATACATATATACTGGGTGATCGGTAACTGGTGGTACAAGCGAAAAGGGGGTGATTCTACATGAAAAAATAAATCGAAAATATAGAATAAAAATTTTTCGTTTAAAGCTTTGTTTTCAAGAAAATCGACTTTGAATTTTCGCAAAATACGCGTGCACTTTATCATGTCTCGTTATAATCTCACTGTAGATCGTTGTCTTTATGGGACACGTAAATTACGAAGTAATCACAAAGTTTATTATTACAAAAATTGCTGAAAATGTTGCCCATTCTGCCGAACACATACTTTTTGCTCTTCTAATTAAATTTCTATGAACACTTTCTAACGTATTCGATTGTTTTAAAGTATGAAAGGCTACAATAATCTTTTCTCTCAATTGCTCGCAACTTGTGATTTCTTCAGAATAGACAATTGATTTAATATGACTCCATAAATAAAAGTCAAGCGGAGTTAAGTCAGGAGAGCGTTGTGGCCAAGCTATTGTTCCAGCACCACCAATCCAGCCTTGGTAATGTTGGTTTAAAAAATCTCTCATATGACGACTAAAATATGACGATGCACCGTCTTGTTGAAAAATAAAACTTCCTCTAGTATTCAGCGGTACATCTTCTAATAATTCCGGTAGTTTGTGTTGTAGGAAATCGAAATATGCTACTGACGTTACATTTCCTTCGAAAAAATATGGCCCAATAATTAGATGTCCGATTATGCCAGCCCAGACGTTTACGTTCCATCTTACTTGAAAATGTGTTTCAAGAATAGAATGAAGATTCTCAGTTTACCAATTATGCATGTTATGGACATTGAACATGCTGTCCTTTGTAAATTTCGCTTTATCGGTCCATAAAATTTTTAACAGAAATTCTGCATCGTTGGTATGCTGTTGAAGCAACCAATGACAAAATGCCTTTTGCGAAATCTTATCATGAGGCATGAGTCCTTGTACTCTGGTGATATGATTAGCATGTAAGTTGTTTTCGTATATAATTCGAAGAATCGTGGATGAACTAAGATTATACCGCAAAGAAAGGTTTCTTGCACTTATGTCAGAATGTTGCAACACGTCCTTTAGTATTTGCTCTTCAACATTCACACTAACACGTCGTCGACGACCACCATGTCGTCTAAGTGTTCAAAAGAACCATATTCGTCGAGGGTTTGTTCTGCTCTTTGAATAACTCGTCTGTCAGGATGTTGACGATTTCGATACTGGTGTCTGTAATGATTAGCTGCGGCTGATGCGTTTCCACCACATGTACCTAACGAAAGTATCATGTCCGTATATTCCCGATTGATGTATGTAGACATGATGATAGACTAATCGATACTGATAGTGTTTATCAATATAACTTCAATCGAGACAACGATCTACAGTGAGATCCGTTATAACGAGACATGATCAAGTGCACGCGTATTTTGCGAAAATTCAAAGTCGATTTTCTTAAATAAAAAGCTTCAAACGAAAAATTTTTATTCTATATTTTCGATTTATTTTTTCATGTAGAATCACCCCGTTTTCGCTTGTACCATCAGTTACCGATCACCCTATATATAAATATATATGTAAGGGTGGGAGAAAGATAAAGAGTGCGAGTGCATGGTATGCGTGAAACAATTGATGAACGCTGAAAAATTTGCGAATACGTGTAGCGATATGAATATGAGTTGACTATATGTAGCGATATGAATATGAGTCTAGTTATGTAGCGATATGAATATGTGTGTGTGTGTGTGGGTGTGTGTAAGGAAAGAAAAACAGCGTGTATAACGATATCGTCTGATGTTATTGTTGGTAAGCTAACCGAAAATCTCCCGAATATTCTCGACCGGGAAACGAAAAGAAGTCTTTTGTTTAAATTGATTTGGAATAGTCTAGAGATTTCGAAAAAGATTGACAGAAGTGATTAGGACCACTAGTGGGGTGAATGTGTATATAAACGCGGTGGAAAAGGCAGCGAGGGCCTTCTTGATTCGGTACAACTAGTTGTGAGTGAACGAGTGTAATACGAGTGTAATTACGAGTTTAAGATTCCTAACTATTGTTACTTACTGTTATTTTCGATTTCTATCTCTGTATTCTTATTATATTAAACCTTAATATTTGAGTATTTGTTTTATTATAATAAATACTTCTATTAAATTCAATAAATCTTACATATATATATTAGGGTGGGTCAAAAAAATCAATTATTTTTTTTTTACAAGTGCCACGGAAAAATGGGTTGCTAGACATCTTAAAACAATTCTCATCAAATATGAGCTCTTAATTTTAATAGGAAGATCCTCCGCATCGCAGTTTTTTATTTTTTTTTTCAGTCTAATAGATTAAAATTCATACCTCATTATTTATTGATTGTACAGAAAAATGTTCTAGATGAATTTTGTAGGAAATTTAATGCTCTACAAAAAAGGTATTTTATATTTTTTCCGTAAACCTCACCATTTGAATGATATTGAAGATTTAAATTTGATGATTTTTAGACAAATTTCATTTTTGTTTATGAATTTTATAACTCGACAATAAATGACTGTTAAAAAGTGCACAATACAAATTTTTGTAGGAAATTAACTGCTCTATAAAAATGGTGTCCTATGTTTTGGCGATTAAATTAAGCATTCAAAAGATATTCAGAGACAAAAATCAGTACACATGAAAGTTTGATGATAAGTCATTTTTTTGACCCACCCTAATATTATGGTATATATACATATATATGTATATATATTACATACATACTGATTAATTCATTTTTTAACGGTCTCTCTCATATATGGCGTTACTTTAAATTTCAACTGATTTATCTGTTTGGTTCGGTAAAATGTAATTGTAAATAAATTTCACTCGTGTTCTTTTGTTTTAACATGAGATTCACGATATTTGTGAATGTTAATATGCCCCGTATGATCAGTGCAATTTTTCTTTTCGTAAGAAATTCGAAATATCATTCGCATTATACGTTACTGCAATCCTATACTCATCGTATAAATGTAATTATTTAAAGAAAATGCGTTCGAAATTTTACCTTGTAAAATGAGAGGTATGAAAATGAATTCACGTTGAGGAGCGCGCGCATGGTGTTTCATTTGTGTTTAAATATTGTAATGAATATATAGATATTCACTCCTTTTCCTTTTTTTTTTTTTTTTTTAATTATTTTTGACAAAATAATTGACAGAATCTTGTTTTTTTTTTTTATCGCAAATTTCTATACTATGTACTACTAATTATTACTTATATAATTCTTATTCTTCACGGAGGTTTGTCATCGATCGAAATACAGTAATTGAAAAATGTAAAGTCACAGTGTTGTATTTAGCATAAATGGATCACTGTGAGACCATACATGTAAAGATGAATATAAATACGAGAGACTAAAAAGTTTAAATTCAGTCACAACTAACACAGAACTAATACATTAACCAACACCAACCCAATAGTGAAAGGGATACAAGCTTATGCGTACTGATATGGATTACGTGCATAGTAGGAGGACAAGGTACCTCCTTAGGTCTTTGTAGTTCATACTTATGTTAGTCCATAATTGTCGCAAAAGTCACATACGCTTCGAGCAAAAGGTAGTAAACAAACCTAAAGCAAGCAGCATAAATGATAAGACAGTATGTAAACTTTCTAATAAAAGATGGCACATTTTTCATATGCTTAACAATTATTTACTGTAGCGGAAGAAAAATATCAACATTTCTCTTTTTCATTAAACTATTAAATTTCCATTAGTTTAATAGTGCGAAGTTATTTTTTAATTTCCATATTCATTAACATCGATCGAGTATTCCATCGTATTCGTTATATGCATATTATGTAAATAGACTAGAATTATTTCTATAAAATGTCGTACCAGTCGTCATTAATATTCAATAAGAATTAACTAAACAATTTGTTACAATAAAAAGGAGTGTTGTTTTCCTTTTTCTTTCTTTTTTTTCTTTTTTTCTTTTTAATAAAGAAGATGTCCTTTCTATTTTCATTATAATTTCCATTACATAATGAATTTTATTTGTACAAATAAAACTATTGAGTAGCAATTAATGGAATAACATTTACAATAAAGCGAGAAAAAAGTGTAGAATAAATTTGATCAAACTTAAAAACAATTACATCGAATGAAACGTCATAAACATTATTGGCAATAGTAAAGAAAAATGACGAGGCCAATCTTACGATCGAAGACTTCAAATAGAGTTACATAAACTATATCCTTTCTATCTCGCAAATATAAAGATTGTCATATATTCATCATTGATAGAATATGCAAGCGCAATGATATTTAATAAAATAATATTAATTGCACTTAAAACAGAATAATTTATCACAAGTTTTTCATTGATTTAATCTAAATATAATATTACTTTTTTTAACAATGACTATAGAAAAGAAGCACCGTACCATTGGCATACTATACTATGCAAAGTAAATTTCCAAATAGTGCGATTAAAACAATCTCCAATTTACTCTCTACCTATTAAATATCTAACATGTCTAACATATCGAAATAAAAATATCAAGTTATTAAAGTATTCAATATTTAACAATTATAAAATGAATTCACACACACACACACACATTGAGAAACTTTGACTCAATAGACTCGTATATTTTTCTCTCATCTTATTTCATCTCTATATCTTTTTTTTTCCTCTTATCAAGAATATTTGTTCATTTTTGGAGGTACATTTTTCTTCCTGCAGAGATCAAAGATGACTCATTTTCGACGAAACACAAGGCACGTTTTTACGTAAATAGATTTACGAATGAAAGTTCCGTATTATCGATTTCAAATTTTAACATCGATTATGATCGTTGGTATTTGGAATCCTTGCAATGATCCTTGCGTCATCCTTGCGTCACCCTTGTGTTATCCTTCTAACGATCGACAAGAATGATTTCCGTTAGAAGTGAGGACCGAAGAAACTTAAAGGCTGCCGCATTCTCTTAACACGCGATTTCCTAACGGCAGTGGCGGACGGAAATTGTTGATCACCTGTAAAGGAGAAAGGTAAAACGATTAATTGAAATGATAAATTACTGTATATAAAAAAAAAAAAAAATTTCAACCGTACCAATACATATGAAGAAAGTATCAACTGTTAATATGCAAATATAAAAAATGAATAATAAATTGATAATCTTACAACTCCGTGATTCTCATGACAAGGACATTCCTCTCCACGAGGAAATTTTCTTAAATTACGAAAGATGTTGAGCTGGTGATGAGACACTTCGATGTACTTTTTGAAAAGAATCCAAGTGACGCTTTCGTTAAACGGTGGAGTTGTCAATGATCCCAAATACGTCCAATAACCGTTGTCGTCTGAAAGTAAACGAAAGCAAAATACAAGTTAAAAAAAGGGTATTAAATATAGAATTTTTACGAATTTACGTTTAGAGATGACATACATACATATGTACGTATGATCATTTTATTAATCAGAAAATAAGTGTGCAGAGTGCAACAAAACCGTTGATTGTTACATCGAGCTACGATTAATTCGTATGACGAACGTATCAACGTTTATTTTTCGATGTAGGACAAAAAAGTGATAATAATAAGTGTTAGAAAAGAAAAACATTGGATTATATAATGTACCCAATGAAATCGTAACGTTTTGGATAAATTATGATACACCACCTTCTCCTCGTTAAGCAAATTTGAAGAAAAAAATCGATGAATAGTGGAATAATCGTGATGAGGGTAAATTTATGAATAATAGTTAGTTAATGTTTCCTTCATACATAGTAAATTATATCTTGCCTCGAATAGAAGGTAAAAATGTAATTTTATTTTTAGTACCACTTACTTAATTCCATTTATTAATCAGAAAAGCGACGGCGCCGTTGATAATATAAACGAAGCAATCCAATAAGGTGACAATAAAAATATACAATAGAATAAAATTATGATTAAATAGGAAGCCATCGACGAGGAAAATTCTAATCGGTTGGACAAATGGACGACGACGTTACACAACTAATACTAATGAAATTACATCATTAAGTTAATGTATGTATCTCGAAATAATATTAGTATCCTCTAGGGTTTGTGAAAATTACAAAAACGTACGAATAAACCAAAAACCATTCGTTTCTCATGCAAGGATTCAATTTATTCGTTATTTCGTAATACGTAGCAATAAGAAAGAAGAAAATCATAATAAAATGATCAATTAGATCAATCAAGCAAATGAAATGATGAAAATATTAAAAGATGCCAAAATACGATCAAAAGTGACAATGCGTGTGCTAACGCTAGGTTTACAGATATTTCTTTATATTCTTACTTTAACGGATACACGTCATTTTAAAACATATATTTTTCTTAATAAAGAAAGAAATAATAACTTAAAAAGCAATATAATCATACGCTATAAATTTAAACATGAAAATGCGAGATATATATTTATATGAAATTCATATTATTCAATAATATTTTAGTATTAACAATATGTTTATATTTTACGTTTATTTCGTGTTTCCACTTAACAATTCATACGAGAAAACTTTTTACTTATTCCGACTATGTTTTAAAAAATATTATTATTTCTCTTTTAGATTTATTTAGATGACAAAGAAGAAGCTATTTGTCAAAATAATGTAATATTGAATTACACAATAATATTATTAATTTATGAAATGCACATTAGTATTTTTTTCTCAGTTGCACAAACTAATAGCAATTAAAACTTCACAAACGTCTTCACGATATGGCTGTAATTAGCATTTTGCGTTTTTTTCTTTCTTCCGATGCTTATCCCATTTATGCATCAGTACTTTCCAACGCAAATACATAGGGCATAACCGGTGATGCTTATCTGGCTTATCAACACTAATTTTAGATAGTGGAATCGAGGTATGTATTACCGTTGCATTATATATGTTTACAATTGACAGAATTACATTCTCAGAGAGAAAACTACGTCTCTTATCACGTTCATATTCATTACTGGCTTAGTGCTTGCACGGATGAAACCAATTTAATAACATTTATGCTTACATTACGATCGCGTCAAATTGACGCATATCCGTAGGTATAGTTATAACACATAGAAAATTTTAATATTAGAATACTTTCGATAGAACTATATATTTCCTTCGTTAAATGAATAAAAGTCAGTAGAAGTGGTAAAAAAAAATAAAATTTTAACACTTTTTGTAATTTTGTTTGAAAATGAAATTCGACACGCATCCCGTAAACCCAGTGTTAAAGATAGACGAGTGCAAGAAATTTACTTGAAAAAAGGAAATTTGCAACCGACGAGCAATGTTTGTTTTTATACACACAAGTGAAAAACAATAATTAAAGAGAAAAATGAAAAAAAACACCCAAGAAAAAAAAAGTAAGTTTAAAAAATTCAACTTCAAGGCTGACAATGAAATTTCACAAGGATCGATCGCGATACGCTTCGAACGTTCTCCTTGATTTTTTGTTCTTTTCGCTTTATCTCTCTCTCTCTCTCTCTCTCTCTCTCTCTCTCTCTCTCTTTGCTTTGCACATTCTCACTTCTGAATGATCAAAAATGAAAAGAAAAAAAAATAACGATGGAGATACGGTCGAGCGCGGAACTCACGATTCGAACGACTATACGACACATACATACATATGTAGTTCAAGGCATTCATACGAACCTTGAAAATCCAATTTGTTCTCGTGACGTATGATTCGGTCGGCCCAACGCATACACGGATTAGCGCATCTCTGCGTGTTGGCTCGTCCACCGCCGCGCACTATGCATGCGCATTTACGGTGCGAGTGTATTATACATTATTAGTGCATTTCATTATTAGTTGACACAGTATCTTATTATCACATTTCAGAATCGCATTCAGTTTCGATTGGTACGTCTCTCTCTCTCTCTCTCTCTCTCTCTTTATTTATTTTTCGTTTTAAAAGATCCGTGATAATCGACGATATATTAATTTTGATTTGTTAGTAAGGACAAAACTAATTTCTACGACCACCTCTATTCTTTTATCTCCCGTCATATTTCAAAATAAATCTAATTGTAAGCAGATGATTGTTACAAAGAGAAATATTTTTTCTTTTTTTAAATATGACAGATATTTGTCCTTCCCATTTTGAGAAGGAAGAAAATAAACACAACTATGAACAGTTCAGTAAGGACAAAACTAATTTCTACGACCACCTCTATTCGTTTATCTCGTCATATTTCAAAATAAATCTAATTGTAAATGCCAAGCTAAAAGACTAATTGTAAGCAGATGATTGTTACAAAGAGAAATACTTGTTTTCTTTTTTAAATACGATAGATATTTGTCTCTTCCTTTTGAGAAGTACGGAAATAAACACAACTATGAATCGTTCTTAATTGATCTAAGCGTTCGATATTTAAAAAGATTTTCTAATTAAACTTACCGGGAAGTAACTTGCTGGGATCAATAAGTTCTGATATTTCAACAATTTCGTCCTTATGCGAAACGTATGGTAATAAACGTGCTATCTTATCCATCTCCTCGTGGGTTTTGCCAACCTAAAAAAAAATGATTTAAAATCTCTTTAAAAAAAAGATTATTTCGGTGACCATTTATTAAAATGAATTAGTCTATATAATTATGAATAAAGTAAATTTTATAAGTTTTATACGTTTATTTGATAGAGCATGAACTCATCGTTAGCAATCGATTCTTTTATAGGCGTGCTCTCATGTTTATTAAGTTGATGATCTAAATGTTAAACCGACTTAACGTACGACGACGCGAGTTCTTTTGATCTATAAGTTATAAGAAATTTCTCGTCAAATAAACTAACTGTTCCTAGTTGGTCGTAGTGTACACAAAAGAAGAGTAACTCATAAAGTATTTCTACACAGAGACGATTGGAAATCGATTTGTCGTCTACCAACGATTTTTTCTATTCTGCGAAAATTATATTGAAATGTTGTTAAATGTTTATATAAATTCGATCGTATTGTTTTTTGTTTTTTCTCTATCTTATAACGGGAACAATAATTATACTCTTTTTATATCATGTTTTATTTTCTAATACAACTTCTATTACAATTACGTAGTTGTTAATCGATTTACATTAGAAACGTATGACATTAGATTCGATTGTTTTCTTTATCTTGACTTATTTATTCGTTAAATTGCCTATCGTATGGCTACGTCTAATTATGCGATTTGTATCTAACAATAAATAAGTATTGTATATAATTGAATGCGACATCGATAGAATTCAAGTGTTACTCTTCTCTATACGGACCATATGTTACATTTAATTGGCGATTATCTAACGATCATGATCGTCGTTTTACGAATCGTCGATATATAGTTGTAACGTATCATTAAAAATCTTCTTAATTGCATACTAGGGATAAATTTAGTTGTGCAGTATACGTTAACATTTGATAAAATATATACAAATGAAAAATAAATCGGAATAAATTGTAGGAAATATTATTACCATTGATATACACAGTTTCAAATCATAGAAATTTTGTTTTTGAACGAACGATTGCGCAAGATCACTTTATCAAATTACGTTGTGTTATGTTTCAACGCGTTATGTTAATGCGTACGTAAATTCTAATTTGTAAATTCAATATATATTCACGATTCGATAAATTCAAGACTTTGTTTGACCCCTTGGAAATATTATGCAACGAATATATAAACTACGTGAACGCTAACTTTTATTACGCGATTCGTAATAAACAAACGGTATTCATTTCTGATTACAGTGTGAGTAAAGTTTCGTATCGTGAAAAAAAATTAAAATTAATCGAGAAAAGAAAAAACCATTCATATTATATATGTCATTTTAAGAAAACTTTTTTCTTCTTTTTTTTTTTTTTTAAAGAAATCATATCGTATTATTCGAAGAAAATGATTGCACGAAGAAGATTTTCAAATAAATTATGTACATCGTGACTATATCCTTCGATCTTTTGAATTTTCACGTATCTATGTAAAAATCTCGTCATTTGTCTATAGATAAACGTTGCTTGTAAAGAAAATTTCTTCTTTTTGACAGTAAATATTACAACCAATGGCCGTGAGAAAAATCGATCCTTCCGGTATGTGTGTATGTGTGTGTGGTAGTAAGCGAGGAACAGAAAGTGAGAAAGAACGTTGGACGAAGGAAATGATCGATTTAAATTCCATCCGGTGGCCCCGGTGGTCGTTCTATTCCTCGCGTTAACGATATATCCGTGCTCGCATGGAAAAGCAAATTTCCTCCTTGCAGTTTTGAAGAATCATGAAAATATAATGCTTAACGTCTTTCGCCGTACAAACGTTTACGTAATCGTCTATCAAGCAATACTATTAACGTCGCCACTGTTACGGATTCTGCTTATAGAGCTTGAAACTTACTTACGTAAAAGCTTTAAATAAGCGTTTGTGTACGTACACCCGCATAAAAGGGGAATCCGTAGAAAAAAAGGGCTTCAAGAGAGAGATAGAGTGAAAACTTACCTTGAGAAACACACCCAACACCGCAAGACCGTCCGATGCTTTCGCAGCTTCCGCAAATGTCTTGTACTTGCTTGTGTTCCAATGAACCAAATGAAGCTGAAAAGATAATAATAATAAGTAAATTCATCCGAATTTTTATTTATTCTATGCATTTTTACGTAACGAACATAACTAAAAGAGAAAATAATGTCAATTGGTTATCTTGAATCAACCTGTTAATTAATAATAGTCAATTGTACGTTGAAGGCAAGATTATTAATGATAAATCGTTTAAAAAAAATACGATTCTATGACAATTCTCGTTGATCTCACTGATTTCTTATTTATTCTTCAGGTGTTCCTAGAGATAAATAAGAATACATAAAAACAACTTACATACGTATCTTATTGTTAAAAGAAAAAGCTTAGGATTGGAGGTAAACTCGTGAGTTCGAACGAGCGACCGCGACGTGATTCATGCTCCACGTGAAATGAATTAACAACACGATACACGAGACTCGACGTCGATCGCTAGACCGAGACAACAACAACGACCTACAACCTACTTCTTCCTCAATCTTGTATTTTTTACTCGTAGAAAAAATTTGTTCGGAAAGGTGTTGCTAAATTATTCTCTATCAATGAGATAAAACGCAAGCAACGATACTTTTCCTTTGTTTCTAATGTTAACTATGTACTTATGTTAACTATCTATGTTATATGTTAACTATATATCTATTGCATAAGGTGAAAATGTCTCTCTTAATTAATTTATAAATTACAATTTTGAATGTAAAAATAAATGATTCAATGATGTTTTTGTAAGTGTTTTTAATAGATTATTAGAATCTTTATTATTCTCCATTTTAAGTGTAAATTTTTAACACTTCTACACTTCTATGTCGAGCGTGACTCGACATTTATTTTCTAAGACAGTTGTCTTATTAAATACATAATATATATATGAAAATAGCCTCATTTATTAGTTAAAGTAAATTTCAAATGACACGTTTTAAAATGTGGGAAGTAACTGATAAAATTGAAATATAATTCAATCGATTAACTCTTTGGGTACGGTGGTATTAAAAGGTCCCACCATTTTGATGCACCGTAATGCACGGTGGGACGTTTTTAATCCCACCTCGAAATATTTCAATAGCTACATGCTCATACGTTTATATTTCGTCTTATTTACATAAAACAATTGGCAGTAATATTTTTAACAAATGTTACAAATGTAAATCATTACTCTTTTTTTGTTTTAACATTATGTAATACTTCTATTAATAAAAATAAATGAAATAAAAATTAAATAAAATAAATTTAAATGAAATATTAATATATTAAATATATTAAATATTTATATATTAAATGATATAAAATTATTTAAATGAAATAAAAATTTTATTTCATTTAAAACGCAATAAAATTTCTATGCAACATAGGGCTATTTTATTATCTGGAATTCTGTGCCGCAAAGAGTTAACAGTTTTTAGCTAAATTTTAGAGATTATGAAAATATAAACAATTTTGTACAAATACCTCGCCAGCAAAAGCCTGACCATCAACGGTATGTTCGGAACCTCTGGAGTCGCTGCATCCCCAATGACAATGATATTGTTCAAGCTTGTAAATGTCATCCATTAGAGGTCCGCCGCTTAAAACTGCAATTTTAATTAATTTTATAATTTAAATGAAAGAAATCAAAATAAAAACAATACAATAATATAATAAGATTTTATAGTTTGATTTGTGTGAATAAATATTATAAAAGAACATTTCAGTTTAGAATTTGTATGAGTCTTATCTAAAAATACATGCATTCAAAAAATGAATGTTCAAATTGACGCATTCCTGAAATTGCTGCTGAGGTCGATCATCGTGAGATGAAAATAGAAAAAGTTAGATATAAATACAGTAAGTTAGAAAAATTCAGTAACGGAAAGTAAAGAGTAAGCAACAAAATTTTATAATTTAAAAAAATGGATTTTTTTTTTAAAATAACAAGTACATAAAGTGCTGCTATTGTTAATAGTAATTATAAACTATTACATATTATTTGTATTCTCATTGTTCTTCGTTTCCCTATCAATTTTCGATCGAAAAATTCGATAATGGAGAGTAAAGAGTAAGCAATAAGATTTTATAATTTAAAAAGATAGATCAAAAATAATAAGTATATATAAAGTATTGCTATTGTTGAAATAGAATATATAGCATAACATATAATAGTTATAAACTATTATATATTATTTGTATTTTTTCATTATTCCTCGTCTTTTCGTCAATTTTTGATCAGTGGAATTTTCACACAATTCTATGGCTTCATTTAACTGGAATATTCTCTGAAGACTCTGGTATAATATCTCTTTGACGTTTCTATTATATACAGGATGCACTTGATTAGACTAACCATACTTGTACAGGTCTGGTATGGGGGCAATAATGCAATTACAAAAATAAAGACTGTACTCATTTTGATATATCAGTTGAGATTATTGATACGAATGACAATATATTTAAAAAAAAATTGTATAAGAAGTGTTTCTTTTGAGATATTTTACAAATTGATTAATTATTCGATACTGGTAAAACTGTACTATAAAAATAAATAGTCATATATATATATACTATAGGTATAGAAAGTTATTTAAATGCTACGCATAATAGTAGATATATCTTTGTCCTCGTTTCGAAGACGCTCGAGGCAATTTGCAAAGGTACCAGTTTTCCTAATACCATCCTAGAACCCCTCATAAAAAGATTATCTATACTTTCATAGTTATTTATTTGACGGGAATCATTGACACATTTAACACATTGATTTTTTTTAGAATTTGGAAAATATGTTCATATTATAGAAAGTAAAGTTTTATTTCTAACTCGTTAAAAACTATAAAACAAACGAAAGGATACAACGAACGAAGGAATGTGTTTAATTAGTCATGCCGAGTAACAAGATTGGAAAGAAAAAAAAAGTCAGCTTCGCAATCTTGGCGTGAAAAATATTAACATATCCTAGAGCGATTGGTCACGGGGTAAGGGAACTCTATGGTACTCTACATATGTGTTATTTGTACCAACACTTAGACGTCCAAGCGAAGTGACCACTATGTGTTACGTTTCCTCCTCCCTTTTCCACTCTCCTCCTTTATTCTTTTTAGGTCTCTCACGATGCAAGCGCCAGGAAGGCGATTGCAACCGACAACATTGAATTGCAGATCGTAGAAAATGCAAATCTCGAGTGTTGTCGTGGTGGTAGTGATGGTGCTGGTGCTCGAGAAATTTGCGATCGTCGTGCAAATCATGATTTCAATATACTATATATATGATTTCAGTCGTGATTTGAATATGTATGTGATCGAACGTATTCTTTTGTAGAAAAAAATATTATACCAATAATCCTCATTCGTAGAAGATGAATTTGAAATTAAAGAGAAAGAGAGAGAATAACTTACAAGTGCCATCACCATCGGTATCGACTCTCCAACAATATCCTGGATTGACCAACTTTCGGGAAGCAGTGGCAGGATATTTCCAACGAAGAGGTTTGCTACTTAAAGCCTCGTGGTCGGATTCTACCCGATCGGTTTCGATATTCACCGGGCTCTGTCTCGAGCCCGCTGCCATTGGGAATTTCTCCACCCATGTACTGGGTCCTGTAGAAAAACAAAAACAAAAAAAATATAATATATATAACTTATTTTACTTTTTTTCTTATCGCAAAGGCAATTATCACGTATTAAATTATATCCTTTGTAATTGATGGCAAATCTTTCTAATCTTATCAGCGAGAGTGTTAAAAAAACGTAGCTTTCTTATCTCGAAAAAAAAAAGAAAAGAAATAAAGAAGAATAAAAAGGAAAAAAGAAGAAAAAAGAAACAACAGGATCAATGCATTTAGTGATATCGATATAATATGGATTTATCAGAGTAAAAACGACTTATGTACGATTAGAGTAATATATCAAATAAAGAAATGGATTAACAATCTCGAGACAACGAACAAATTACCATATTTGGATAGTCCCTAAGAGAAAGACGCTAATATCAAGATATGTGACGACTTTTTTGTTTATCGTATACCTTTTATTGTAATAATAGTGGGGCATTTGGAATGGATATACTTATATGTGTATGTGAGCTAGCTAATCGAAAAAGAAGAAAAAGAAAAAGAAAAGTAGTGCGGTCAATGCGCTTAAGAATGCAATTCGCATCGTATTCGGCTCGTATTCTTTGCTAATTCGCGTAGAATAAAGAGTCACATGCTCCTTGTTCAAACTCAACGAAATTGTTATCGGTTACGTGTGTCACGTGCAGCTGATTCCCATTAATTTCTTCTTATCAACGCTTGTGATTCATCCCGTTCTTGTGGTCTCGATGTTTCTCTTCTCCCTTTTGAAAGAATCAACAACTTTTTAAATTCTTTTAAACGAGATCAAACATACAAGGACAACAAAAAGAAGTTTTCTTTTACAACTAGGAAAGAAATTAATACAATTAAATAAAGTAGAAAAAAAATAACTTCAAAAAGGTATTTTTCTTGACGAAAAAATTGAATTTCTTTTGCTTGCTTTTTCCTGCTTTTCAAGGTCGTTGAAACCTCGGTTTCAAGGGTATCCTCGAGTCTGACACAATATCGATGATGAAATCATAGTCACGTGCGGAACAGAGTCGCGCGTCATTAATTTGCTAATCGGTGAGAGCCCAATACTAAAAAGCCTTTGAGTCTTTATGCGACTAGAGTTAGCGTGAAATATAAATTGTTGATCCGTTCTAAGCTTCCCGATAAAAAGAGATCGTATTACAATCGTGTATCGACTTTTATCCGTCTTATCTCGTTGCTGATATTTTCATAACGCATAAAGCTAAAATATTTTTCAAACTCTCAATACAAATATACACAAATGGAAAATCTGTATTCTATATTTTGTCTAAAATAGGAAAAGGTTATCGGAAATATTTATATTTCTCATGCATTTCCAAGTTTTTGTTCGTTATTATTGCAGATCTCATTCTCAACTAATAATTCTAAGTTTTACTTAATCATTTTCTTTATCAAGTATAAATGCTGTTTAATCTTAATTTAAGAAATTTACATAATAGATGATATACTTATGTCTATATAAATGGATATCTCTCTCTCTCTCTCTCTCTCTCTCTATTACCAGCATTTATGTACAATTATGCAATCGCGTACATATTTCAACTTATGCTAAATATATTTAGTTACTGTGACGTATACTAAAATAAATGTAATAAAGATAAATAAAAATGTCGTTTGGTTGTTCGAAGTTAGAAGGATTCAACAAACGAAGCACGTTCGTAGAGTTACAATTCCGTATGGGGGAGTGAAAAAGAAGCCTCTTGCGAAGAAAGAAGGTTTCCATTTCGGTAGGTCGTGATAATCGGGAACGAGAAGAAACGAGGAGAAACGACGAGGAACGATGAGAAACGATGAGAAACCGGTTCGGTAATTCTAGTTCTTTTAGCTTTCACGAGAACGGAGAGTTGTACGATCATCGGTATATGTATGTAGAAAATGACAGAGATAAAAGAACTTTGTTTTACGCTCTTTTAATATAAATACATATAAGCGCACATTCACATTGAAGATCTTGACAGAGTCCTTGACAAGTGCAGTTTCGTTGAACGACTTTCAGCGAATAAATTAGATAGGTATATACTTAAATCTTTACTATTCTGTCATACAATAAAGATAATATTGTTAGAGAAAACACAATATGTCAGCACATATACATATCTAATATTATTTTCCTTCATAATTAGATCACATCCAAAGATAAGCAGAAATAAATATCTTAAGTATACCTCTATATAAGTGACATAAGCAAAAATTATTCTTCATTTTGTGCTTTTCACTCTGTGATGTAACAAATATTATTCTGTATGAAGTCGGTAGTAGTTTTGATAACGTAAATTATAACGTTTATAATAACGCGTATATGGCAAAAAATTTTGTAGAAAAATCCTATCTATGTAGATATATTCTTGTGTACGATTTTTATTCGTAGTATTAAAAGCATACCATAATCAGTTACGAGCGAGATGATGGAAATATGCGAAATTAAATATACTATAATATATTTATATATATTTTAGATATAGTATAGAAGAAGAATTATGAAGCTATTTTTAATTTCGTAGCGATCAACCTTATTCAATTCCCGTTTGTTCAACCTTCCTGACAATGAATCAGCTGATAACAAGGAAATTGTTAAATGTGACAAATAGCAATCGATTGATCGATCGATCGATCAATCAACGACGGAGTTTCACCTTTAAGAAATTAACTGTTTTTTATGTTTCTTATTTTTTTATGATCTTGCACCCGACACGGTTAAAACATTCCATATAAAAAAAGGTAAATATTTAAATTATTTTTTCTCGATTATTCAGTCAAGTAAAAATATTATTAAAAGATAGTCATAATTAAATAATTTCATATAAATCATTTCAGAATGATTAATTATTGGTTATGTACTAGTTCCTATAACTTATATTTATGATGTTCAAAAATCGATCTCTCTCTCTCTCTTAAAAAAAAGAAAAAAAATATAATATATAAAAAAACAGAGCAACTGTTAGAGCTAAATATGCTAAAAATTAATAATTTATAAATATTAAATTATTAATTATTACCTTAAATAAGATAATAACAGCTTAATCGGTTATAATAAATAGAGTCGGCCATTTTAAGAATATTAATAATTAAAAGTTTTGATAATATTTACGATCGAATCATTTAACCATGTCAATGAAATTTAAGATTATATTATTATATAATATCGTGTCATGCGATTAAACGATTGACGATTAAAAAATGATTTAAAAGGATGTAAAAGTCTATGAATATATTTGAAAGAGGTTCACAGAACGTGTGTTAGGTTATGAAATCAAAAGGCACGCTCTTTATAAAGCGTGAACGATCCTACGACGACAAATAAAATGTGAGTAAGATGCCGTTCCTTTTATGTAAAGACAGGAAAAGCGCGGGCGTGTAAATCATCCGCAATCTCGTCCTTTATCGATCGTTTTTTCTTTCGATCATTTCTATTCTAAGCACCTATCTTTTATTCTCTTTCTCTCTTTTTTTCTTTTTTCTTCTTCCTGTTTCTTTTACCTTAATCTCTTTCTAACCTTAATATTTGTATTGATACCATATACTCGGGGGTACAGTCAACTTAAAAGTATATTCACGTATGCACATACCTACTATACGAATACAATCGCAAATTATACGAGTTAAAAGTTAATTATTCGAAACACGCGTTAGAGGATCGCTTATTTAATGAGCTAATCAATGTTAAGCATCAATTCGTTTCGTTTTATACGACTCTTTTTGTTTTCCTGAGTGGCCTTTGTCTTTCCGTGCTCATTAAAAAACGTAAAGCTTTAGTTTCCTTAAAGTATAAATATATTCAAAGAGTTAAAAACTTCTTTAAAGAAGACGAAGAAAATATTTGTAGTTATTTTATATATTTTTGGTTATATACATTGAATGTTTTAATGAGATTTAATGATAGAATCATTGGTCAAAGTTAGGGTTATATAAAAACAGTGAGTGTTCGTTAAAATCGAATACGGTTACGTTTATTAGATGTTTCCTTGAGAACTATGTTGATATAGTGTATTTTTTAATGGAGAAAATTTTAAAATAATTACATTAATATATCTTTATTAGATATTTAATGAGTTACAAATAAAAGTTTTATTTATAACAAGTGAATTAAATAAATAAGAAAATAATCACAGACAAAAATAGAGAAAAATCGTACGTGTTGATATTACTGTAAAAACAAGTTTTTTTAAAATATCAGAATCAGTTTAATACTAATAATAGAAAGTACATTTGTTTAAAAATGACATATCTAATATTATATTTAGATCAGATATTTTTTCTATTAGAGGAAAATTTTCAATTCAAAGTCATTACTGGCCAAGAACGTTGAACATTATTTTCGTATTAGTTTAATTCATTTATTATCAATAAAGTTTTTAAATTAAACATGTAAATACATTGTAATGAATGTATACTTATGTATTTATTTCTTTATTTTCTTCATTCTAAATACACTATATAAATAGTTTTGAATGAAAAATCTAGTAAGCATAACGTTATATACGATTTTAAGGTACACTCACTGTATATAGACGCAAATATAAAATACAATACCTAATTGGATAAAATTAAATCGATTAGCGTTATGATAATGGAATAAAAAAAAATGCACATATACACCCAACATTAACGTTGTTTCTACGTTGACGACATTTGATACTGATAAAAAGGCACGATAATAAAAGAATATTATTCGTCGTTTTATCCTGTATCGTTATCTTTGCTAGTAAAAACGAGTATTTTTATTTCACGAGAACGCAAATGTATTCTTTTTTTTTATGTTTCGCATACTGAGCACTCTCAAAGATCCTAATTTATCCGAGATAACAATTGGAGATTTTGATACTTCATTATCTACCATGAAACCGATTCTAACCAGTGGTAAATAATATTTCCACTGAAGACCATTTATGAGATGCCGGTTCTTCCCGACTTGAAAATAAGCTGAGCTTGTCCTTAATATGTTGGGTTAACTAACTGAACGAATACGCTCGGCTTAGCACTTGGAATTAATTTCAATTAATACCGATGATTAAAATACATATTCGCATCGACCCATTTAGGTAACTTAACGAAACTACTGATGGTAACGTTCTAGTTACAATATCTTTGTTTACTAAGTCGATCTGCCGAAAATTATTTTATCACGAATTTTTCATTTTCATTTCAATCTACTTTCTTAAATCATATTTTTACAAAAGCGAAATTTTATTATAAAAACGACTTGGGGATTACAAATAAACACACAGTATAGTACGCAGCAGGTAGAGGAAAGTTTACTCGGAATATTATTTTCAGCAAAACGTTTTTTTTTTCGCGTTCGAAGAAGAAGAAGAACTTGCGATTGGTATAAGTACAATAATTGCGCGTGTCATTTCGATAAATTTTATGACTTGCAACATAGGATCTTACGACGATGGGAAGATAAACAACGTTCGATGAAAAGGGTCAACAGGTTGTTGGATATCTAACAAAAGCATCCCAAGCACGATCATTAGCGCGCTCCGAATAATGTCATTAACTTGAAACGTCCAAGAATTCCACGTGTCTCGTATAATCAACGCGCCGATGACTTTACAAACGACGTGAGATCACTGTTTTCTTTTCGCGAGGAAAATGAATGGTTAGGTGAATTATATGTTGCTCGACTATACGTTGCAATAATTTCGTGAATATGAAGTGAATTTTATTCGAGTATACTGAGTGTTCGATAACGAACGACTTGCCGTTTGAATGGATTGGATCAGAGAAGTTAAAAAAAAGTGATTTCTCTTTATCTTTAGCCGGTATCGCAGAAAAAATAAATTAGCGATTCTACTAGACAACTAGAAATAATATCTGCTCGTTATTTTTATCCCTTTATTTCTTATCCTTTAAATAACGAAAAAAAAAAACAAAGAAACAAAATATTTTCTACTGGTAAACTGGTAGCCGACCAATTTTCTCTGTACTCTTCCATTTGAAGGTTCTAAATATTAATGCAAACCCAATAGAAAATGTGCGAATCTGAAAGGTACATAGCAACATGTCGGTTATTATTATAACACAAATCGATATATGCATTTGTGCTGTTAACACTTTTACAAAAGTATCTATCGCCTAGTATATCTACCCATACTGCGTAAAAGATAACTTATCCAACAATGTCAGCAGTCAATACTTGTTACGATATTCAATTTCTTCATCTTTCTTAATTTGAACGTTCGATCTAACGTAAACACGTAGCGAAGACTATAATAAAATATTTTATCAATTAGATTGCAATTAATAAGTCGTTAAACTTTATTCTCCTCGCGTTTACGTTTTATTTTTATTTTTGTATTTTCAAAGAAAGGACTTCCTTCCGTTCAACGAATAGCTAATTTATATTCAACTTGAGGAACAATCCATAAGTCGATAAAAGGAAATCATTTTCCTTTTAATTAAATGCAGTCTTAACGAAGACAAAAGAAAACAAGTAAGTATGTGTGGACTCGTGAACAACGGAAAGTAGGATATAGAAAAAAGGATACCTTAATCGTTAGGTAGTCGAAGGTAGCGCGTGACATTCGCGTTGCCGATGAGATTATCGCATGCCATTGGTTAGAAATAATGCTTAGAAGAAGCGACTTTCTAAAGTTTCCTTGTATTGTATATAAATGAACGTGTTTGCAAAACCTCGCGTTTGTAGAGTTTCCCTTTATTCCCCGTAGTGTGTTCGTACATTACATAGAGAGACATTTATAAAAGAAATCACTTAATCGAAGCTCTTTTAGTTTGGGTAACGTGACGGGACGAAGCTAATAATCGTATAGGCTAATACTAAGAAGAAGAATACGTCTATCTACTATATATACTATATATCTATATATATAGTCATGGAATCATAGCGTTCGCCATCGTACTTCCAATCGCGGTCGTTTCAGAGATAGCCCCCGACAAATTGGCCCGAGATTGTGAGGGTGTTCAAGAGGAGAGTAAGGCAAAGAGGGAGGTAGAAAGAAAGAGAACGATTTCGGAGGCATGCAGAATAGGGGCCAAGCAAAAGCCAAAGCGACTACTATGATCCAATGCGAAAACTGGGTCTGCGACCTGATGTCCTCGCGTTTGCGACCGCATGCGATATACCCGCCGCGCGCGTACGTATAGCAAAGAACGAGCGCGTGCCTACACACTTTAAACAGGGACAGGTGCATCGGCCTGAAAGCACGAAGGGAAAACTATTGATTTTCATTTTACTTTACCTACCTACCTGCCTACCTACCTACCTACCGAGCAAACCACTGAGATTACCCCCCACCCACTCCTTTCTTTAGGGGAGCGACCTACGCGAGAGAACTCCTTCGAAAAGTTTTTTTGTCATGGGTCTTTGGCACGGCCAGTACGGCCTCTATTACATACAAAAGACAATGCACTTTAGCTTGCTATGTCTCATGTCAGCTAAAACGCATGATTTTAATATCCTAACATATAATTAACTCCCTATAATTTCTTTACAATCGGAAAGAGATATTACTTTTTCTTCGATTATCCGCCTTTCTTGGTCTTTCTGCTTTATTTCAAACTTGGTTTTCCCCTCTAGGATACTTCCATCACGTTTATTTACCTCTATTAACAAATATCACATTTTTATTCGCGGCGCAAGCTCGAAAATCATAACGCGCGCGAAACGATGCTGCGCGGAACGAGGTTATCGCAATGTAGAATCGTAAACGGGAAAGCTTCCAGGTATAGAGGATGACAATCGGAATGATTAAAAAAACTAGAAAATATTATAATTGTTTAAACGGACGTATCGCGTCTTTACTAATCGCGCGCGTAATCAATAAGTTCGGTAATACGAGCTAATTTGTATGACTCGTAAAACGATAAAGTAAACGAGCACGAGACGTGGGCATACACGTATATTAGCATACATAAATACATATGTATTTACATAGAGTAGAATATAATGCGCATCTTTTCGCTATCACAGCAGCAGCAACAAAGCAACAGATGCTTTTATATTTTTTAAACGTTTCTTCATTACCGCTTTTCGAATATACAACCGACCAGACAATGTAAAAGAAATCGTTAGATTCTAAGAGAAAGTACAACACTATTATTATTCTCCGTAAGAGAGAGAAAGAAAGAAAGAGAGAGAGAGAGAGAGGGAGAGAGAGGTAAAAAAAGTATAAAGGACAAACAAACTTACCGTTTCGAGTTGAGTAGTCCCATTCGTTCTTGGAACCCATAGCGGATGGCAAGGACTATAGATGAATCGAAAATTTAAATCCGCGTAGTTGAGATCCGAGTATAACTTGGTCCCGCTCGTTTTGTCGATTTGAACCGCTCTTTTGCTAGATCAAACAACGCGCCACCTTCCTCTGCTTTCTCAAGATTTCCGAAAGGAAATATTTCGACCGGAGGAATTGGATAATGCTTGGAGAACTTGGAATGATCGACAGTGCGTGCGTGTGTACGCGAATACGTGCAACGTTACAGGTCACAAGAAAATGTAAATAAAGGAGAAATCTTTTTTCTATTCGTGAAAGAATGGAATTGGAAAATCGGTTGATTGTGAGCGTATAATCTTCGGAACCGTTTTCGTCTTTCTCATCAATCTTTATATGGGATGGATGAATGAATGGATGGATGGATGCCTTTCGTTCCAACTCGTCCCAACTCGTTCCGACTCAACAACGACCGTCTGTGTGTGTCGTGTCCACTTCTTACACGAGAATTTCCACGAATGTAATGCCGGCCGGCGGCGCGTCCCTATAGTTTATAACGCGCGCGGTCACGTGACCGAAACTCACTCCTACGCGCATGCGCCGCTCATTGTGCACACGTGCGGCTTTACCCCTACTCCAATGGGACTTGTCAGGCGCGCGTACATAAAACGAGAAAAGTGCTCTTGCTGGTGTTTTATTGTTTTTTCTTTCCCCTCTTATACAATATTTGTCTGTAACCAAAATGAAAGCATTTTTTGAGAAAATTAAGCATCATTTTTATAAATTACTCGTTATTAATTAGCCACATCTGTTGATACCATTTATACCTATTGTTACACTCAAAAAATATCTTTCAATTGAATATCTTGGAAAAAGAAAAAAATATAAATGACTTACAAGTGTAAATAACAGACGAGTTCTAAGTATTCTAAGATAGTTTACAACTAACTTCGCCAGACCTCGGTATGATAACATAAAGAAAAGACCAGCTGGTCGTGATCTGTTCTTTATATCGAAGAACCAAAAGAACGGTAAAAAGGAAAACACTCTTATACGGAGTGTAAGGTTGTTCTTCGAGGAAATACGCATCTTTCTTTCATCTTATTAAACGTCTGGTAATATTTGTCACGATAACGTTATGTCATAGTACGTGCTTCATAAACGTCATCGTTCTGCCTCCATTATATATCAATAAAATGAATCGAGTCTACCAATAAAAATTAATGAATTCCAGTAATTTCTATCTCAAAGCATATCCGCAAATCTCCAGTTATTTCGAGTTTATCAAAATTCGTCCGAGATCCGAATGTCTTTCCAATTTTCTCAATTTAATCGATATAAAACGTATACTCACCTGCTGTACAACTATTAATCGTTGATATAATTTTATCAGACAGTATCTGTTATGAAAAATACAAAACAATTGTATTCTTTTGTGCATAAATGTTTCTCTCTCTGTTTTTATAATAAATGAATTTATATCGTAAAACGTTTTCCTTGTTTTGAATGGTTTTGATAGTATATAGTTCATATTATATACTCGCATCTTTTGAAAATTGTTGAAAGTCAGCAAAAAAGGATGGTAAAATATGAAATTTATTCATTTGTGGCAACTGACGCAAACGACCGAACGTCGTATTCGTCGTCGTCGTCGTCGTCGCATAGCGTTCGTCCAGAAATTGTTAGCTTCAGTCTGCATTTCAATTCGAAATACATGCAACCCGTGTGAATACGAAATTGTATTCTATAACACCGACAAACTTTTCAGCACCTTACATAATCAAATAAATTGAAAAATGTCGTATAATCGTGGTTACGTTATCGCGATCGAGTAATAATCTAAATTCGGTGAGAAAAAATAAATTAGCTTATAATAGTTCGGGAAATTATATGAATAATAGGAATTTCGTAAAAACATAATGTATATTTGGATACTTTGATGAAAACGACGCGAGAACTTACATTTTAATGATACAAAAAGGAGACACAAGTCATGTCTATATAGTAATTATGCTCTAAACGTAGCCCGCTCGACTTTGGAAGTATAACGATCGATCATTTTCGCGTGACTCTCGTTCGTTCCTTCCTATTCGTACGTTCTTTTTTCTTTTTTTTTAAGGATCATTCTTATAGTCACGATTCGATTTCGTTTACCTTTCCCGATGTTACAGATTTTTTAATCTTACCCAAAAGAATTTTCGTTCACACATCCCTACGAAAAAGCTTAAAACTTAAGACGACAAGTACAAAGGACGCACACGTTGTACCCTAAAATGGCTTTTTATTAACTCGTAACCTTACACGTTTTTAATATGTAGTACTTGCCATAAATACATTTCCGTAAGTGTATAATCATTGTTTCAATATTTCATTCATTCATCCTCGTCGACGAGCGTGCTTGAACTACGCACGTAGGCTTTAAAATCATTTCGAAAAAAAAAAACATTCTAGAATATTAAAAAAAAACTCTCTTTTATACGCGATTACCTCCTAATTTTTAAAATTTAAATTAATCTTTTTTTTATTTTTTGTTTCGCTTAGCGAAAAATTATACCGACGCAATGACGTTTATCTTGGAGATGAAAATATTGTTGAACCTGCCATTATAACTCTATACCTAAATATATTATATATATATATATATATATATAAATTGTGTAAATCGTATGGACGATACGATAGTGTAATAAACTTGCCATTTTTGTTCTCTTGTCTCGGCAAATAATAATTTTGCATGAATTTAAGTGCGTCCAATCGATAAATCATTTTACATTGAAATACAAAAATGACGATGAAATTGTTATCATTTACTTATATTACGTAAGCATATCTTCCTTCGTCTATTTGCTTTTTTCACATTTTTGTTCGTATCCTTTATACAATTATAAAATATTTCGAAGATATACACGTATTCGATCAATGAAGTCCTTGTGGACAAAAGGAGCCTTGTGGGCCCTTCATTACGATAGAATTTCTTTCAAACGAATTTTTCTTATAGCTTTCAAATCGCATCGTTTCTTGTCATATACATATTTACGTATGAAGATATTGTACACGACTATTATACATAATCTCCATTTTCACAATAATACGATGTAGAGTTTTAAAGAAGATGCACGAGCGATGGATGATATGATTAAAAGCATGATATGAGAAGAACTTGTTTATCGCAGCTTGCGAAAAAGATAAATAAATTCATTACAGCGAATTTAAAGGAGAATATTTTCTCTTTTTTTTCATTATCCGATTATATAAATACAAGAAAAATACATACTTACATGCGCCTTCTATATTTCTTACCTCCTAATTCATAAAAAAGTATTAATAATTAAGCGTCGATAGATAATCATTATTTTTCTGCTATCAAAACTAACTTTCATTATAGAATAAAGAAAAAAAGAAAGGAATAGTATAGAAAGAAAATAAAAAATAGAAAAATAAACTACTTTTGTGTGTGTGTGTGTGTGTATGTATCTGTGTGTATGCATGAGACTTCTTAAACGAAAGAATACATCACTCTAATATCTTGACTGCGCACACGTAGTAAAAAAGTTAGTAAAAAGTTTTTCTGCGATAAACAAGAGATAATGAAAAGGACTCAATCGTCGTGTTATCAACTCTCAGAGTTTACAAAGACGCGAATTAATAGATTATATATATATTTCAAGTAATTTAGCTTGCACACGCATACACACATACACACACATACGAAACATCCATTTGCTATGTTACATACAATAGTTATTACCATTCACACGACTTTCATAGGAGTTTCACCCAATATTTGCGATTTTGTTAGGGTTGCGTCAGGGAGTCTGTGTGTCTGTCTGTCTGTCCGTCTGTCGGTAATGAGACGAATAAAAGACGAAACGCCTTTAAAACTCGAGGTTGCACAGGATGATACTTTGTTTCTTTTTTCTTTTCCTTTTTTCTTTCATTCTTTTCTTTTTTTTCTTTTTTTTTTTTTTGTTATAAATCGTTTCTTACATTTCCTTTTTCAAAAATATCAGGAAAAAGTATCGAGGTATCGAAGAAACACACGGGGCTGTAGTACGTGTTAGATATTTTACCCGTTTATCGCGTCCCGCACGTTAAATTATTAGCATTGGTGTTTAGCGTTACGCTAAAATATTACAAAAATGATTATAAAACAAAACGTGTCCTTGAACAACAAGCCGCCGAACACGTTCTGAATAACGTTTTTTTTCTTTTTTTATTTTCTTTTACGATTTCGCGTTGATTTTTCTCCCCGTTCTCTTTTTAGTTAATTTTTTTCTTTTTTTTACTTGTAGCGCTAACTATTTAATCTCATTTCCCCATTTGTTAAATATTAATTATTTTTTGGCTTGGTAACTATGTAATATCTAAATTATATAAGGTATATTATTTGTGTATGAATGCGTTGGTATTTAAATCAATGTTAAAAATCATTCGTTAACGTTGATCTAAATTCCTTGTTAAAATTGATTGTAATAGAAATTTCTCAAAATGAAAAGGCAGAGTTAAACTTATCTCTCCGGCGATATAATCGTACAATTTGTTGTTCCCAAAAAACGTCGTTGCCACGAATTGTGCGTGAAAAAGAAGAAAAAGAAGAAAAAGTAGGACCGATGCTGAATTTTTTACACATAAAAGAACGTAATTGTTACGACGTTTGTCTGGCAGTATTTAAATATCTTTGTTCTAAATACCTTACAGACAATGTCTATCGAACAGCAAATAGGTATAATATATATATTATTATTATTATTATTATTATTATTATTATTATTATTATTATTATTATTTTTATATTTTGTCTTTAATCTGAATGGCCTACGGCGCCAATGGAAGCATTTTGCTGTCACTTTTCAATGGCATTGCACGAATCATCAATATTTTTGAAAATTTTATAATTAAGGGCTCGTCATCGGGTTTTCTTCAACTGTAGAACATTTATTTATCAAAACAACAATGATTCCGCTAAGCACCAGTTCGATTAAATCTTAAAAGATGTTAAAGTTAATGAACTAAAATTCGGTTCCGTTAAACTGACGTTTTTAATCACCGGCTGTACTACACATCGTATAGTATAACGATTGTATTACTTTTCTGGCAGTGTTATATGTTGCACATACGATTAAAAGTTTCTTTAGAATTCTCAAATACTTCTTGAAGAAACTTGATCGATTTGTCAAGTTTATATTATGGCAATAAGCCGTAGATCTAATAGGCGCAAGTACGCTAGGTAGAATTGTACGCTTATTGCTTAGAAAAATGGTACTGATTACTAAAATACGAAAGTCGTTGCTGTCTCTTGAGCATTATTTCGAATAAAAGTATACCTTGTCGTCGTCCTATCACTGTTGTTGTTGTTGTTGTTGCTGCTGCTACTGTTGCTGCTGCTGCTGATTCTACAATGATCTAAATTAAATTTACTCGTTCAATCGGAGCAGTTAATCCTTCTTTATAGTTTGAATTCGTTACGAAAGGCAACGTGTGATTTGTATTCCATACTCCTTAAAAAATACTTTTTCGATAAATGAAATAGAAAAGAAGATTCAATGAAATACGTTAATGGAGGTTATAAAAGTTTGTTCTCTTAAGTTCACGTTAAACGTAAGGCCAACGTTTCAGTTTAAACTTGTAGTTATAGTGACAATCAATTTGTCCGTAGTTATAAACGTAATAAGTAAAAACGTGCAAGTAGATTACTTCTCGCGAAGAAATCTTTCGGTTTCTTATTTGATACCTCGTGCAATAAAAGTAAAAGTTCAATGTTCAGTGATCGCTGTAAACGTTTAGAGCCCCGTAATTTTCAACGTTTCCGCCAAACTGAGATTTCTTATAAGAATCCTTTTGCTTTTGCACGTGTATCGGTGATGCATCTCCGAGCATAGCTAACATATATTTGCGCGTAGGCGAGTGCACTGCATTTTGTTAGGGAGGCACGTATGGGGGCGGTTTTCTGTACGTCGGCGTAGGTTTTGGACGATTTTGTCGATTCGTATCGCGATTCGTCGCGAACGGCGGTGGTGGTTGGTAAGGCTCCTCAGAATTTTCTTTCGGTAACATTGGTACGTCAGCTCCGTCTTCGCTCTTTTGATATTCCGGAGGTGGAAGAGGTGGTTTCTCTTCTTTCAAGATAACGGGCGACTTGTTGCCTGATCACAGATCAAACAATTAGATTATGAGATCAAAAAAATACAAAATGGGAAATAAAAAATACAATTTCTTAATAGTACGTACCTGGATCTGGTTTTTCATCAAGCTCGTCTTGAAATATCACGGGTATTCCTTTGCTACGAAAACTCTGTCGCTCATCGTCCTGTTCGCTGACGCTCATCTTCCCGCTGCGTCTTCGTTTGTAAAGTATGCAAGCTATGACACCGGCGAAAATGAGCATAGCCGCTACTATTATTGCAGGAAGAACGAAGGTGATGAGATAATCATCGTGAAATGCTCCGACAGAAGTGGAATCGTCGACGGGTGGTGCATTACCATCTGGAGAATGAACGCCCGTCAATTCACCGCGACATATTCCCATTGGTATTACGGTTATTTGCTTAACCGGAAATTTCACACCCATCACGTCTAAGACCTCGTCCGTCACCGATCTCCTATCATTGTCACTTTTTACCAATACCGCTCGTAATCTACCAACTTCTTCGTGTGCGCAATAAGTTGTTGGTAATGTTCTATTGTGCCACGTAATGACGGTACTGCCGTTGGAAATGCTGTGCAATGAAATAGCACTGGTATCACGATCGTTGTACAAGTCGCGTAATTTTTCTATAAAATCACGTTTTTGCATTGCTGAATGAGCAAACGATTCGTAAGGTATATCCAAAGTCATAGAAAACTCAACCGTATGCGACATAAACGGAGCTTGATGTACGACAACTACTAAACCATCTGTAGCACTAGCACCTGAAATTACACAAAATTGAGCCAAATTATTTTCAATATTTCATTTTATTCATTCTTCATTATTATAGATTCAATATTTCTAAATACCTTCTCTATCTGTCACGACCAATTGATATTCCTTTCGACCTATGTCATTATGTAAAGGTACACCATAAAATTCTTGATTTTTACTATCAAACTGTAGCCATTCATTGGCCGGAATGGGTGTACGGTCAATCGTTAATAAAGACATTTTCATATTACGAGAAGATCCATCCTCTGCATCAAAGAACGTGTCCTGTAAATGTACAAAAAATTCATTTCTCGCGTGTGTGTCTCATCGAAATAAAAGATAAAAGAAATATATGTACTTCTGGGACTTTGAACACGAGCAACTGTCCTACGGTGGCATTGACATGATCCACTTGATTTCTTGGTACAGGAGGGAAGTTCACTTTGGGTTCTTCGGTATGAATTTTAGGTATTCCCGCCGATTGATTCATATCATCACATTGGCCAATTCCTTGGAAAACAACACGCTTAACTCTTATTTCGGATTCCAAAGCTCTTCTCAATAAGGGACTAGGGTCTCCATCCTTATCGATTAAAATCTAAAAAGACAGAGATAATAGTGCAAATAAAGAATTTTGAATTTTACACTTATATTTTCTATATAAATATCTCTGATACATACGCGTAACAATTCATTTATGTGATCTTTGGGACACTCGCTACTCCGGGGGAAGGTGTCGTTCATCCAAGTGAAAATAGCTTGATCGTGATCAATGTCGATTGCTCGTACCGTTATATATTGTGGATCCGCGTCACCATACAATTCAGCCAAACTTCCGATTACCTTAAACAAAACAGTTATATTATACTTAACAGTTATATCGTACTATACATACTAGTATAAATTAAAAACATTATCTATCTCATGCTAATACCTGTAATTTCCAATCAACGTCGGTTGGAAAACGATTGCGTTTATCTATTTTCAGATAAATACTAAATTCATGATTGACGATGCGACTTAATCTGTGCTGTTGAACGTGAACATCTAATATATCTGAAATATTTAGTCCGCCGCTATCCGTGGCCACCAATTCATAAGTCCAAGTAGAAATGTCGTTTTCTAGAGGTCTGTATAATCAATGAAATTATTTAAATAACGTGAAATTTTATAATATTCTGGTCTTTATGTACTTACAGTCCATAGACTTCTTGAGTATGAGGATTGAATTGAAGCCAATTGGTCGGTTTGATCGGTACACCTTGTAGATATAGACCCAATTTGAGATTTTTCGTATTACCATCCTCGGTATCACTGAAGGTGTCAGCAGGTATAAAGTAACTTAATGGTTTGCCAGCAACTACTCGAAGTTTCTTCAATCTTCTGTCCTTTTTGGGTGGTAAATTGATAACCGGAGTTAGAATATTTTCTGTTGTTGGTGGTATAGTAACGATAGTAGTTGGTTGTTGAGGAGTCGTAGTGGTTGTAGTAGCGCTAGTAGTAGTAGTAGTAGTAGTAGAAGTAGAAGTAGTAGTAGTAGTAGCAGCAGCAGCAGCAACAGCAGAAACATTGGATGTACTCGCAGTCGTTGGTGTTGCATGTATTTCTAATGTTGTGTTAAATGTAGAAGATACCGTAGCAGGTTGCGTGGGTGGGATAGTTGTAGGGACACTTGTACTACTAACAGTAGTAGATGTCGCAATCGGGGTCGTTGTTGGTTGGTGCGTTGCAGGTACTGTTGTTCCATACGTAGGCTAAATAGAAATCGAATTAATGTAATAGGGTAATAGAGTAATAGATTATAGTAAATTGATAAACCTTGATCATATTCCTCGAAAGAAAAAAATGAAATCACATTTCTTTTAAAAACTTGAAATTATTTTACACCTGACGACGACGACGACGTAATGCGAGTAAGCAGGAAATTTGTGAATATTTGATGCAGACGAGGCGGTAATCGAAATAGGAGTTGAAAATGGACTATCATACAAATGTAAAAGCACAAAGCATAGAAGCATTACCTCTTCGAACGTAACGTTAGCAATAACAGTGGTAGCTTCTGTTTCTGCTTTTCCGGTAGCGCTGCTTGAAGCAGCTGTTGCGCTAAATTGAAGCGTAGTAGTAATCGATGATAGAGTGGTAGTGATTTCGGGAGATATTGTGGGTAACAGGGTAACGGATTCCACGTCCACGAGTTCAGTATTTTCTCCGATATCTTCCAGGATAACCACCTTGGTAGATTCTGTTGATGGAACGACAGTACTCGAAGCGGTAGTTGTTGTATCTGCTATTGTACTTGTCGTGGTCATGCTAGTTGTAGTTGTAGTAGTTGTAGTAGTAGTAGTAGTTGTTGTATTCGGAGTAGTAGTTGTACTCGTGGGCATTGTCGTAGCTTGAGTCGTTGTAGTAGTTGAAGTAGTCGTAGTAGGCATGGTTGTGGTTGTTGTAGTAGATGATGACGGTGTAATTTGGGTGGTTGTTGTCTGCGAAATCGTTAGTAGATGCGACGTAAGGCACGAAAAACTTTGTTAGTTACATTAGAGGGAAAGCGCGAAAGTGTATGCTAAAATACTTAAATAAGATATATTATCTCGTTGCAAAATAGAGACATACGCTATATATGCTTAAGTTTTAATTATAATATTAACCTACATCGTCAGAGTGTGTCTATCGAGATAGCTTAGCTACTGTACTGTGCGATAATACTGTGTACGATCACTTGGACTATCTTCTATGAGAGACGTAACAAAAAAAAAAAAAAAAAAAATAAATAAATAAATAACATTTCGAAGCACGATGATCCCTTGAAAAAAGCAATGGCACAGCAAATGAGCGTAGACGAGAAATGAGAATTTTCGATAAAGATCTAATATATCTAGCGACACATTTTACACATGTTTTATCTTACACATTTGTCAATGAGCTATTTTTTTCTTTTCTTTTTTCTTTTATTTTTTTCAAATAAATTGATTTTTCGGATAAAAATACTTACGCTAGAAGAAACACCTAACGAGGCATTAGCTTCTCGATCGAGATATGGGATAATTTCTCGTTCTTCAATCTCTTCTTCGTTCTGTTAACAAACGAAAACATTAAAACGTTTAATCGATCATCGATTACGATTGCTCAAAAAAAAAGTATAGATCTATTAAATTCGTTTCGTACGTCCAAAACTAATGTTTCTTCTCCGTGATGATGTCTATGTGGATGTTCCAACCATTCGGTGTTTCCTCTCGAATTAGCATTTGGCACAAACAAAGTTGGCTGCAATGGTGTTTCCGTGACAGCTTCGTTATCGTCACCACCATCTTCGTCTTCCCCATACTCATCATCGTCGTAATCGTAACCTTCGTAATCGTCGGCGTCAAAATCACCAGATCCCACTTCTCTACGGTTTCTAGATAGAGAAGTCGAGTCAGTCTTAACTCGCCACAATAGTACTGGAAGTTGAAGAACTTCCGCTAGCGTCCCATCCTTCGCCTGATCTCGCAGTTGTTTAACCAAATCTGTTTGATGCTTCCATAAATGACCATCGCAACCAACCTGAAACAAAAGTCCAAAATAACACTTTGATGTCGTTTTACGAGATTTTACTTTTGACGATCATTTCATCTCATTAAATTTTACCTGCCACTGTATAGTTGTCAGATGTTTCTCGGTACGATGTTTAACGTTACCAGGTCCAGAAAATATAACCAGAGAATCAGGATTCGTGATTTCGAGTTTGCCACTTTGAGGATGCATAGAAAATGCGCTCTAAAATTGCGAACAAAAAGAGATAATCGTTAGTTTTTAGAAATACAACACCGCTGAATAAGAGTTTCAAATGTGAGGAGAAATACTAACGTTGTGGAGTCCCAAAAATCCAGCGAGATTCTCGATCGCATTTAATTTAACGGACGGCGTGAGATTCTCAAACTTGACATCCAACAAAATCGTTAGCAACGTCTGGTCTTCTCCTTCTTTACAGTGAGTCTAAAATAAAGGAATAATCTTTTTAATGTGCTCGCATTGTAAGCCTTTCGTTTATACGACCCTTGTAAATGAAACCTGAAGAATTAGGGTCGTTGGACACTTGTGAAAGCTTACTCGTAAGTTGCTGACGCATGACAATATCAATTGGCATCAATCAGTTACCGTCTACGAAACTAATTCCTTCATGAGATTTAAATGTAGCAATATTATCTCGTCGTTCGCATTGAAACGATAAAAGAATATACATTTTAGTACGATAATATTGACACTCGATATCCCATAGAATTGTACGAGCATACTTATCGCTAGCTAGTAGATAGTAGCGATAAATGAACAACATTTGTAAATTTAAAAGACGACCTTGTATTTTACATCGTTTTCCTATCAAATAATTGCTTTTGTTATTTGTCATCACAGTTTTTGTATTTTTTTTTAGTTCATAATTTCTATATAGTGCAAGATAATAAATTGGACAGTACAAATAACATATCAGGTTTTTTTAATGGCGGCGCGTTGGAAAACATAATAGTTAACATTAATGAAGGTAATCGAGATGTAAAGTTCACTTACATCAGTGTCCGTCCAAGTTTAATGATAGCATTAATGGAAACGATCAAAAGAAGAAGTACCGTGGTAGAATTTGCCTTAAAAGCATATCATTATCTTTCGTTCGGCTTCAAAACTTGACCTAGTAACTCGCGGATAGGTACCTGTTGTGCTAGCTGGACGTAAAACGCTTGAAACCTTGCCAAGAAAATGTTTTCGAGCAACCACGTGGAGTGGTCGACACGTAGTTAACATCAGAAAAGATAAAGAACGAGAGAAAAAAATCTGTTTGCGAAATGAACTGTTTTTTTTCTTTTTGTTAATAACGACAAAAGCATTCAAAAAAAAAAAAAGAAATATGTAAAACCAATGTCAATTATATTACCTTGCCGTCTTTATGCTTAACTTCCTCGCGTTTCTCCGGGATAACCTGAACGACGAACGTGTCTTTAGCATTTTCGCCATATTTTCCAATAGCCTTGACAATTAAACGATGATTGCCCACGTCTTTTTTCGATGGAACACCAAGAAGTGTTGAAGCTGCATCGTCCCAGTACAACCAACGAGGTAAGCTTTGTCCATTTGCCTCGTGTATCTAAAAACGTGACAATTCGATGGAATATTTCTTTGCTAAAGTAGAATCAATGGGAGACTTCAGAGTCTTTTTAACACTATGTTGTCTGCACGTTTCATCAAAATTTGTTCGTTTGGCGCCGATAGAATTGATTTAAATCATTTCGCTTATTGCCGGCCATTTTACTAATCTTGTCGTCAGTTCCTGTTTTCAATCCTATCTCTCTATTTTTTACTATTATATGTTTATCTATTTATTTATATTTAATATTTATTTTTTTAAATGAAACCACAAGCAGTGCTTGTTCAATAATTTTTGCATGGCAACAACGTCGTGCCATCGGGACGGCAAGTGTTAATTGGTTAAAACACGAGTGCAACATCCTGAATCGGTGTTCAAGAGTGTCTCTTTGGCATTTGTCCAGGAAGATAGGAAAGAAAAAGGAATTATGTGATGTAAGGTGATACGAGTACACTCACCTCGTAACGATCTACACTACCATCGAAAACTTGTCTCGTGATCCTCAGCTTGAAAACGTGACCCACTGGAACAACAACATCCGGAATATTCCATAATCTCTCGAGCCGATGATGTCTCTTCATAGTATCTTTTGCCAATTTTTGATCGCGTTCTATCCCATTTCTATTATTATTTTTGATGTGTCTCTCGATCGAAGGAGTACTGCTTGTTTCCTCGCCGACATCGTCGAAAACAAGATCGTCCTCTTGCAAGGTAAATCCCAGCACTAGAGGTAGGATTACTAGATACGTTAAGATATGAGGTTTCTTCATTTTCAAGGGGGAAAATCTTCAGGCTCGCTTTATCATACCATGCTGCTATACTTCTGTAAAATGTATTATTAAAGTTTAATTAGTTTAAAATTAGTATAAGTTGATATATACGATCAAATAATACTAGCTTAAGATCTTAAATTCTGATAAAATAAAAGTTATAGAAGAGGGATTGAATTAACGATAAGAATCTAACGGGAAAAAGAAAAAAACTAAAATCATCGAACGGAGAGAAATAAATCTATGAAGAAAACTGATCCGCTGTGCTGTCGCGTTCGTATATCGCGTATCGTTAGATTTCATTTCGTTTGATTTGATTTCATTTGATTTCATTTCGTTTCGTTTGTAGATCCCTAAAAAAGTAGAACTTTGCAATATATATATATATTGCATTACGTTTTCGGTTAGGAATGTCGATGAGTATCGTTCCGTTGTACGAGATACTTGTACATATGCACCGTCTAACGAACACAGACATCGTTGTATTATTTTTCCCTATGAGTAAGAGTAACGAATGAGTCTTTATGCGAATGGAATATCAAAGATGATGATATCACTGGACGTGTGCGTTCGGTGAATTAAATTTTATAAATAAAAATCGTGTCACATTGCGATAAATGTATACAGATAGTAGCAATACTTAGAGATAAAATGATAAGCAGTCATTTTTGCGTGGCATTTAAATTTTTATATATAAAAATTCAGTGTCACATTGTTGATTTGCTATGGACTCCTAAACTATTCAACTAATCTTAATACAATTTCTTTTATGTTTCGTGATTTTTTCCAACTTAAAATATAGAATAGTTTTTATCATGATCATTTTTTATTTTTGATTGCTAATTTAAGGATTTATTATTAAAGGTTATCTAGGTCTTTAGGTACTGTAAGTTTTCAATAGATGGCGCTGTATTAAAATTCAATTATTTCGATATATTCACGTCATACATTTTTTTCAGATTTACATATGACAAAACTAACCTTGCTTTTTATATTTTTTCGTATATTATTATTTTATGCATTCCATTGTAATTATGGTATTATTTTGTGTGTTGTTACTTATATATTATATATTATATACATTAAAAATTTTATGTTGTTTTATGTCAAATTTAAATTCCCAAAAATTATAAGTGAATATTAATTTGACTCATTAAATAGCTTAGAATTATATTAAATCAACGTTTTATAACAAAGCCAAAGCAACGCGAAAATAACTAACCTTGCTTTGTATATTTTATCATTTATTATTATTTTATGTATTCCATTCTAATTGTGATATTATTTTGTGTGTTGTTATAATTTTTGAAATAGTTTAACATTATATTAAATTAATATTTTATAACAAAGTTACTGCAACGCGTGCCTGGATCATCCCTGCAAATAAATTAATATTTTTCTTTTACATTCATCAATCGAGTTATTAATGAAAATTTTAATGTCCAGTCACGTTCTTCACGTATAACGATCAAGGCAACACGTTCTTTTAGCGAGGTTATGCGAATAGAATATAGAATTGATCGGATGTGTCTCCTAACGTCAGACTTGAAGGCGCCTAACGGAAATATTCGCTAGAGTTAAACGATCGATAATGTAGTATGAACATAATCGATAATACTAACGACATTTTATCCTTGCACTATGATTCTTATATCGCCTATTTGTATCTAAGATTTCTATATAAAAAGAGACACGTATATTGAAAGAGTTCATGAGTAACAATCAGGAACGTTGTTCTTCATACGGTTATATCTCTCATCTTTCATGCTAATTAAACACCAATAACATTTTGCATACATTTTCTTAATATTTATGATCTATATATTCTCTCTTTTATTATCCTGAAATGTTTTGAACTTATTATTTTTTAGTTTTCTATCAAATTGTAATGATTTAAATTAAAATTTTCACTTTATGAGCTGTATTATTATATTTTATTTACACGAGTAGGTATAACTATCGAATTAGAGATCATTCGATTATTCTGCAGAGAATATTTGATCCACGTTTCAATATATCAATATATCTATCTATCTGTCTATCTGTCCTCTTGTCTATTCGCATTCATCATAATCGACGTTAAGTTGTGTCGAAGTTGGTGTAAATCGTGATGGTGATCGGTAATCACGCGCTACTGATCAAGCACAATTGAATTTGATATAGGATCGTTGAAAAACCAATCACGAACAATTCAAGCTCACAATTAGATGACAACATATATACTTAAAAAAAGCGTCCATTTCTTAAAAAGCTTCTCTTCTACTGTTTCTCGTTCACTATTTGCAAATCGAAAGAAACGTAGTACACTTCAAGGACAAATAATTTCATATCACGTAAGTCAGATTTATAAATAATATTATTTTTGCGTGTTAGATACGAAATTGCAAAAATTTCCTTCCGTATCTGCAATCGTAAACTAATATGTATAATGTTTCGTGCAATGCAAACATTAGGATATTTACCAACGATTGTGGATTTTCTCTTTCCCTCATTCCCTCTCCCTCTCTTTTCCTCTTGATCATGCGTATATCCGTTTATGTAGTATACGTATAGAAAGACAGGTCTGATTTTGAAGGGTGGTTCTCGAGTGAGGCTCGAATATCAAAATGAAAATTTTAGATTGACAATTATGACGGGTTTGAAGAAGACAAATGCAAAATCCGCAAAATATTTGATTATTGTTATCTATAAATCACTGGAAACGCGTCCGCGTTATTTGCAAAAGGATTGATTTTCTGATAACGATTAATGAAACGAAAGAAAAAGAGACGATGGAAAAGTCGATGTCTCGATGGGATTCGAGCTGGAATTTGCATGATACTATCCCCATGAAAAAAAACACGAAAGATTCGACATTGACGATGATTTTTCAACGAAAAACTCTCATACCTTTCAACATTGACGTATATATTCCTATTGTAAGTATACATGTTACCATTAAAGTACAGAAATCTCAGTTATGCTGCAGATTTATCTCTTATATTTAAAAGTAAATAAATGTGACATTATGTCAATTTAAGCGTAAAGAAACATTGCTATTATTCCAGCAAAGATCTCATTTTCACTTTGACGAGTGCGCCTAGTTGATAATGCGCAAATTATTTAAGTAATTTGAGACATGAAACAATTTTTGACACTTTAATTCATTTGAGACCACGACTTTTTTCGAACACGGTTCTCAAGAGTTATTTTTTTCTCTATATTGTTCATTTGTAATAAAAAAAACTTGTTTATACTATGGAAATCACTCAATTCGTAAGTGAATTCGCATAAATAAGTTGATTTCACATCGTGTGTGCAGCTGGCTTCTCAGAAAATTTTTATTGGAAAGAGCGGATTGAACACCATGTGTATAATATGAGATAAAATAAAAATACATCATTTAAAATTGATAAATATTTATTTTAAGAATAGAATGTCTAAAGTTAATAAAGTAATGCAACTCAGTAATGAAAAAGAAAATATAATTTTTAAATAGATATTTAGGAAATAGTACACCGATTGTAAAGTTTGCATGGATATTTTGTTAAAATGTAGATTTCGATAATTCTAATAAAATTTCCTTTTTTTGGGATGCATGAAAACTAATGCCAGATTTTGTTTTTCTATACTTTAAAGATACTATTCATACAAAACAAATTCTTATTTTGACGATTACTTTACTCTGAATAACTGATAATAGCTCATTATAATTATTATTGCACACACGATGTAGAACCGGTATTTTTGACACAGGAAGTAATTGCACACGCGGTGCATATACATGTTGCCCTCTTACAACGCGGCATCTTATAACACGGTTTCATTTAAAAAAAAAATCTTTGAACAACACTGTACTCTACAGCCGCGGCGAGGTTTGCCGTCTTAAAGATACAGTGTTGCGAAAAGTATTTCTTTTCATCTCCATGGCCCGAAAACAAAAGTCTCATACAGTACTGTTTCACACAACACGGCATTTTCTAGGAACCTATCTACCGTGTTATAGGGGGGTTACCTGTACAACATTACTACTACTACATTAGGTAATCGTACGTCGTTACGCTTATTAACCCTTATCGGTCGTCAGGTTTATATATTGATAATTTTCACTAATTGTAAGTTATAAGTGTATTATTCAACAAAGTTGTTCAATATTATAAGAATCAATTATTATAAGTTAGAAATGATTAATTTTTGTTGAACGAGTACTATAAATATATGAAATTATTAATTATATAATTGTTAATAAAATATTTTTATTTGTGAGTCACTTCCCAAATGACTTAAATCAATAAGGGTTAAATTTATCTTGGATAACGATATTACGATTTTAAACCAAAAAAAAAAGAAAAATGCAGTATTGTGTCCGAATATATTAGGTATAAATAGCTGATATTGCATTTAATCAAACGCACAATGCGACGTTTTGTTCAACCGTGAATCAAAGACCGGTCAAAAGAAAAAAAAAGAAAAGGGAAAAGAAAAAAAATGTCAGAGATTTAACGCTAACAGTTATTTCTGAGAGTTACAAACACTGACGTCAGCTTTGCGGTATCTAATCGAGGCGAATGAATGTTTAAAAAAGAGTTTCCACCACCACCACCACCACCACCACGAGCGGTAGTTGTAAGCAACATCGTTTCTCCCTATGGATCTAAATTTAAAAGTGACCCCTACACGTCCCGCCATTGGCCTTTTTTTAAATCTTTGCGTTTCCGTTGCCGACGACGAATTATTCACGGGGTATTATATATTCAATTCGACAAATTTATTCACGTACCGAAAACGATCACGTGAATCTTTTTCTTTTTATTTTTTTTGTTCCTTTAAAAATATTGCAAACTATGAAACGGTTTCCGTTCGATCATCCACAAAAAAATTGCAATTCGAGTTGGGAGAAAAAACGAGTGAACACACAGAAACTAACACACAAACATACGCGCGCGCGCGTACACGCACACATTTCTTGGACGTCCCGTTTTGATATTGATCGAATCCTCTCTGTTGTATTAGAGCTTAACCAAGCTCTACAAAAACTTAAATAACCATTATCCTTTTTAACTTATAAAGATATAAGACGATCAGTAATGAAAGACATTATTTTTCATAACGTTAAAAAGAATGTATTTGCGGCAATGAACTTCCGAGTTCCTAATGCCAATTAATAATAATAATAACGTTAAAAAGAGAAATACTATCGTAGATAGATTGAATAGTAGTAAAATTTGTTGGAGAATATTTATTACCGCTTGCGTACACTTTACTCCTCGTTGAAAGTCTACTTACTACTACCCCCGATGATTGGGAGAGGAAAAGGGAAAAAAAAGCGAATAGAAGGACAAAGAATTTCTGACGCACCGATGAACGGGAAAACTCGACGTGATGATCATAATTGGATCGAAATAACTAAACTGAAACTTTCTGTGTCGATTATTCGCTTACACAGCAATGATCGAGCCTAATTATATAGCGTCTATTCATCATTTCATTTTTTTTCCTAGACGAATATCTACTTACATCGAACCGATTATTCGAATAACCTATGCCAAACGGAAATAGAAAACTTTTGCTAATGATTAAGTGCAAATTTTACGAAAGATTTAAGTATACGTTAAACACATTTGTATTATTTATATCTTTTATTTATAAAAACAATTGATCGATATATCCTTTCTGATATTTAATCATTTTGTTCGTTATTTAAATTTCATCTTTTTTAATTTATATATTATCGCATATCGTGATATCGAATAATATAATATTAATATAATAATATATTATTTATATATATTATTATTTTCCACGAGAAAGGAAAGTTTTATGTCCGATAAGACAAAGCATTAGTATAAAAAAAAAGAAGGCTGGTTTGTTTTTTTTATCGCGTCAGTTTGACGCCTCCTTTTACGAAATTTTCATGTCTGTCTGTGGACGGTATTTAATGCATCGTGCACGCACTGTATACACAAAGGAACGTTTGCGCGGGCTTTTGGCTTGACAGATGTTACTGCAAACGAGCTGTAAAAATAGCTGTAAAAAAAAATATATATATATGTATTGAATATTTAAACAACTAAAAGACCTAAATAACCTCTAAATAAATAAATCTTTAAAATTGTAATAAAAAATACAAAATAATCGGATAAAAATTATCTTATATTCTAAGTTCATTAGAAACCGACAATGTCACAATAAATTTTTATTTATAAAGATATATTTCTAATGTCTCCCTCTAGCCAGATTCTTGGAAATATTGTAAACAACTGGTTATATTTTAGATATTATTTATCGTATTAAAAGAAAACAAAATTGCAAAAGCAAAAGAAATGTACGACATTTTTGGATTTAAAAAAGGCTTATGTATTATATAATATTTTGTTAGATTTACAAAAAAAGAAAATAATTGCCTGGACTTCTAGCGTAACGAGATTATCGTATCTTTTCTTTTTTTTTCTTCTTTTTTATACCTTTAATGTCCTCCTAAGCTCTGTCTTTTTTCTTTTTTTTAGTTCACGAAATTACGCGAATTCGTGGAGTAAACCTGATCCAACCTTAATCCGAGTACGAGTGCTTCGGCAACGCCGGCTTTTTCAGCACCCCTTATCCCATTTTCTTTCAACACAGGCCCATGCGTCATCCGGAAAAAAAGAAGACAAGACGAAAACGAGATAAACGTGGAAATAAGGTCAGACGAGGACTTGCATTAAAAATGTCGGAAGATTTAAACCTTGTTAAAGGTGGTTAACGTTCTGTCAGGTATCCTTCTCTCACGTGAAATTTTCAACAAGGAAAGAAGGAAGAAAGGAAGGAAAAAAAAGCAAGCGAAGATTCAAAGACTTTCTCTAGGGATCGGGGAAGGTTTGGAGGTAAGTGCGATATCCCAAGGGCTAGAAGTCGAAACTTTTCTCTTTTATATATACCTACTACTCTCTGAAAATCTGATTTTAAATTGAACTATTCATTCCTTCTTACTTTTCCTGTCAAAATAAAACTATTCGCATTAACACCTTTCTAGCATGAAATATCGGAGTATAAAGGGAAATAGTTTAAAGGGCAGTTTTTGTTTTTCCCCTCGGCGTTCTTCGATCTAGTCCAAAGAGGATGATCACGGTTAAACGATCAAAGCGAGCTAATATGATCGTTAGGTACAGGAAGTATTTCTAACAAGATTTCCTAAACGCAAAATCAAGCCAACCGAATTTCTCCTTGGTACGAATTAATGGAGAGAACAATGAACGTGTATCGCTCGATTATACGGTTAATTTCTTAACGAGTTTCATCGTCAAACCATTTTACATGAGTTTAACACGTTCCGAGTCGTGTGAATTGTATACGACCCCCGCTGCATTTTCCGTTTAGGCCATTTGGAATTCTCATTGAGAAACAATTTCTTTTTTTAAATTTCAAATAATTTCTTAAAAATTAAAATTTTATTGCTTTGTGGATTCTAGTGCATATTAAAATTTATATCTTTTAAAAAAGCTAATTATAGCTTTGTAGTATTGAAAAACATGTAAGGCATATACGTCCTAAATTACTTTTTTCAATCTTTAAAGTTTGGGTTGTATACGCCCCACGAGGTCTGGATGGAAAATCTTCAAAAATTATCGTGAAATTATCGGAATGCGAATGCTCGTATACAAATAACAGACATGGAAATTGTGGGGTCGTTTTTTACCTTTTAGGCACTACGTGCCACTATAGTGGTTTTAGCGGATGCCATCTTTCAGTACGACGCACCACTATAGTGGCTTTCGCAGATAAAATCTTTTAAAATATATTATACCTAATTTTATTATTAATTAATAAAGTAAATTGTCTAAGTTGAAGTATATGTGTATCATTTCTTTGAGAAAAATTATATTTAATTATACTAATCATGAAAAACTCTATTAAAATGTACTCGCTGAGAGAATAACCATTGTTCGTCACACATCGTAGTTTTATCGTTTACACGTGTAATTTTCGTTGAACCCTGCCGTACAGAGAAACAACACCGCGCAACATTCAGCAGTGCCTAAGAGGTTAAAATAGGAAAAGCGTTATACGCCTTTTGCATATCGCATCGTAACTGCCGCAACTACAATTACAGTTGAATTCGTCATATTTATTATGCGCTCACACGCATTTAATATATAATCCCTTGGAAACTATTTTCAAGATTAATCCCTTAATGCTAAAATTTATGTAATATGTACGTACATAAGTACCGAAATCAACCTCCTTAGATACTAAGGATATAGGAAACCTCGTTAGAGAGTTTAATTCGCGTAAAGTTTAATCAGCGTACCGCACACAGACACACACATACCCTAGTTAAATCGCTATTCATCGTCAAGTTAGAAAATACGATATTTATTACTTGATTGCAATGCGAAGTTTTTATTAAAAAGATCGTCTTAGTAGGTATCATGATTTATGAGTAACTCGAATGAAAGATATTCGATATCGATATCCTATTTAAAATACGATTCGTCAAATAAGTATAATAATCTTACTATTATCAATTTGTCACGATCAACTATTGGAATATATGTAAATAGGTCTTATTATCAATTTTTTTTCTTCTATTCGTCATAGGAAATCTCTCATAGTGAAATGGCATTGTACGAAACCAACTGACAACTGCACACCCAACACCTCTCACCGTTTAATTAAACTCGCACCACCAAGTTGGCCCGGCCCTGCCCTGCCCGACTAATTAAGCTTACTCTGTAATTAACTATGGCCAAGTTTAATCGGCTTCCTCAGTCGGAAGGTACATCTTGATATATGAGCAACCATAGACTGCGACCGATTAGAAACGTTTACGATTGCATAGAGAAAATATTATAAAATATCATGTGTTCAGATCACACACATTAGAAATGAAACCTTCAAAAAAATAAGTTTCGAGAGAATGAGACGAGTGTATAGTATCAAGAGTAAGATAATATATTATATAATATTATTATAATATTATTTTTTTATATTTCTATAGTAAGTAAATTATATTATTTTTATTGGATATACAGTGATTCAAACAATTGATCAAATGTTCTCACAGTGTTTAAATTTTTACGTAGCTTTCGTAATTCACATAGTACAAAAATAATTTAAATATGTTACACATTTTACATAACTTTTGTTGTTTATATAGTACAGAAATAATTTAAATATGTTGCATATTTTAAGCAAAATGAAAGAAAATTAACAAATCTGGGATTTGATCAATTCTTTGACTTTGCAAAAATGAAATTTTATTACTTCATATACCCTCTTTTAGCTTTCAATACGGTTTTTATGCGTCTTGGCATACTATCTACTAAATGTTTGCAATGTTTAGGCTTAATTTTTTTCCAAACGACTTTTACTTTTGACCACAATTCAATAATACATCTCGAATTATGATCAAAATTGACAACTACTCTTTTCAGTAAACCCCATAGGTGTTTTATTGGGTTCCGATCGGGAGACTATGGGAGAAGTCTAAAAAAGTAAATCCATGAGCTTCAAACCACTCTTTGGTGATTTTTTTCTGGTGTGTAGGGTCGTCTTCGTGCTAAAAAATGACTTCTTTTGCGTTCTTATTCCATTTTGCCAAGCTTTCAATTAAACTTTTCTGCAGAATGGATGTGTATGATGTTGCAGTCATTGACCTTTAATTTTTTCAACATATCCGACGACCACACTGGTCATGCAACTCTAATGTACAAGATATGACCTCTTCGAAACTTTAATGTTGGATGAACGTGATGAGTCGCAGTTATTCTTTATTTACGCGCCATGTCCATTCGCGTCCACTGCACCAAAAACGATTAATTTTCGTCTCGTTTGACTATACACTACTCGGGCCTAATCGAGATCTGTATAATTTTTATATTTTTTTGCAAACAGCAGTCAAAGCTTCCTGTGCCACTTATAGGAGAAGTTTCATTATTTTTGATCACGTTAACATGTATTTAATAGTAAGTATGGTGTATTTTTTTTTAACAGGACGTGTCAAGTCTATTTAAAAATGTTTCTATTTTATTGCAAAATTAGTATAAATTCCTTTAATTGGCAAATATTATAATTAATAATAGATATCCAAAGACATTTATTAATCCAGGCATATAAGAACATTATATTTATAATATAATTGTAATTAATATTAAATATATAAATTATAATTAATATTATAATATTTGCGTATATTAACTCATTACCCGCCATAATACGAAATTAGCAGTTTTCATTTCTGTTTCGTTACATCAAGCAACCTTGCTTTTTCGTTCTTTCCAGTTTCAAATTACCCCGATTCTAAAGAAATTTTTACTTCAAAAACTCCACTAGAATTAGTACTATTTTATATACCTGTGGTATGCGAAGAACGAGTCAGATAAAACTCGAGTATAAGAATATAGTAAGCAAACGGAATTTAGAGTGGTCTACACATATTAGTCCCAAATTTCGAAAACTTAGGATATCATATGAAGATGTAGTTTCATTTTTTTTTTGAACATTGTTATTTCAAGATTTATCAGGTCGCTGATCATGAATCTGATATTTAAATTTTTTGCAAAACAAAATGACGCATTTTTTCATTGAAATGTGATTGAATCCTTTCAAAAGTCTATCATCAATATCATCGGAGTTCCTATTCTTTCTTCGTCAGATATCGTTTAGAAAGATTGATTAGAAAGAAAATGAATCCTACATACTAGAAGGAAAAATGGAATAAAATGATAACCGATAAGTGAAAAAATAATTGATAAATCTTGTGAAAGAAAATTTATAATTAGTTAGTTAAGTGAAGTTTCTAGTGAATGTTAAAGACTTGTGTTAGATATGTAGGACGTTGAAAAGAAATAGTAGTATCTGGGAAAAAGCCAGACGTCGTTCCCCCCATGAACATAAACCATGGAGGCGATGTAAAAACATAAATAGCGTTAAAGTAGGAGGATGGTTGGTAGGTTGGTAACGCACAATAGATCCATTCAACGACTTCACGTTTAGCTACGTTAAACGTTCCTTATCGCTAATACCAAGTACACCCAATGATATCTCGCGTTGACTGACTTGAGAAAACTTTCGAACGAGTTTGATGATAAGCTCCTAAAAATCCTTACCACCATATCTTAATTAATAAAACGAAAAATATAATGCTTTTAATCCGATAAATATTCGTTCGAACGCATTTCGAACTTTTTTTCATCTTTCGTTAATGAAATTATAAAAAGTGAGATCAACGTTGGTTAATAAGTATATTATAGATACATCTCTTACGTAGAGAACATACACGAGATTGTACGCATGTTGTTGTCGTATAATTAACGTAATTATACAGCAACATATAATAGCCGTTTGATCGAGCCGAGCTACAACTAATTCCATAGGTTACATGGAGTGCTAGTTCTTTTTCTTTTCTCTCTCTTTCTCTCGTTGAAAACGAATTTCCTTTTGCAAACTGCTTTCGAGTCTTTTATTAAGCGAATCTTCAAGGATCTCTTTCGTTCAACGTTGAACGTTAGAAGATATTTTACAAAAACGAGAAAACTCGAGAGCAAAAAACGTGTAATAGAAAAAAAAATACGAACGCTACTATTACTACTACTACTATTACTACGTAGATTAAGGCAAATATTTTCTTCTACTTTTTAATTCTGTAAAAACACTTTGAGGTTACATATATTAACATTGATGGAAAATAAAATAATTTTCTTCTAATTAACAAATAATTAAAATACCTTTATTCTTTTTATCATTCCTAGTTTTATTCTATTAGAAAAAGCAAGAGAATATATTGTAATTTCAATTTAATGAGAAAAGAAACAGCAAAAAAAGGAGTGGGCAGAAGAAAAGGTTCGTGGGCGGGTTTTGCGTATGTTGCGCGAAACTGCTTTGTGCTTTCTCAAAAGCCTCCTTTTGAGAGAGAAAGAGAGAAAGAGAAAAAGAGAGAGAGAGAGAGAGAGAAATTACACCGGTCTTTCTCTCTGATGTCGCAGTTGCAGTCAATTAAGGACGCTGCTTTTCGCAGTGTCGTCGTTTGGATTTCTCTTCCGAGATTACTGCATTTCATTAGAATTTACTACTCTTTTTCTTATCAAGACTAATCGTATTCGAGTAACTATCGTTCAAATGTTAAATGAGTTGCTTTCTCCATTTTCCTATCTCGAGAATAGAAAACGAAACAAAAAATTCAATGGAAAATTTGCAAACAATTAAAAAACGTATCATCGTGTGATGATCCAAAACAGATGTAACTTTTGACACATTTCTTTTAGTATACAAGATGTCAAATTAACTTAGCTGACAAACCGATCGTTAAGCGTTGACTTTTAACGAGCTACGAACGAACGAAAGATCTAAAAACAGAAATTCTGACAAATGAAACACTAACTACTTATTGTCAATCAGATTCAAACCCTTTCCAAACAATGTAAACTGTTTTTTTTCTGTACAAATTAGTTAAATACTAAAACAAGTATACCGTCGAATAGAATGAAATAGATGATCACGGAATTGAAATCAAGTAATATAGGAATGCCTTCTATTTAAGGAAACAAAATTCTGACAAATGGAACATTAACTTATTGTCAATCAGATTCAAATCCTTCACAAACAGTGTAAATTGTTTATTTTCTGAACAAATTAGTTAAATACTAAAACACGTATATTGTCGAATAGAATGAAATAGATGATCAGTGAATTGAAATCAAGGAATCAATGAATGTTTTCTCTTTAAGGGAACAAAATTCTGTCATCAAATGGAACACTAACTTATTGTTAATCAGATTCAAGTCCCTCACAAACAGTGTAAACTGTTTTTTCTCTGGACAAATTAGTTAGATGCTAAAACAAGTATATCTCTTGACGTCAAATAGAATGAAATAGATGATCACGGAACTAAAATCAAGGAATGGCATTATACGTCTATTTAAGGAAACAAGCAAGTTATTTATAAATAGTTAAAGTTCATACCATCGAACGAGTATCTCTCACTACGCTCCTGGATCGTTCGGTATCTCGTAAGAAACATTGCCGGGTATATCCGTATATACACGTGGGACGAAAGGATCGCGTAAAAGTGGGACGGCCGTGTTACGTGTTTGAAGAACAGGACCATATATGCACCGACTACCACTCTGCTGCTGCTGTTGCATGCATGCATGTATGCTCAGAATACTCGCAAAGAAGAAAACCTGGTGAAATGTTCAACGAAGTCATGACCTTAATATTCAAATCTTACTTACAATCGATCGTAGAACAAAACAAATTTCATAAGAAATAAAAAATAAATGAATGAATGAAGGATGATTTACCCAACGATGAGAAATACTTTAGTTACTTTTTTTACGTTTACCATGGTGAACACAAAAAAAAGAAGAAAAAAAAAGAATTAAGAAATCGAGAACCTGGTGGGCTAGACGATAGTTTATGCGGTAGAAGGATCACGTTACAGAAGCCGTTGACCAGGTTGCTCTTACGATACGACTAAACAACAAAAAAATTCTTTAACGTATGGATGTGCGAGTTATTATACGCGCGAACGGATCTTTCAAACATAGGGGAACAGAGATTGCCGAATCGATCCGTGCTAACATGATTGAAAACTAATTACATAATTTAACGCATACTTTCAACGAGTTTGTTAACAAAATTTGTTGACCTACTACCCTACTGTTATTGCTAGAAATATTTCTATTTATTGGTACAGAGTTATTTATTGTAACAAGAATCACGTGGTCAACATATACGATGTTTTTTTTAACATTCAACTAATTTATTAACAAATTTGTCAACCTACCACTCTACTGTTATTGCTAGAAATTATTTCTATTTATTGTTACAAAATTATTTATTGTAATAAGAATTACGTGATCAATATATACGATGTTTTCTTCGACGTTTTGACGTTCCTTCGAATTAAATAGTTACATTAAAATTGATCGAAACGATATCTTATTGTTAATGAGATTTCAATTTTCTTATTAATTGTTTGCAAAAGAAAAAATAGAACGAAAAAATAAATGAAAAGATTAAAAGAATAAAGTTAAAATAAATTTCCCGTAAACCTGGAAGAGAAACAAGAAAAGTCACTAGCGAGTATTTAACGTCTACGAGAGTTAGAGAAGACAAATATATGTAACATATGTATAAGAGAAACATATGCAGACGGAAATGCAACGTTCGCGTGTGTGGATCTACGAACGTAGTCCGTGCACGTAAAAGAAAGTTCGGAGGAAGGACGGCGGATGGACGGACGGACGAATGGACAGACGAATGGACGGACTCATGGTCGGTCCACATGCATGCACATACACACACCTAACCCTCGTCTTCCAAGTTCATTCATAAGTTCCTCAAAAGCGAACGCAGCAACACGTTCGAGGCAGACACAATACTCCTCTTTTGTTTCCGCTTGAATCGACATTTGCTTTGGTTCTTTTTTCTGTCCCCTACCACCCCTCCATCCCTACCCTAACCTAGGAAGTTTACCATAGGCTGGCTTTCTTGGAGCGACTTGCATTAATAAAGGTCATGAATTACGCAGCTCAAACGGGAGAGTCTATCGAAAAGTAAATAATGATATTAACTCTTATTAGTCATCAAGTTTTTACATTGATGATTTTCATTAACAACGAGACATTACACTGGAGCACCAACGGATTTTAACAAACTTTGGTATTTCAGTAGTATACCTTTAAGATACTATTGTGGTAAAATATTTTCATCCATTGACCAGCTAATTTTGAGAAAAAAGATTTTAAAGATTTGCTTTTTCTTATATTCATGTTATATTCTTTTAAATTTAATTATTTATTAAGTGATGTGCACTGGCGTAAATATTAGCGTTCCCACTTCTTGCGCCGGTTATAAGTGTTCGATTTTTCATGGAGAAGATTTTTTTTTTATAATTTTGTTCTATCTGTAAGTTTAAAAATTTCTTTTAAACTTTTTTTATATTTCTTCATTTTTAATAATATGCGAGAAATAGAATAAAAATTATTATAAGAAAAATTAGAAGTACCAAATTTCTTAACATTTTGCGCAAGTAATAAAAGAAGATTGATTATTTGAATTACAATTAATATTTTATTTTTTAACAGATATATAAAAATATATAAAATTTCAATATCCCTAATAACTCATGTTGTTTTCTTTTTTCAAGGTGTAGTATCTATTTAATTCTAAAACTCTTGCTAACAAAGGAAGCAAATTTAATCTGTTAGAAAACATGATAATAATATTATATATATATGAAATTGTTAATGATTAGAGTATATATAATTGTTTTTTGTTATTGTTGAAATTTAATATATTTTGAAACAAAATTTGTTAAACTTACAGATAGAAAAGACTTATAAAAAAGTAACTTCCCTCATAAAGAATCGAACACTAATCATCAGTGCGAGAAGCGAAAACGCTACTACTTACGTCAGCGCGTTACTTTATAAATAATAAAATTTTTTTAAATGTAACACGGATATAAAAAAAAGCAAAACTTTAAAAGCTTTTTTCTCAAAATTGGTTGGCTAATGGATAAAAATATTTTATCACCCATTAAAATCTGTTGATACTCCAGTGTACTGTTTCTTGTAAATTATAAATGGTTTCACACGGTAAATATGCAACTAAATTGTTCAGTATTATACTTATTATTTATTTGTTTGAAGGAACATTCCAAATATATGAAATTATTAATTTTTTAATTACTAATAACATATTTGTATTTGTAAGTCACTTCTCACGTGATTTACAACCGGTAAAGATTAATATTATTAAAATATTTGACAACACTCGTATAAATTTCCTACCAATAGAAAATAGATTCAATAAAACGTTTCAATCACCGTTACCGATCGAAACAGATAAGCTATACTACACAAAGATATATATTTGTATTATATTTATTTTGGTATTTGAATTTGAAATAGAGTGTCTTATATCCATTTGGCGTACAATACAAATAGGCAGTCTATTTTCGTAAAACGAAAGATGTTATTTTAAGTGATTCGATAATAAATTACATCATCTCTTGCGTGGTTGCATATTAGCTACGCCTTACTGCTGTTTCATCTCAAACCGCATGAACAAACGAACACGCGCTTTAAAACGTTACTTATTATTACAAGATCGTAGGCAGATCCGTTCTTCGTGGTTGCAACTTCGTAGAATTAGGTATGCCTAGGGTAGTAGCAGCTATACGATATTATCGAAAGCTTCCTTTCATTAAAAACTGAATTCGTTGTACTTGGACTTGGCGTTTCGTGTGAAGCTTTAAAACTTCTTTTTTCGTTATATCATGGAAGGTAATTAGCAATTAAGTATAAACTCATTGCAGTACAGAATTTCAGATAATAAAATAACCCTATGATGCATAGAAATTTTATTGCGTTTTAAATGAAACAAAATTAGTATATATTTTTATTAACTGACGTATTACATAATGTAAAAACATAAAAAAAGAGTATTAATTTAATAACATTTGTAACATTTGATACTAATATTATTACCAATTGCTTTGCATAAATAAAACGAAATATAAACTTATGTGTATGCAGCTATTGCAATATTTTGAGGTGGGACTAAAAATGTTTCACCGTGCATTACGGTGCATCCAAAAGGTGGGATACTTTTAATTCCATCCTGCCCCAAAGAGGTAAAGAAACATTTTCTAGACGAAATAAAAAGTATTACCTAATGAAAGTACGAGTCGATAAGATTTTGAACAGACTAGTAAATAAATAAGACAAACTTGTTCTTACTTTAGTACGGACTAATAATAAAAACTATTAAGGGTTGTTTGAATGCATTGAACTCTTTTTTTAGAAATACGTTAAAAGATCTTTGTTCTCGTCGGAACAAATGTCGTCTTTGTGCGAACGGAAGTTAAGGACCGTCGTGAGTATGTGGGAGTCAACGTTTTTATTCATCGTAAATTTTTTTCATACGCTTAACGCCATAACCTCAACGGAGGAATAATAATATTTTCAGCGTATCGATTAATTACATCGAAAATATAATATATATCTTACTTAGTTTATTTTTAAAAACTTTTATTCAATAATTTTTATAAATCCCTATTTCGTTGAAAACTTTTGACGCTCGAATGTGAGTAACTAAACGTAGGAATATTAATGGCGAACATCGTTCCATAAATCTCTCATTGCCGTTTGAATTTTCACGGAGGAAGGGGCAAGAAGCGTGGGCGAATCGCGAACGAATTGGATTTGATTTCGATCGTGATACCAATACTACTACTACTACTATCACTATTACAATCTTCATGGAGGATTCCCATACATTTTCCACACATTTCTCATTCTAATTCGAGAATCATTCACATAGAGGTGGTGGAACAATCGATTATTCGAATTGGTACACTCCGTTGTAATATACATTCACTTGCACGAAGATATTACAACAGATTTCTACGAGGATACGTCCAATTTTTCATTAAAAAATTCGCATAAATGGGACAAACTTTTTGACTGCCAGGTTAACGGACTGAAACGTTCATCTTGATTTTATTCTCTCATATTTTATTTTAAGGGTTCATTCTGGTTTATCATTTTGAAAAAATCAATTTTCTTTTTTTGCATTTTTCGAAAGTAGACATATGTAGAATTATCATACAAAAATTTTAGAACGATTCAAGCAGTTTAAGTATATTCTTTTGCGACCCAAACACATCGAGATATTACAGATAGAGGAGACAAACCATCTGCGGTTGTGTAAGTGGAAATGTCTCTGCATGAATATAGCAGCAAAAAACAAAAGTTTGATGTTGACCTGACAAAAACAGAATTACTTGAAAGATGTTTAGGTGGCCACACTCAAAATAATAATGAGTGCTTCAACAAATGCGTTTGGGCTATGGTGCTTAAACACCTATTTAATGATAAAAAAATTGTTGAAATAGCTTGTAAATTGGCAGCTTGTATATTCAACGAAGGTTTTGATCCAATACTGAAAATAATGCACGTTTTGGGGATAAAACTTGGCCCTATCGCAGTCAATTACGCTAGTAACCGCGACAACACGCGTGTGCGCTCAGCCAATCGTTTGAGCGGAGAAGCTTTGATAGAGGCCAGGACACAACGAAAAAAGGCTAGAGTGGAAGAAAATGAGTATTTTGAACAAGCAGAAGGCATACTGTATAGTGCAGGCATCGCAGAATAAGGTAAAGTCAGACTTTTTAAAAATTTGTTAAAAGAAACTTTAAACGCGTTTTTCTCGAAACAACGTTTTTTCGGTTGGCGGGCATGATATCTCCGAAACTACTCAACCGATCCTTCTGAAATTTTAACCATGTGGTTAATGTATCTCTACACATGAATGGCTATCTCGCATGCTACAACCAAGTCAAAATATTAATTTTTACTATATTTTTTTTTGTAAAAAAAGTGCGAAAAAAATCAACGATTTTTTTATTTTTCGAAAAATTGCCGTCATTTTGTTTTGTTTTCATAAAAATTGATAATTGTAGCATACCCGATAGCCATTGTCATACTGAATTTAAAGCCGTTTAATTTTTTTGTTTTAGATCAACCGTTCTCAAATTTCGATGCCCGCCAACAGCATACCTACTTTTTAAGGGTACACGTTTGTCAGCCATTTTGAATGTCAAAATATGTTAAAAACAATAAAAAAAGATTTTTTTCTCGTACTTCTAGAGTGTATTTATCATACCCAACAACTTTCATATGTATATGCATCCTACTAAGCCTAAAAAAAAATCGTGAAAATAGCCTTTTTTTTCTATCGTATAAACCAGAATGAACCCTTAAGTTTCGGTGAATGTTATAAAAATTTTTTAGCAAAATCATTCGAACTCGCTGACAAATAATTTATTGGGAAAATTATAATTTTAGTACATAGATAGTGCATAGATAGTGCATAGAAAAAAAGATTCTACCCTTGCAACCTAGAAATAAGGAATAATAAATAATAATTTATTATTATAATAATACTAAATATAATTATTATAATTATATTAATATTATATATTATATATTAACATTATAATTTAATATTAAATATTTTATATTAATATTATAATAATAATAGTAATAATAATAATAATTTATTATTATTTATTATTATTTATTACCCTTACGATCTAGAAATAATAAATAATCATATGATTATACTTTAATAGTTATAATATTATATCCATTTAAACTTATCTTTGTAACATTATTCCTAATAACGCATGTGTCAATGTAATCACGCCAAACAAAAATTATCTTACAAATCTCGGCTGAGAATTTTGATCCTCTATTAATAAAAAAAAAATAATCTTCCTAAATACACATCTATTTCGTGTTTTCTAGTCGACCGTATTACGACGATGATTTAACGTTTAAGAAATAATGGGAGGAGAAAAAAAAAGGAAGTAAGGCACGTATAGGTCAACGGTCATAATTTATTCGTCGACGTGCACTTTCTACGGCAATTTTTAACCGAGGCGAAAAAAAAAATAATAAAAAAAATATGATATTGCCAATATAATCGGTTCCTACGACGAAAAATATATTGCCGAGCTATGCAAAACCATCGGCATCCTCCATTATTATCGCTATAAATAAAGGAAAAATCGTGTAAAGTAAAAGCGGGGGTGAGAGAAGAGGTGAGAAGAGAGGGCAGGGGCGGGGGCGGAGACCGTGGGGGGGTTTAGGTGCCGTCCATGAAAATAATCGATGACTTTCACGGTAAATGTCACCGATTGAGTTGTCCCATTAACGTAGGTTGGTTTTATCGAAAGGAAAGCAATCGATATCGTATTGACTACGCTAGGATGAAAAAAGAAAAAAAAATAACGGGTTTCTTACGTGATATTTCAAAATTTTTTTCATTAAAAAGCGGAGTTAAGCTATCATTATCAATTATTATAAGTATTAATGAAAAAAGTATAAAAAGAAATTATTACACATTCCTCTAGAAATGACTCATTATGAATAATTTGTATTATTATAATTAATTAGATTTTGATGATAACTTAGGTATTGATGATTAGGTTTACCTTCTAAATTCTAAGATTTTGTTCGTTTAAACAAACACTGGTTCAATTTTTTACCTCTACAAATAAGGCATTTTTTAAAAATTGTGATATACAAATTCCTTATTACGCTTATAGGAAGTCAAAAATAATGATGACAATTATATTATTTAATAAGGTTTATTCAAGATATGAAAAATGTATTATTTTATTTTATTCTAAAAATGGACTAAAATTTAATATATAATATATAATATATTATTATGTAATATATAATAATAATAATATATAATAATATATCAAATTATAATTTTATATTAATATTTTATAATAATATATATAATATTTAATTCAATATAAAAAATTTAATAAATTTAATAATAATAAACGGATAAAAATTGCTCTACATCTATCTCTATTTCTCTCTCTCTCTCTCTCATCGTAATTATTTCATAAACACATATTAACACGCGTAGCACGATTTGATACAATAATTTAGTATGTAATAATAATTAAGCAAGTATATAATAAGTAGCTTGATGTTCAACGTTTATCCCTCCTCTCTTTCCTCCTTTACCAACATATATGACGAGAGATACATAACGAGATACGCGTACACGCTTGGTTTTTTCACAATAAGTAAAGCGTAAATGGTTAATCACTACGGTGACTTTTTGTTCGATAAGATTAAAAATAATATACAATAAATGATTTGTTGTTTTAACGCGTAAACAATGCACGTGTTGCCACGAGCTTTTGATAAAACGATGCGATAATGTTCGTGCACGTTATCATCGGTATAAAGTAATAATAACGCCCATTCTATGAACGATAAATCCGTATTATATTATTATGTTTCTCTTTTCCACTTTACCTCTGAAGTTCGTAAAATGGTAGGTCGCGAACATTAGAAGAACAGGGACGACGATAGGTAAAATGCCAGAGTAAAATGCCGTTAACCAGGACGATGGTCGAAAGTTTTGTAAACGATGAGAGAGAGGATGAAGGTAGTATAGTATATATACGTAACTTACTAGCACAAATACCAACGTTAGTTTGGTAACCGAGTCCTTTCTACGTATACATATAAGCCTCTCTCTCTCTCTCTGTGTGTGTGTGTGTGTGTGTGTAGAGAGAGAGAGAGAGAGAGAGAGAGAGAGACCCTTTGCCTATGTATAGCTAAATTTTTGCAAAAGAAACTTTTAATACCATTCCAACCATCGAGTTTAGGCTTGTTCGAATTACTCCGTTACTTAAAAATAAAAAAAGTACTCTGGCTTTTTACTTTTCATTTTCAAACTTCTTTTTAAAACGACGAAGAGAGAATAAAATCGCGATGATATTAAATTGCAAGACAAAAAAAAAGGAAGAAGAAGGGCCAATTAATTGACGTGGTGGTTATTATTATATAGAAAAAAAAAAGGAAAAAACCATTATCCAAAAATAAATACGTCAAGTATAATCGAAAATATTCATACGATCAGTTAGATTGGAAACATTTAACGAGTATGTTTCGAAATAGAAGAAACTCATTAAAATAAATATTTATTAATTCGATTGAGTATTTAATATTCGTTTGATATGACGAATTTTTTCGATGAATTTTCATGTATTTCATTGCGTTCGATGAATTTTTCCTTGCACATATACAAAAACGTATAAAATAATCAAGAACAATGATTTATTTTCGTTATTCCCATTTTTCTTCTCTCTTTCTCAATTTCTCTCTCTCTCTCTCTCTCTCTCTCTCTCTCTCTCTTACATAAACGAATAAAAAAAAAAGAGATGATCGTAAAGATAATTTAAATTATCCAATTCTTAAGAAAGTTAGTGTAAACGGGAGCATTGTGGGATGCATTTCCTTTGTAGGCCTACGCCATAACGTGTCGATATCAAGGAACAAAATCAAAAATAATAAGAGGAAGAGAGATACTCGCGTAATTTCCACGAATTCCATGCATCACGATAATATAATTGAAGAAGTAAGAAAGTGTAGGCACAGACGTTCCTATTGAATATTTCCGTACAATGAATAAAACGAACAACTAAACACACCTACGCACTCAGTGGATCTAGAAACTCGATTCATCGTTGGATCATGAAACGATTCGTTTAAATGGTTAATGGTTGTAGCTGTGTTGTTGTTTTACTCTCTGTCTCTAATGACCAGTAATAATCGGGCGTGAGAGTAAACGGTCCGTTCATTAACGTTAATTGCCCAAGAGATAAGACCCCATTTCGACATAAATACAAAAGCCTAATTAATTTTCAAAGGAAAATCAAAAATAATTCCAAGAATAATATTTTCATTTAATCATATATTAATTATTATGACCATTCAATAAAATAGGGAAATCTAGTTGTATCGTTGCAAGTATACGAACAAAATATGTTACTTTTTTTCTTTCTATTTGTTAATAAAGTCTTGAAAGGCAAGTAAGTAAAGCGTATTCAAAAAATTGTTGACACTTCGTTCGTAACAATGAAAAACGCCAGCTGATTCACCAGATGATCGAACTGCCAAGTCGAGAAGTCCGGAAACATGCGTTTGGTTTTTGCTGTTGCTGTTGTAGTGCACCTACCATATTCGGTCTTATTGTATCGACGACACTATTGTCGTATATCTGTTTGAGAAATGTTTGACGACACCTGGCGAGAACTTGGGCAGCAGGAAGAGGAGTGGATAGGGGAGAGCTTCCTCTTTCTACCTTTTTCCTCTTTTTCACAAACAAAGACTTCCATTTCGTTTGATTTAACCCGAAAATAGAAGCAAATTGCATCATCAGCTGCATTTTGGGCCATCCTAACCTTAATTCTCTTCTATTTTGGCTACCTACCTTCCTCTCCCTATGCTTTTCTTTGAGATCTAACCTTCTCGTGTCCTTTCGTTCCTCCTTCCAGAAATTCCAGCGTTCTTTTCAACGTTCTTAGGAAGTTACAAACGACAAGGATAGACGAGGGAAAAACTAGGCGAGACACAACGACGCACACTTTGACTTTCGAATTCCTCCCAACACACATTCAATATTATCGCAAGTTTTAAACGTTAATGGGACGACGAGTCATATCCTCTTCTAATGGAAATTTCTATGAAACGCAAATAGCCAAAGAATTTATTGATACTTTCTAACTAGCGTCAATTGTGTACGATCAAAAAAAAATCTCCAAAAACAGATGGAAGTGTAAGGAAAAAAAAATTGATTTTGATAAATAGTTTCGATCAAACGTGCGATTAAAAAGTTTTAGTTAGGTTATCTTTGAGAAGAAAAGATATGGAAATGAATGGTTATTAGCTTGAGAAACTGTTACATCGGCTTTGTTTTCCTTTAGCGAAACGGTAGGATCAGGGTAACAAAACACGCGGATATCTCTTCCCGAAAGTTATGAACATCATCATCATCATCATCATCATCATCATCATTATCATCATAGAGAGAGAGAGAGACAGAGAGAGAGAGAGAGAAAGAGAGAGACCATGAAGAACACTACCGTCTCATTCTGAATATGTATGAAGTTTTCTGAATAATGCGAAGAAGGTGTAGTGAACCTGACTGCCAGGGACACGGCATCCAAGTGTTAATCCAACATCATTGGACAGACACCGTGATAAAGTTCTTCATATCGCAATCAACGATCTTTGTCAGCATGAACGACCACGACTGGACTCTTCTTCTCACCTTGATATTTTTCGTTCTTTCTCCTATGGCATACAGAAGTAATTCATCTTTGTAAAAGTGTAGTAAAGGTGCACCACCACCACCACTTATGGTAATATATTTCGTGCATCGTGCGACAGCATGCATAATGCAACCTCGAAACTCCAAATTCGTGGCTCGAATAAGCGGACTGACGACTATTCTAACTCTTACTAGAATGAATAAGAGAGAGAGAAAGAGAAAGAACGAGGGGACGGCCGGTAAACTTTTGTATTTTTATTATGAATGTCTTTTACGAGAGAAACATCTGCTATACAAACTTGAAAACCTGATTATTATACCTCGGTTCGATGTATTATTAAAACCATTTCTTAATTTTACTAACATTTAAAGTGTATTTTAAGTATTTAATTGTTAATATAAATAAGATTGTGACAAAACGTTTCAAATCAATATTTTATTACTTAGGTACACATGATGTTCAGATTATTAGATGAAACTTACTAGGTAATCGATAATACTATATTATATTACATATATATATCTCTGAATATTATCGATGAATAAAATATCTCGGCATAAAGGGGATTAAGATTCATTACGCTTAACAAAATAACGAAACTCACAGGTTTCTGTAGTTCTCACGCACGCACGCACGCAAACACGCACTCATCGAAACGACACGAAAAAGGGGGTAAACTACCCCTTTGTAAGATTCCCTTACTGTCTTAATAGTAATTCTATGAAATAACGATACTGTTGCGTTCTGTCAAACAAGTATCATTTGATTTAAAAAGAAAAACACAAAATACTATTATAACATATATACATACATAATATATATATATATATATTGTTTAAAAAAAACGTAAAATAAAATAAGAAACAAATGTGATGTTGATAAGACAAAAAATAAACGACTAGTGTGCAGTATCCAAGATGAATAGATTCAAAAGTACCCTAACCTCGGTGTTTTGCCATTGAAGAAAAGGGACTTCACTCACCGTTCCAGAGAGTATTCCAAGGAAGCTTGGCTCCTCTTGGTCGAATTTTAAAATCCACCAAGTATATATATGTCTCCGTCTATCCTTGCTTCCACAAAGAGAAAGAGAAAGAGAAGAAGCAGCAGCAACAGCAATGGGAAGGCGAGGATAGGGGAAAGGAAAAAGCGTATAATGTGTGCCGGTCGAGACGAGACGAGACGAATGCTACACGTAGTCTCCCACGAGAGAAACCGTGAGGTGGAGAGGGGAAGGGGATTTGGGAAAAAGAAAATAAAGTAAATTACCGCGACGACGATGACGCCGACGACAACGATGACGCCAACGACGACGACGACGACGACGACGACGACGACGACGTCGACGATGTCGATGAACGCGAACGACGACAACGACGACGGCAGCAGCGGGGACGAAGGCTGCTGCTGTTGCCGACTACCAACACTGTTCGTATACTGGCTTTACTACTATGACGACCGACCACTCTAGCACTCAACTACTACCACTCTCTAACACTCTACTAGTCTCTACTAGTCTACCTATAGCTGCAACGATCGACGGAGGCGCTGGCCGCGTACTAGTGCCGAAGAACCAAGGCAGTATGGCGCCCGGCAGCCTTTTCTCCTCCTACCCCAACTTCCCCTTTCCCTTGACGCCAACCCCAGCGGGTTCCCCTCTCTTCGAAACACCCGGCCGGACTCCCCCTTTACTCCTCCTCCACCTCCTCCTCCCGGCATCCACCGCCACACCACCAACTCAACCAGCACCCAATCTTTCTCTCTCTCTCCCTCTCTCTCTCTCATTCTTCCTTTTTCTTTCTTTCTTCAACATATGTGTAACATTTTCTCTTCGTTCAACTAGTTATCTATCTTTCTCTCTCTCTCTCTCTCGTAGGGAGTCTTCTATCGGCCAGCGACTCTCTTTCTCGAGTCTCTTGGCATCTATAGGCCGGTCGTTTTCTGCTACCAAGTGTCTCTGTTATACCAACTGTGTATATTCTTGTCCTTGTTGCACTCTCCCTTCTTTTCTGATACCTTTCTCTTTCTTTTTCTCTCTCGCTTGCTTGCTTGCTCGCATTTTCGCGGAAACACTACGTGCGTGGCACTCATCTTTCTACGTAGTCGAACATAATTATCTTCCATTTCTCAACGGGTTATCCGCCCTTCTTTTTCTTCTTCTCGTTTTGTTGTTGTTGTTGTTGTTGTTGTTGTTGTTGTTGTTGTTGCATTGTCCTGATCTTTCGACTTTTTTCTTTTTTATCCCCGTGCAACAAATACGTCATAGAACACCATTAACGTTTTCTTCTTTTTTATTTCTTTTATTTGTATGTTTAACTCTTTGGGACACAGCGGGATAAATAAAAGTGTCCCACCTTTTTTGATGCACCTTAATGCATGGTGAGACATTTTTAGTCCCACCTCGAAATATTGCGAAAACTGTATACACATAGGTTTATATTATTTTTCTTATTTACGTAAAACAATTGATAGTAATATTTACAATATCAATTTTGTTTCATTTAAAACGCAATAAAATGTCTATGCATTATAGGGTTATTTTATTATCTGAAATTCTGTTCTGCAAAAAGTTAATCGTTTGGTTAAATTCTAGTAACCGTAAACCATTGCATCCCCCCCCCCACCTTTTAATTTTCTTCGTGGTAACAAGTAGGAACCACTGTCGCGTTTTCTTTTGCTTTTTCTCGTTTTCGAAGAACTTTGGGGGCTTTGTTCATCTCGTTTGCTTGCACGTTTATATTTCCGTTACGCAAAATAACTCGACGTTTCTTTGCTCAAAACGTTAAAAATCGATATTTAAATCGACGAAAACTTTTTACGTTTTATAAACGACACATCATCAGCAAGCTGATACTTTCTGAAGGTTTTCAAGATTCGACCGATAACCCTATGAATCCTCCCCCTCTCTCTAACTCTCTTTTTCTCTTTCTCTCTTATTTTATTCTTCTACGCGTGTCAGGGTTCGTTCGTGATTCATAACAGTGTGTATGTGTAAGTTCTGCCTCGACGCCAGTTCCCCTCTTTTCATCTCATAGGAGACTTGTGTTTGGTACATGAACGTGGGCGAAACACCGAATTCAAATTATAAATCGATTGCCGTTAATAACACTCCCTACAGAGACCCTCCGTTCGACGTAAAAGAGACGTCTCTTTGTCTCTCTGTGTATGTGTATTTGTGTGTTTTTTTTTGTAAGAAAAAACAAATTAGCCTTCCCTTTGCAATTTTTTTCTTTTTTTTTTGTGATTGTACCTATTGTCGTTATTGTCGTAAAAGAAAGATTGTTTAGTCAGGCAAGGTTAAAGTATGAAAGGTCGCGTGCATTCTCGCGATTAACCGGTGATAATCGATTTTTCGAATAGGTAAGAATTGGAATCGTTATGAACGATCATTATGATATCATGAAAATAGTTTCTAAAAAAAGAAACGTTTTCTTTCTTTTCCACAACGTGGTTGTATATCTAATTACATAAAAAAGACAAGTATAAATGCAGTTTGAAACCGTTTTAACTCTTTGCGGTACAGAATTTCAGATAATAAAATAGCCCTATATTACATAGAAATTTTATTACGTTTTAAATGGAATAAAATTAATATATTTTTATTAATAGAGGTATTACATAATGTAACAATATAAAGAAAGAGTACCAATTTAATTACATTTGTAACATTTGTTAAAAATATTATTATCAATTGTTTTACGTAAATATGACGAAATATAAACTTATAAGCATGCAGTTATTGCAATATTTCGAGGTGGGACTAAAAATGTCAAACTGTGTCCTAAAGAGTTAACATAGCAACCAACAACGAGTTGCTACGCGATTATTAATAGCAATACGAATAAAGACAAAATATTTTTGCCAACGTTCGTTTTTTCCTTGACAATTTGATACGTATTTTTATGTTTCGTTCGTCCAAACGTCGACGACAGCTTTTTTTCCCCCGATAACACAGCATTTGTGTCTTCCAACTGCAAATCTGTTTCTTCGTGTCCTTTTGTTATTTTTTACGAGATCTATTTATGAACTTTACTTCTACTTAAACGTATGATGAAGTATATGAAAAAAAGATTTAGCTTAATTAGTTAAGAATCTTTCGTTAGACCGAGCAAAAAAATTGCCATTTTAAAGACAACAATCCTGACGTTAATTCGATCGTTAACTTTCATTAGATGCTTACTTAGTAAGCAGTACGTTTAATCGTCGATCACACCCGATAATAACTACTGATCGAGCGTGAAAGGATAATTACGACGACGTTTATCGATTTTCCACGTATCGAAAGAATTTTACATTCGTAATCGTAATGAAAAATACATATAACTCGGCGAATTTGCAAAGATTCAGGAAAGAAGCTCGTAAAAACCAAACTGAAAATGACATTTACAAAATTCAAAATACTATAATGTTAATCAATATATTTAATATTTATATAAAAATCATACTAATAAAGAATAGTAAGAAGCCTTAAATAAAACTTTTTACAAGTTTAGTTAAAAAAAATGTTAAGCAACAAATTACGAGATGATTTGTTCAGTTTCGTTAACGAATCGTTGAATAAACGACGAAAAATTTGTTTTGCAAATTAATATCGTTTTTTAAGAATTCCAATACATATAACTTGACAAATTTACAAAGATTCGGGTAAAAAAGCTCATAAAAACCAAACTAAAAATGATATAAAATTCAAAATACTAATGATAATCAATATATTCAACATTTGTTCAAAAATCATATTAATAAAGTATTTTCTTGCAATACGAATAATAAAAAACCCTAAAAAATACTTTCGCAAGTTTAGTTAAAAAAACTGTTAAGCAACAAATTACGAAATGATTTGTTCAGTTTCGTTAACGAATCGTTGAATAAACGACGAAAAATTTGTTTTCCGCAATTAATATCGTTCCCGAAGAATTCCAATTCGTAGTTAATATAAAGAAACAGCGAAAGTAAAAAAAAAAATCCTCTTATGGGGGAAGAGGACTGCACCGTGAAAGACGGGGAATAGAGACCGGGCAGACTCGTTCGCGCGGTTCGCTCCCTTTTCATCTCCATGGCTGCAGTAGACCTTCAGTGATACTCAACCTTGACAGACCACAACCGCACGTAATTACGTAGAATCCTTCGGGCGATCTTCTCGTTTAGACCACTTGACAATGACCTTCGACAAATACGAAACAAAACTAGGGACCATGCTGGATGTTTCATCTAACAAAAGTTAACAACTTTATTAGCTTTCAAAAAATAATCCATAGTATATTTGTAATCCAAACAAATTCTATTAAAACTGAAACTAAAATATACAACTATCAATTTTTTTATTGAATAAAACGAAATTATTGTCAGGAAAATTGTATTGATAAGTTGATTAATAACTTACTAGGATGCTCTGGTCACGCTTTGATGAGGCTTTGTTATAATATAATTCTAAACTATTTAGTAATTTATTACAACACACGAAATAATACCAAAATTACAATGTAATACATATAATAATAATACAGGCAAAAATACAAAAAGTTAGGTTATGTCGTATGTAAATCTGAAAAAAACGTCTGAGGTGAATATATCGAAAAAAATGAATTATAATACAGCTCCATCTATTGTAAACTTACACTACCTAAAGACCTAGATAAACTGTAAATAATAAATCCTTAAATTTGTAATAAAAAATAAAAAATAATCGCGATAAAAACTATCGTATATCTTAAGTTAAAAAAAATCACACAAAATAAAAATAATTTCATTAAGATCGGTTCAGTAGTTTCGAAGTTTATTGAAAACAAACAATGTGTCACTGAATTTTTATACATATAAAGATATATTTGGACAAATGGAACTTCCAATTACCGATTGGTGCCCAATTCTCATCCAGCTTTCTTTTCTTTTATTTTTTTATTTTAATTACCGATTGTAATACCCTAAAGATATTTCTCTCGTAATCGTAGATGTAAATGATGAGAAATTTGTAACTCGTGATTATGCAAATGTCTTCTTCTTACGCTTAGTATCTTTTTGAGTGCTAAATAGTATTTGCTGCTAAAGTGTTTAGTAGGATTTTAATAATCAATACGCGAAACAACATTCACTTATTTTCATTTATACTGACAAACACGTATATGCACGCTTGGCAACTTTTATTAAATGCATATATGCATTTATAGGTCTGAAAGGGTTTTAAAGAAATTAAGTCATCGCACATGTTGTTTGTTTTATCAAAGAAATTCGTGTAAGCTCTATATCGCTAAGTTTTTCCTTCCTTCTTGTAAATAGAGAATCATCTTCCTTCCTACTGTCCCTACTGTCCTAAATCTTTCCCTTCTATTTCCTTGTACCGTCGTGTTCGTTCTTCCCTTTCTTCAAATTTCTTTCATCCTGAAATCTTTTTTTTGTCTTTGTGCAAGTTCGCTCGATCGTTTAAAGAAAACAATGAAAGAAATATGGAGCAACAACACGAATAAAGACGAAGTATTTGCAGTAGGTACTACATTATACGTCTTCGGTAGAATACTTTAAAGAGTTAGGTCCCTATAGGACTTTCGAAAAATCAAATTTTTTTTTGTATTGTTTTAAATGGTCCCTTAGAACCTTAAAAATCATATCTCAAAAGATTATGGCCAGAAAATATGTCTAAGTACTTGTTCTTCAAAGTATATCATATGACTTTCTATAACCTAAAACTTTAAACGTGCATTCATCTCAAAACTGCATTTTTCAAGTTGGCCGCATCCCATAACTCGGACAATTTTCAACCAATTCACTTCAAATTTGAATTAGATCTTTAAAAATATGTTGTCTAAATAAGTACGTAGGATTTTCTTGTAAATAGTATAGTTCATTATATATATATATATAGTTTTACGGTCAATCATATGTACACTAAACTTCTACTATTGTAAATTTGATTTATTTTATATTCTTTCTGAAAAAAAATCACAAAAAAGCTTATTTTTTCGACTTCTAGAGTGACCTAACTTTTTAAGAAATTTGTTTTTCTTTTTTTTTTTTACGAATTTTTTTAAAACTTCCTACGACTTCGTCACCTACGCGATAAATTTCTCGTTTCTCTCTTCTTTGGAAGAACAAACGATTTGAAGTCATTTTTTTCCGAGGGTTTAAAACTTAGTCGATGCAGAGAAAGTAGCAAAAAGATACGGCATGCATCAGAGTTCTTTACGATTTTACAAGGGAAAAGTGGTGCACTTTGTTGGTAGTAGCAAAAAAAAAAAAGAATAAAAAAAAAAGAAAAAGTCCGACCTTTCACGGTGATATTTTCAGGATGAACGAAACTCGGATATTGCACCGAATGCGCCTGTACAAAACTTACTATCATTCCTACTTTACTGTTTTCTTCTATTACGTTGTCTTTACGATTTTCTACCAAACGAATTCTTAAACGTTACGAAGGAAAAGAAAGGAGAAAGAAAAGAAATAAAAAGAAAAAAAGAAAACAAGAAAAAGACAAAACGATTGGTTGTTAAATTGTTCGAAAAGGGACGTTTACTCGAGCAAGGAATTAGGAAAGAAGCTTTCCCCCCTTCCCTCATCATCTTCTTCTTCTTCTTCCTTTAGCATCGCGATGAGTTTTTTTTTCTCTGGGCAAAAAATTTAATTATCTACCTTCCCTACCTACTGCTACCAACTAACATCCGTTATAATATCGCGGAGAAAACAAAAGTTTCCCTTCGACGTGCGCACGCAAGTATACAAGAGGAATAATATTTTCCGAGAATTTTTACAATATTCGACCATGCGAGAAAGAAAAATTAATTATCTAACCCTTTGGCGTCGCGAGTTCCATACATTCTTTTATCACAATTTACCAAAATTCTTTCAGGATTAAACGTATAGTATATAGTATATAGTATATAGTATATAGTATATTTTAACGATTATTATTTGAACGAATTAGTAGGAAGAAAATTCGTGACATGATTCGAAATATTTAACAATTTCCTGACCATTTTTCGGTAGTAACGGAAGACACGCCCACGATATCAAATTTCTATTTCAATACGTTCGAAAGGACGGAAAATGACGTGGAAAGATGCATAGGTTAAAACGCGAAATTAATCGTCGTCTATTGACTTCACAGAAACACCCCTTTCCTCACCACCTCGACACGCCGTGTGCGTGTCTATCGATTATTCAACTCTCGGATAATACTAATATAGGATATTTCCTGTAAGTCTTTAAATACCGATAAATAAATACATCTTTATACATAAATTCAGTGTCACATTGTTGATTTCTAATGAACTTCGAAACTACTGAACCAATATTATTGAAATTGTTTGTATTTTGCTTGATTTATCCAACAAAGAATATAGAATAGTTTTTATCGTGATTATTTTTTCACTTTTTATTGCTAATTTAAGGATTTATTATTTAAAGGTTATCTAAGTCTTAAGTATGGAGGGTAAAGGTAAGGAGTATCATCTCATATGGGAGAAAATTTGAAAAAGTGTCCAGCGTTTTCTATAAATAATAGTTCAAAAACCTTCCAGAATGGCGCTGGTGTAGACAGAAGGTATGGTATGAATGTAGCAATTATAGTACAGAATAGTAAACGAATTGAAGTATGCCGAGTTAAAAAATTTAATATTATTGGCGACTAAAGTAGTTAATTATTGAAAATTTCAACTACTTGCGTAGTACAAAATAATGTAGTAAATATAACCTTAAAGAATTATTATGAGAAAACGTGTAGCTAGAGTGATTCTATTTCGTGAACTGTGAATAGTACGTTTATTGATTTTTTATCATTTAATTTTATGAAAAAGTATGTGAATAACAAAACAGTTATAGGTAAAATTTGTGTTGTGAAATTTGTGTTCCTCGTTTATTTCTCAATCCTACTCTAATAATATTTGGCGCTTCCTTTAAAATTTACCCTGATGCTAATGTGGCGCTACCCTAATTTAATACATTTCGACGGATACTTTTCATATACATAGATGATTTTCCTTACCTCTACCCTCCATAGTCTTTAGGTACGGTAAGTTTTCAATAGATGGCGCTGTATTACAAATCAATTATTTCGATATATTGACGTCATACGTTTTTTTTAGATTTACATATAACATAGCTAACCTTGCTTTTTTTATTTTTTCATGTATTATAAATATATCCATTTCATTCTAATTGTAGTATTATTTTGTGTGTTAACTTTGTATATAGGATAATTCTTATCGCGATTATTTTTATTTTCATTACTAATTTAAGGATTTGTTATATTTAGAGGTAATTTTTGTCTTTAGATACTGGAAGTTTTCAATAGATGGCGCTGTGTTACAATTCAATTATTAAAATTTACATACGACATAGCCTTACTTTTTCTATTTTTTCGAGTATTATTATTTTATATATTCCATTCTAATTGTGGTATTATTTCGTGTGCTGTTATAATTTACTAAATAGTTAAGAATTATATAAACCAGTTAAGTGCGTTCGACGTGTATACACGTCGTGTAAAATAAAAAATTACCATTCACTATAAAAATTCGAAATCTTAATAAAATGTAATAAGAATATTATTTGGTGGTATGTTCCTTTTATATTACCAATACGACCTCTATGTATTTTATTTATATTTATTTAATTTATTTTTATTTATAAGATGTGCCGTTTGCTCAAAAAATGGAAAACGCAAGGAAACAAGGTTTTGGTGTACGACCTGTGAAGTCGCACTTTGCGTAGTACCGTGCTTTGAAACATATCACACATACATAGCTTGAAATTTTGTAAACTATTTTCTTATTTTTCTTGTTTATTCTTGTTATCTTCAATTTTTCTTGTTTATATATTTTTTTATTCTTTTTTACAAAATTCAAGCTTTTAGTAAGAATAACGTATTCAGAAACGAATTATTAGTTTTTTTGACGAATAAAAATGTAATCCTTCCTCGTTTTTCGTAAAATGTATAATAATACCATTTGCCCTGCGTTCGACGTGTATACACGTCGTTACCTATTTTTAATTCCGCACCCTGTGGTGATTTTTTGAGACTAAATTCCACAGTCAACTGGTTAAATCAACATTTTATAACAAAGTCACAGCAACGCGTGGCTGGAGCATCCTAGTTATAGTAATATATTATAACGTCAATTGTAACAAAGGATTCTTAATTAACAATAAGAGAAATTTATCGATTGGAAATGAATGTTAAGTAGTCTTAGTCCTTAATAACGATAAATAAGTACATTATAATGATATATTATAACGTCAATCGTAACAAAGGATTCTTAGTTAACAATAAAAGAAATCTATCGATCGGAAATGAATGTTAAATGTGCGAAAAATGGAAGGAATAAAATTTGCAAACCGATCGCGACTTGTATTATATATACACACACACACACACACACACCGGGTGAAAGTAGAACAAGATATCAGTAGAAACAGGTGTATTCGAGTTGTTGAATGCGTCAAAGGGAAATAGGCTCTTCTTGAGGCTGGTTTGGACGAGTCGACCTAATTTTGAAGTATCTTTTTATATATTCGGCTTTTATTTAACTCAACTCAACTATATCACCGACCTAACTAACTGTGTATCGACGAAAAAATTAAAGGAGATATCAATTGGAATATAATTAAAATATATCCCTGATTTTTTCTCGATGAATTATATCTTTTCTGCGTGTTATATATAGTCTTTCTGCGTGTTATATATAGTCGATACAAAAGTTGCAAAGCATTGAAGCACGACAAGTGAGGATTAAAAAAATAAGATGTAATGTAACAAGCATCTCGTTACGCGTATGTTGGGGAGGATGCCTAGGCCTGTTACAACAGAGAACAAGACACTTGTCGTCTACGTTTGAGTGGCACCCTTTTCGACTATAGCATATAGGGGGAAAACTTGCCAAACGATATAACGAGAGAAAACGTGAAAAAAAGGAATATAGATCTATGATACGAAAGTCATTAACACGTTCCGTGTCCGCACTCTTTTTTGCTTGACTTGTCGTTCAGTCCATTTGATCTTTGCTTTAACAAAATCAACCATTACGTGTAATTATTAATTATTGTAAATATAACAGTTAAACAAATCTTCTATCTTTCATCGCATTAAATAAATATGTTTAACTATACCACCAGTGGTACACGTGGCACGGAACGTGTTAAACGTAAATTGATACTAATGAAATACATGATTGATTCAACGCCTACTTAAAAGTTTGATCTCTTATAATACGAGCAAATTTAGGAAGTATAAAAAAAAACACTTCCCATTTATATTTACGGATTTGGATGCAACGGGAACTACAAAAAAACATTTTGTAGAAATAAATGACACACCCGTTTATTCTTCCATTTCGTATAATTTTAAAGGTAAACAATCATGTTCGATGAGATGTTGGCAAGAATCTCGAAGAGGGAGATCTTTTATATCGATATTACCTTAAATTCGAAATCCAAACATTCGATGATAGTTTTTTGAGATTCCTTGGCAACTAAAAAGCGCACGTAAGTGCTTACTTACTACTCGAGGACGTGCAAGATTCGCGTCTCGGATGACTAATCTTGGTCCAGGGCCAACCTATTGCGCGTGTGCGTTCCGCGTAAGTATACGTGAACGGACTCTCGCGACCCTCTTCGAGTTATTTATATCGAAATACGTACGAGCTCGGTTGGAAATAACGAACGAAACTAAAGCTAAGTTTTACACGTTAAACGATATTATTCACATATGTGTGGATATATACATACACAGCTCTGAACAAAATAAAATAAATCCATTATATTCGAACTTTTTATAGAGAACATTTCTTTTATTCATCACATATGATACAAAAATTTCTGTTTAAACGTTAATGGAGAATAAAGATGGCGTAACGCGATTCGCCATCATTGTTCGTATAGAAGTGCCGCGTAAAATGATGGAATTAAAACGAGGTTAAATGAAAGAAAACACGCAATATCTTCGCGTTATTTCCTTTACATTTTTTTTTATTTGTTGTTGTTCTTTCTAAGTAAAAAGGGTTATTAACCGAGCGTGTGTAGTCTCTCTTATTCTTCTCTCGGTATGCGGTTAAACGTTATCTACCGTTGTATAACATTTTTTCGATCGTCTTACATGTGTTAAACAAATTTTAGTTAAGAAAGAACACGCGTAAGCGTTGTTGTTGTTGTTGTTGTTATCCGGATATACATTAGGTCAAGTATCAGGGCGAAAAAAAGGGCACTCCTTCTTATGCATGCATCGTGCGCGTAATTAAAAAGAGGCTGCGCCTAGTTCCGATTGTTCCTTATGGCGAAACGATGTGTGTGAGGGGGAGGGAGGGAGGGGGGAAAGGAGGAAAAAAAAAAAGAAAAAAGAAAAAGAAGGTGAAGACGACAAATGTTAAAAAGAGTTCACGTACATGCGCATACTACATTACACTATTTTGATTATATTATATAGGTATTCCGTTTAGGCGTGTATACTCCATTGTTCCTCCTGTAATGGTTGGTCGAAGAAGAGCAGCAGGATGTCAACGCTATTACGGATGATGCTCGAGTATCCCAAGCATGAACATAATCCAAACGCACAACATTAACCCACTTTTTCTTTAATCACAAAGACAATCTGCGGACTATCATACGAGTTCAACGTCTCGTAGTAAGAGCATTTCGAGCTGTTGCAGTTTAATTGCAGTTTACCTCCTACTTACCCTCCACCTCACCCTCTTCACCCTCTTATCATCTCTCCTTTGCATTCTTTCGCAGCAGTAGCAGTAGCAGTAGCAGCAGCAGCAGCAGCTTTTTCATCTTCTTCCCGGACTTACCACGTTATATTATTTCTCGCCTATTCTCTTTCACTCTTTCTTTCTCTTTCTCGTTTATTCACGTCGTTACAACGAGATCGCAGACGATCGTTATCTTTCTTATAATTTTTCTTTTTTTTTTTATTCCTGAGAAATATTCTCGCTTTCTACGAGTTTCTATATAGATATGGTTCAATTAAATGTACTTAATAATAATGAAATAATACTTTTGACACGATCGTTCAAACGTTTTTCTATCCGATGTTTATTAACATTATTACGGGAGAATCAAATTGATAGGTCACCAATTTTTTTTCAATTCTACGCAATTGTATTATAGCGCAAAACAGTAAAAACTCAATTACCTAATCGCTCCAAAGAAAACGAAAGGTTAAATTTCACATGCATTTTTCTATACAATTAGTTTTAAGTAGCAATACAAATTTCATGCAGTGTAATTAAAAAAAAAAAGAGAGAGAAAGTTATAGAAAAAAATATAAATGAGTGGGTTGAAAAGTTTTGAGCCACGCGAAGGATCAAAAACCCCTAAATCTAACGCACCAAAAGTAGTTCGAAAGTTTTGGACTTAACAAACAGAGGTGGATTGAAAAGTTTTGAGCTTTTTTAATTTTCCATACCGCATTAAGTTCAAAACTTTCGAATTCTCCTTTTGTGGGAAACTCAAAATTTGTATATTATCTCTACAATTTCTTGTTCTCTTTTAATTAAACGATACTTATTTTTCCATCAAACATGAAACTATAACTGGTATATAAAAATGCATGCGAAACTTCTCCCTTTTCGTTTTCTCGGAAACAAGAGAGTTATGGATGTGTTATTGCTAACACGGTGTATGACCTTCATTGACCCCTACAACCCTGTAGAATTAAAAAGAAAAAAAGTAAACAAAAATTGTAGTCCCGTTAACTTAACTGTTTTCTCCTTGTAAAAAAAAAAAAAGAAACAAAAATAAGAAAAAAAGAGAAAGGATAACGTAGGAGAAAACAAATGGAACGATTAATTTTGGCGGGTCTAAAAATAATTTGGAAAAAAGTGCGAAACCATGAAGGTATATTCACCGAGAGGAGGCGGTAACTTTGGAATAATTGGATCCGCGTAGGTTAGGCGTCTTTGAGACGCCTCGAAAACGCCTCGAAGACGCCTTGAAGACGCCTTCAAAGATGCCTCATCGAGAGAAAAGGCAGCCCACTATTACTCTGTTCAATCAATTTAGTTCCTCTACTAAAGAGAGACTTCTATAGAACGAACTAGCTGATATTAAAGTCTGATACTACTCTTTAAAACAACGACGAAGAGTATTGGCTGCTACGATAGGATTTCTCTTTGTCAAAATATTAAATTAATCTATAAGTATTAAGTTAGTTCATATGAAATGTCGCATTTTTAAGTGAATATATAGAACTACATATCTTTTTTCAAAACCTGTTTATTTAATCACAATAAACACTATTTGCTTCAATAAACTTTTCCCAACGAGATTTTAATGTATAGATGCCTGTCTTCAAGAAATTCTGATCTTAAGAATCAATAAACTTTAATATGAACATTTTTAGGCTGTCTTTATGTTCATACTGTTTAGCCCGTAAAATTGTTCTAAATGTTTAAAAAAACGAAAATCGATTGACGAAAGATCCAGTGAATAAGTTGGGTGCTACAAAATTTCATATAATTATTCATTTGTAAAATTCGGGTTAGCAATGATGGGCATATGTTCAACCGATCCAACTTATTTCGTTTGGTATTCACTTTTCCATTCTTTTAACATTGCCAATTTTAGAAATATGTCTCTTTACAAGGTGAAAATGTCCGCGTTCAGAGCTTGCAAAAGATTACTCTATCAGTAAAATATTTTAGAAATATTTTTAAAATATTTTTGTAAAATCTTTTATGAATCTTTTTAAAAATATTTTAGAATGATGTCTGCAAGGTTTCTGAAAGATTTTTTGGAAATATTAAGGAAACTTTCGCTGAAAGATTTCAAAACCTTTCGTGTTATGTGGAAGTCGCCAATAATATTAAATTTTTTAACTCGGCATACTTCAATTCGTTTACAATTGCTACATTCATACCATACCTTCTGTCTACACCAGCGCCATTCTGGAAGGTTTTTGAACTATTATTTATAGAAAACGCTGGACACTTTTTCACATTTTCTCCTATAAGAGATGTTATTCCTTACCTCTACCCTCCATAGCACTAACTTAATAGTCGTCTTTTAATTTTTAACGAACAAATGCCGCCATACTAGCGACATCTTAAATAATCTAAAATAATCAAATACCACCATATAAGCGACATTATCTGATAACTTAGAAAATCTATTAAGTTCTGTCTTTATTGTTACGTTACAATGAAGGGCGATTGTTTCTGAATGCATTCATCTTCGAGCATTGAGCGAGAAGACACCGTTTCTTAAACGTTCAATAAAGTTTAATATCGTGATTTCCTGACGAGACAGGTAATTATGGCGATAATTCTATTCTAGAAACTTGTATCCACATAAGGGAATGTTGGAAGGTGCACCACACTATACAAAAATATAAGCAATTTTGTATAGATTGTAAATCAATAAAATAATACAATTTACAAATGTATACATGTCTATGTATTACATACATATATCTATTTCTGTTTTCAAATCTGATTATTTTTCTCTATAATTTTCATTTTAGTATCCTTTTATATTGAAAAATTTGTTCAAATACTATCTAAAAATTTCCATAAAATCCAATAAAGCAGTATTAATTATACACTTTTTCTAACTCTGGAAATAAACTATTAAATAATTTAAGGGACACCACTAATGCGACTGCTTGAAGAAAGGTGATTTTTGGGAATTTTTTTAAGGAAAACTACTGCATGAAATGTTTTAATTTTTTAAGGAGATATTTGTGGATATGTAATGAATATATGACAAAATGTTTGGAGCAAAAATTTGAAAATTTGGCCCTCCCAAGGGCCAAAAAATAAAAAAAAAACCAAAAAGTTTATTAACATGTTCACGCCGGCTCGTACCACCGGTGGCCCGCATTGGTTTCTTATCGGGCGATGCGTACCACCTGTGATACGCATTCGATTGTGCTATTAGACGCTGAAAATTAAAATAATGACAATTTAACGTATATTCATTAAAAACTATTAATTAAATTATTTATTTATTTTTTTTATTTATTCTTGGCGCCGCCAGAAGAAGCGCGGCATAAATTCGAGCGCCGCCTCACAGCGAAAACAATGAAAATCAGCGTCAGCGTGAACGTGTTAAACTAGAAGGAATTGTCCGTACCCGGTCGAAAAACAAATTCAAATTTAACAAGATGGAAAAGTCCTAAAAAAAAGGTTAAAATTTCGCGAAAAAATTTGATGATTTTTAGCCTGCCAAAATTACATTTTTTATCCGATCGGAAAACTGGATGGTCATGGTATGGAGAAACATATATAAAAGAAGCTGCAACAAGAATCAAATTGATCGAATGATTTGTCGTCGAGTTATAACTGCAGCAGATTTGAAAAATATAGTTTCGAGAAAAACACGTTTAAAATTTAAGTTACTGATTTAAGGGGGTATTCTGGTCTAGAAATTTGAAGAAACGAATTTTTTCTTTATATATTTTTAAAGCCTAACCTTTTAAAAATATGTTCTTAAGAGGATTTTTCAAAATTCAAATTATTTTCGGAGATATAACTATTTTAATCACGCGGTATCCTGTATCCTACCCTTATTACGCGAAACTTTGAACGCGTTTTTCTCGAAACTACTTTTTGTGAGGTGGTTGACTCGATATCTCAAGTTCTACTTGACTGATTCCTTTGAAATTTGGTGGAAATCTTCTTTATACATCTTTCTATCGGGTGACCGTTGGATTTTGAAAAATATTAATTTTTAGTATTTTTAAAAAAATTCGAGAAGGCCAAAAAAAGGGGCCAATAAAAATTTTTTTTCATATCGACGCCATTTAGTGATTTTTTTTTTGGCTAAGGGTCACCCGATAGCGACATTTTTACTGATTAAGAATTTTTCAAATTTTTGTGTTTCAGATCACTACAAGGGTTGGAATCATGTCAACCAGAGTGCACCGATTTTTTTGTAGCCCCCATTTAACCGGCCTGTATTTCTACGAATTTTTTATTTTTTTTTCACGATTTTTTTTTGTATTCTTAAAATGTTTATAAACATCAGATAAAAAAATAAATAATAAAAATGTTTTTCATTTTTTTTTTCTTAGTTTGAAAAATGCCTAAAATTTCGGCTTCTAGACCAGAATACCCCCTTAATTGTTATAACAGATGACTGTAACTCACAAAATTATTTGAGATATGTATATTAAAAATCCGTCGATCTACAGATTATTATTTTAGTAAACTATGCTCGTTCGTTAAGGGTTATAATATGTACTTATGTATTGTATATAGGTACGTTCGAAATAATCATCGTTTCTTTTTTTCCTTCCTTTCTTCTCACATTCAAAGATATATAGTAAAAAATAAAAGAAGAAATTTGTCGTAGCGATAAGCCGCTTTCTTTATCGCCACATGTCACTGATATTTCTGTATACTTCTTTCCTACATTCGAACTCGACATAAATCTCGTTGGCATTCTTAGAACGTTCTGCCACTTGAGAGCGGTCTTGTTAGATCCTGAGATGTAATCCAGTATAACATACGAGATAAATGTCCTCATTTTTTTTTTTTAATCTAATCCGTTGAAATAGCACTTGATAATCGAAAGAAGGCATACAAAGACAGAAAGAAATAAATAAAAAAGAAAAAAACAAAAAAGGATCAATATTATTTAACATTTCTTTCACCCATCTGGAAATGACGATAATTTAATTATTGTAAGAATAAGTAAATGATAATTTTTTAGTTTTTTTTCTCACATGGGTGGCCATCGAAGTAGCGGGATTTACCGACACAAGTTGACTCGTGCAATTGACCCTGCCGTCGTTCCTGCTTCTGTTGCTGTAGCCTTCCATTGCCATTTTGCTAACGCAAGGAAGCAAACCTTCGCTAAAAATATCAGCACAATCCAACCGAGTGCCACCTCGCAATACTTGAAAAACCGAACGGAGAAACTAACGGACTGCTTAAACATACGTTAATAGCAATATGTATAAACGCTTTCTTCCAGGAAAATCATGAAAATAGGTAAACGTGGAAATACTTCGCTATTCGATTTGAAATCTATTAAATTAGAAAAATATATATTTCTTTATATTTAAAAATAAATTACTGAACCAATCTTAATGAAATTTTGTTTATTTGGTGTAATTTAGAATGTAGTATAGTTTTAATCGCGATTATTTTGTATTGTTTATTACTAATTTAAGGATTTATTATATTTAGAGGTTATCTAGGTCGCTAGGTTATGTAAGTTTTCAATAGATAGCGCTGTATTAAAATTCAATTATTTCAATTTACATGCAACTTAACCTTACTTTTTCTATTTTTTTGTGTATTATTATTTTATGCATTTCATTCTAATTGTGGTATTATTTTGTATGCTATTAACTTTGTATATAGGATAGTTTTTATCGAGATTATTTCTATTACTAATTTAAGGATTTATTATTTAGTGGTTATCTAAGTTTCTAGGTTCTGTAAGTTTTCAATAGATGGCGCTATATTATAATTCAATTATTTCAATTTACATGTAACATAACCTTACTTTTTCTATTTATTTGAGTAATATTATTTTATGTATTCCATTTTAATTATGGTATTATTTTGTGTGTTGTTATAATTTATTAATAGCTTAAAATTATATTAAATCAGCATTTTATTAAAAAAATCACAGCAACTTGTGGCCTTAGCATCCTAGTATATATATAAAGAAAGAGATAGGTAACAATAAATAGGATATATATGAGAAATAACAAATATTTTTCATTTCAATAAGTGAACCGTTGACGTCGCGATGCAACCGATCGACTGGATTTTCTAGATAAAAACGTTCGAGAGATTCTATTTCTATAGATGTTTCTATATCAGAGTGGACTTTGAAGGAGTTAAAGTCAATCCAATCTTTCGACGAATAGTAGGAAGCAGAGTTTATTGATGTTACGAAAATATATACAGGAACATACATAGTGAAATCGAGGTTGAGCTAAAGCGCAAATAAATATTCATGGGATATCGAGGTATTGCACTTTAACGATTAAATGATATTCTTCATAATTAAAACTTTGATTCGTATATTCTATTTGATGACAATATATGAACGATTTGTCGAATCACTTACTACAGGATTTTCCCCTTTTCATTCCCATTCGCAATCGAGAAGCATCTCGTTATCGACGATTATTTTATAATATAATTCTAACCATTCCGAAGTATCATACGAACAATAATAACGCGAGATTTAACGAATCGTTATCGTGTCATTAGCAATAATTTAGTGGTTAAGGTAGGATCGATAATATCGAGTAGAAACGACTATTGTTTAACTAATATCATATGAAGTGGATATCGTTGATCAAACTAACCTATTATTTTATCGGATATTTGTTAATCGATCGGCGATGGGAAATCACAGCTTAGAATCGTGACTCGATTATGTGGTCCCTCGTTTATCTATCTCTTGAATAATAAATTACGATAGATTTGAAAAGGAAGTGAAATAGTGTTAGGAGTGATATATTTTCCTAAACGATACTCTAAATCATCATCGGTACTCAAACTTAAACTCGTTTCAAAATTCTTATCTTCCCGCGATAATTAATGACTTCGTCCTTAGAAATATGAAAATCTTTGAGTAACATAAACCCTTTCGATAAATGTAGAAAGAAATTATTTCAAATATTTTACCTTTATATGGATCGTTTATTTGGAAAGTGGTGTAAGTTAAGTTTTTTTGAAATATGAGATATCACTTGATTTATGCTCAATTTAGTATAAACTTTTTATTTATAACTAGTTAGTATTCAATTTCTTAAAAAATACTGATGCTTTGTCCAATTTAAAATTGGCCACTAAAACAAATTGCGTAATCATTGATTACGAAAGTGATGGAAATCCAATTTTCATAGAAGAAAAAGAAAAAAAAAGAAAAAAGAATTTCTTGTATACATCACACACGATTATTATGATATTATAAAACAATGTAGATAACGTAATAAATTCATTTTACGTGAAATGAAAAGAGAGGATTTTGCTTCCACAAAAAATCTACAAAATGCAATTAAAAACAGATAAAAATAAACGCTAAAGGAAAAAAAGTAAATTGGTTGGAAATACGTTGGTTGAGATTTCTTCAAAGTGTACCATACACTACTTTATATAAAATATCAATGGACGAGAGAAAGAATTTAAGACTAAAAATTTATTTTCTACACGTTTGGGAAGACTGGCAAAATTTGAAAAAATCGCCCAGACGCCTTTGTAATACGATTCCAGGCCTAATATTTTCGAAAAATATAAGAATATGGAGTAGTTATTACTCTATATACTTCCTGTACCTCACGAATATTTTAAAACACTGTCACACGAAGAACTTAAGTTAACACTACCAATGTTTCTTCATTTTAACAATATAATTAAAGTTTCAAATTAAAAATACTACTATTATTCTATATCTTGTTAATATTTGTTAACAAAATTGGATTAATATAAAATAATAATATATATTTTAAGTGATATTTGATTTTTCAAAAATAAAATTAAACGATTTTTGTGCAATTGACTCATTTTGAAAGTGGTATAAGTTCATTCGTAGCTCGTAAATATAAATTATTTTAGATAAATGCGCCTAAAACTAATTTATATAATCAAATTACATATTGATAAATCAATAGGTATATTGCCATACTAAATATAATTAGCCTATATTTTTGTATTGACAGATATGCCAACTTCTTATTTTCTCGAAACAAGAGACTTACACCATTTTCTAAATAAACTGTCCATATTATTATACCCGTAGAGCTTCTGAGCAACTCTAAATGAAAGTAATGACGTCATCGCTAAATAATATTCCTGCTTATCTTAGCCATCATCAGATGATATTCGATTAGAGCTTTTGCGAGTACTCGGAAAAGCTGTAAGACGACGACGAAGGCGAGAAGGTGGGGCCATTCACCCCGGCAGTCTCAGAATAACTGCATACCTATTTGCCCGGGGTAAGCAGTCAGTGGTGCACACGCTCAATTATTTTCCCCTATCATCTCGTTTCATTCAATTATCTTTTAAAATAACATTATCGAGGATTTATTTAGAATTATTTTCTTCGAAACGGAAGATTCAACTTATTGATTATCTATTTTTAAAATCCACTCAAAATCTCAATATTTGCAAATAAATAACATTTATCGACGAAATTAAATCTAGTATTTTAAGTTTACTCTCCTGTACTATAATTAAAAGAAAAAAAAGAAAAGAATACTATGACGAGGTTACTGCCAAACCGTTAGAAATAATTTATGACCAAAGTAAGGCTTTACAAGGATGACAATTTTAAAAGTTGAAAGTCACTGCCAGACATTATTTGTGATACACACGCGTATATTGAAACGCGACGCGGAATTTCCGGGTTGGTCTCTAACAACTAATGCTTCTCCATTCTATTCAGGCTCGTCGTCGTCATAGTTGTCGTTGTCGTCGAAAAAAAAGATACCAAAAACGAAAAAACACCTGAGGGCAGCTATTTTGATCGGAAATTGTTTAAAATCATGTCTCCAGTTAATAGTAACAACCCGCCACCCCTCCCGCTCCTCATGTTTTGTTAAAGAAGATAATAAAAAAGGAAAAACTCAAGATTGAGCTTTTCAAGTTGAGAAACTCTGTGGTAAAAGGGACAGGAATATGGTTTAAAGCTCTTCCGATATTATTCGTGACCACCACCAAGCGGATATAGATTGCATAGGACACGGCTGATACTACTCTCAGAAAACTACGAATTTTTTCATACCCTTCGATTTCACGTGCAACATGTGCTGTTTGATATCTCCGGTTATTTTTGCATTTCAAAGAAGTTTTTATAATTTTTCTGGAAATAACTTCGCGTCAATCTTTACTTATGTGTACATATAGAAGGGATTTTAAAAAGAAAATAACGGATATAGCAAATCATGCTTTCGAAAATTTTTTGATGAAATGTTCAGAAAGAAAAGACGTATGATATCTAGACAATTGATAAAAACCTATAAAAATTTTCCATGCAAACAGTGTGTCAGATATCATACTACTCTTACTCAACGTAGGCATATTCACGTATCTGAGAATACCATCACAATCGTGACATTTGAAAGATATAGATTGGTTAGTACTCTCAGAAAACTACGAATTTTTTCATATCTTTTGATTTCACGTGCAACATGTGCTATTTGATATCTCCGGTTATTTTTGCATTTCAAAGAAGTTTTTATAATTTTTCTGGAAATAGCTACGTGTTAATCTTTACTTATGTGTACATATAGAAGGGATTTTAAAAAGAAAATAACGGATATAGCAAATCATACCTTTGAAGATTTTTTACTGAAACGTTGAGAAGGAAAAGACGTATGATATCTGAACAATTGATAAACCCTATAAAAATTTTCCATACAAACAGTGTATCAGATATCATACTCCTCTTACTCAACGTAGGCATATTCACGTATTTGAGAACATTATCGTAATCATGATAATTGAAAGATATACATTAGTTACTATGTATTGCAGCAAGTCTTAAAAATTTATGTTGAACTTTTTCAATGTAATGACTATGAAATTGGAGACCAGATTAAGCTATCATATTCAAGAATGGAGCCAACCAATTGACAATGGAGAACTTTTAATGTATTGATATTTTTAAAATGCTTAGAAATTCTATAAATACATCTGAATGAATTATGCGGAACGATACTGTTAACAAAAAATATGTTAACTAACCATTGTGTTATCTAGTGCTGTAGAAATACAATGATGTAACAAAATTTTCGTAATTTTTTTATTGTATCAGAACGAAACAGTGTTATAGGATTTCAGGTTGTAGGGGGGTTACCTATACATAATAGAAATAAAAAAAAACTCTCATTCACGATCAGATTCGGATTGGACTTATCATTCATAAGACATTTCCATTGATCCAAAATTATTTTATAGAAATAGACAAATTTTTGAGGTTTTTAGTTAGAAAGTTTCATTTGGTCTCGCGTCGTATCGTGGAAAGTTCGAAATCTTCCATCTCTGGATTGCTCTTTCTCTCCCTCTCTTTCTCTTTCTCTTTCTATCTTTCTCGTTTACCTCGGTGAGATTCTTAAACGTTTGCGTCCGTCGCACGGAATACTAAGGATCGCCGCATCCGCCGCACTTCCCTTTGGATTCTCGCGCATTCATTCGGTAGCTTTGTGCATTGCATGCACCCTGCCGGTTTTATCTTTCTCTCGAACTCCTCCTCCTCTTCTTCTTCTTCTTCTTCTTTTTATTCCTTCTTCTCCTCCTCTTTACCATCTTCTTTCGCGATCTCGAATTATACGATTTAACACCAACGAGTATATATATACACATATTGTACCACATATATGAAAACAGTCGTGTTTGTTTGTCCGCGAGTAATAATGAAGATAATCAGAGTTACGTTTTCATATTCATTTTTGTAAAATGAAAACGCCTTAGTTTTTATAATACACGCCCAAGTTTGTGTATTTCTGCAAAAAACGTATGACGTAAATTAATTTAAAAAAATTGAAGTGTACTACAGCGCTATCTATTGAAAATTTACAGAACCTAGAGACTTAGATAACTTCTAAATAATAAATCCTTAAATTAGCAATAAAAAATACAAAATAATCGCGATTAGAACTATCTTATATTCAAAGTTTGAAAAAATCACACAAAATAATATACAAAAAATTTAAATAAGATCGGTTCAGTAGTTTAGGAATTTATCGAAAACCAACAATGTAACACTGAATTTTTATATGTAAAGAAAAGTATATATTTTGTACCACTTACACGAAAACAGTCGTGTTTGTTTGTCCGTGAGTAATAATGAAGATAATGAGAGTTACATTTTCATATCCATTTTTGTAAAATAAAAATGCCTTAGTTACAATACACGCCCGAGTTTGTGTATTTCTATTATAATACATATGTTCGTTCGTTCATTCGTTCGTGAGCAAAGAACCCGACGAATGAGAGCATGTACAACATCGCTGGCACATCCTACATTTTTATATACACGGTGATCTTAAACGAAAAAAAAAAAAAAACGAAAAAAAAATTTATCTTTACTCTTCGTGTATACGAAATAGTTAAGGGAACATAGAGGAAAAATTGTTGACAATCACTGGGAAAATCGTTGAAATTTTTTTTTGAATCACCGTGTACATTGAGTACGCTATAGCTGGTAGATGTAACGAGACTTGTGTCTCCCTTCTCCGTAGTGGCAAATGTGCGTTAATTCTTGTTAACGGGCGGAACGGTTAGGAGTCGCGCTTTTATTCTACAAGGCAAACACGTCTTTTGTAGAATACGCTTTTTTATAAAGGGACGCTCGGCGTCGAAAACTTGGACGAGTAACATCAACGTAAAAACGCATAAGAAAGATTGGAAGGAAATAAAAAAAAAAGAAAATTCTATTGAGTAAAAGAAATTTTTGTTGCTTTTTACCCTTGTCTCTTTGAGTAATATCCAGAAATGCGAAACTTTTAAAGCCCTATTATTCGTTTTGATATTTCTGTTTTCTTTTTCTTTTTTTTTCTATTTCTTCCAGCATGGAAAAAACCTATCCACGAATATGTGTATATGTACCCGTTGGTATTTTTCGATTTTCGACGGGTAATCGAAATTTCGTGAAGAAACATCGGGTATGATGTAAAAAAATCTGTACTCTCGTTTGCTTTGCTAGAATATTTCAACTTTTTTCGATGCATAGTACACGTTCCAAGCTTTTGACACATACGAGAGTATAAATAGATAGTAGTCAATTTTCTGATATCGAAAATGTAAGATATTTTGTTAAAATATCGTTTTCTTCAACTATACGGATAACTCGTAATCTTTGAAATTCCTTCTTACCAGAATTTTTGTTGACTTTTCTTAATCCCCGCGCGTGTTAGTTGCGACGAAAATGCTTCTAATGGTGCTGGGTCTTCTGTTAAAAGTGATACCGATAAATTGTAGATAGATGGATAAGTCTGATTATCAGTTTTCTTCTTTATATCAACCGATAAAACGGAGACGACGATATTTCGAACTAAAGATAATAATCGAATTTATAAAGAGGAAAGAGAGAGAGGAAACATAGAGAGAGAGAGAGAGAGAGAAATGTGTAATATCGGACCATTGGAAATAGCTCTCGGCAGAGGACAATAACCGGAAATGGTTCGATTCATTCGCGCGACCGAATGCTTTATGCTTTTTACGGCAGGATGCTCGATCAGTTTAAAAGTCGATAATAAAACCCGCGCCCAGTGTCTCTTTTTCAGGGAAAATTCGTTGATGTTGTGTAAAATAGCGACAGTAACACGAACAACGAGCAACGTTGCATTTATACTCACAGTTGTATACTCGGTTGTATACTCGAAAGTAGAGTCCACCTACCGTGGACTTTATTCGCGCTCGTTAGGTGTAATTACACAATGACGAGCAACGCGATAGAGTTTACTCGATGATCACAGCCGCGGCGGAAACACGTTCACACGTTTTTCCCCTTCGACCAAATGCTTTCTTTTTTTTACCCTTTTTTTTACCTTTTACCTCTCTCCCTCTCTCTCTCTCTTATATACGTATACTCTAATATTATTATATTACATATATAATTTTAATTATTTTATTTAATTATATATCTTTATATATAAAAATTCAGTGTCACATTGTTGGTTTCCAATGAACTTCGAAACTACTGAACTAATCTTAATGAAATTTTTTTGTATTTTGTGTGATTTTGTTCAACTTAAAATATAAGATAGTTTTAATTACGATTATCTTTTATTTTTTTATTACTAATTTAAGGATTTGTTATTTAGAGGTTATCTAGGTCGCTAGGTTCTGTAAGTTTTCAGTAGATGGCGCTATATTACAATTCAATTATTTCAATTTACATACGACATAACCTTACTTTTTCTATTTTTTCGTGTATTATTATTTTATGTATTCTATTCTAATTGTGGTATTATTTTGTGTGTTGTTATAATTTACTAATTAATTTAGAATTTCATTAAATCAACACTTTATAATAAAGTCACAGCAACGAGTAGCCGGAGCATCCTAGTAAATATATAGAATTATATAATATACTAATATTAGAGTATATTTTGCTTATTATTATATCATATTATATAGTTTATTGTATAGTATTATATTATATTATACTATATTATATTAGATTATTACATTAGATAATATTATCTTTATATTAGATCATATTATTATATAAATTAATTTTTTTATTGTATTTCTTACTATATTATAATTTATTGTGTCGTACATTATATTATATTACATGTATAATCGTTTGTAAATAGCTGAGAAAGCTAAATAAGCCTATCTATCTCTTTCTCTCTCTCTCACTTATCCTTTCGAGAGATCCAGGAACCGCGTGTTTGCAAGTAACTAGTTACCGCAAACTCCATTATTTATGGTTTCTATAAATATTAGCTGAATCATTAAAAGACGGTTCAGGGTTCAGTGGAACGATGACGTCATTGGGTGAGAATTGGTTCAACAACCAACGCGACCGCATCGTACTCATCTTCGGTTAAGTGGCTTTCGTCTTTCCAAACGGTCTTTTACTATCTCTCCATCTCTCTCTACTCTTCCTTTCCTTCCTCCTACCTCCCACCCACCCATCACTTTTTTCCTCTCCCGATCTTTCCCGATTTTTTTTTTCTTTCTTTGTCTTAACCCGTTTCAACTCTCTCTCGTTGAATTCGTTGCACGAGTACCGATGGCTACTACTAACTCGTCAGGAATGTTTATGGTTAAGCCAGATGTCTAGCTTTGGCATTGATGCATCACCCTTTTTTACTCAGCACCTCTTTTTTTCTTTCTTTCTTTCTCTCTTGGGGCTAGAAGATTAAAGGGAATTAATATAACTTTTCATCATCTATCGATGAAATATGAAAAAAAAAATTAAGAAAACAATTATTAAGAATAAGCTAACGACAAAACTGTGTAACACAGTTTAAAAATATTTTCTCGATTCAAAACACTTATTATTAAGACAATTAGATCAATTAAAACCTACGTTACATCAGTTGAGAATAAAAGTACACACATCTGTAATACAATGGATGGATTGTAAGTGTAATGGAAGACGATCGAGTTTTCCGTATCTTGCAAATAATGCGAACGGATGCCCAAAGGAGACGGCCGGCTTGGCAGGCATCTTGCTGTTTCTCCATTACGCTTGGAATTTGATTCGAGCTTTGCCATGACATTCCATCCCAGCTGATATAAACCTCGAAAGGCGTAAAACTATAGCGATTGAATTTAACCCATTCGAGACCACGACTCTTTTCGAACACGGTTCTCAAGAGTTATTTTTTTCTCTATATTGTTCATTTGTAATAAAAAAAACTTGTTTATACTATGGAAATCACTCAATTCGTAAATGAATTCGCATAAATAAGTTGATTGCACACCGTGTATGCTGCTCGTTCCTCAGCAAATTTTTATTGCAAAGAGCGGATTGACACACCATGTATGCAATGTAAGGTAAAATAAAAATACATCATTTAAAATTGATAAATATTTATTTAAAAAATATTAAGATAATATAAAATTGTTAGTTTGACTTCAATAATGAAAAAAAGAATAATAATGAAAATAAAATTTTTAAGAAATAATAAAAAGTCAAAACAGTAAGTTAAATAATGAAGAAAATAATATACATAAGAAATAAAATTTTAGAAAAATGGTTTAAAGTTAATAAAGTAATGTAACTCAGTAATGGAAAAGAAAATATAATTTGTTAATAAATATTTAGAAAATAGTACACCAATTATAAAGTAAAATTGCATTGATATTTTGTAAAAATGTAGATTTCGATAATTCTTATAACATAATATTTCCTTTTCTTTTTAGGATGTATGAAAACCAATGCTGTGGATTTTGTTTCTCTATTCTTTAAAGATAATATTCATACAAAAAAAGTCTTATCTCGGCGAATACTTTACTCAAAATAACTGATAATAGCTCATTATTATTATTGCACACACGGTGTGCAACCGGTCTTTTTGAAAAAGAAAGTTTCGCACACACGGTGTGCGTGTGGTACTCGAATGAGTTAAAAGAAACTAACCTTTTCTTCAACGAAGAAAATACGGAGTGTGATGATCATGTGTAGAACTACGATATAATAAATGTTACATGGTTTTTCCTTCCTTCTATTAATATTACACGCTAGGAGGACTCTGGCAAATACCGAGAATAGAAAGACAAATAATCTCGATTGAATGAAATAAAGCTTGAGATGAAAGGAAATCCTCCCCAGTTTATTCATTTTCTAACTCGGTGCATTTATTTGACCAACGAAGAGGGGATTTTATATATTCTATGTACATATGTATTTCCGAATCAAGTTGAACTCTTAATTTTCCTTTCTTGAGATAGTGAAGATATATAAATGAACGAAATTTTTGACGTCAAACGAGATCACTATTATTTTCTCTTTCTACAACATTCGTATCTTTTACAGAAAGAATTTGAAATTGGGTGACGAGAACGATTGAACGCAATTAAAACGTACTTCGTTAACGAACTACCGACTCGTTTCTAACATCAACTACTTTCAAACTATTACATTTGAAAAGAAAAGATAATTGTTTGATTGTAACAGGAGTAATTAATTGTAAGTTATGTACAATGAGAAATCAATAATAAATTAATAGTAGAATAAACGAGCAATTAAAGGAAAGATAATAAAACTTCGTTTATTGTAATGGAAAAAAGGTATTAAAGAAAAATATAATAAAGTATTTTTGAAAAAATCTAGGAATATCTAGAGATTCGAGATGCCATTCCGATTCTCGTTTGTCTGCCTGCTTGCCTGCCTGCTTGCCTGCCTGCCTGCCACTGTCCAATATCGATGGAATATTTAGCGAGCTAGTAAGCTTAAGGGAGGAGCATTTTCTGCATGTCAGTCACGTGCCTTCCAACATCCGGTCATAGTTTCCTGCCTAAGCGCGTCTCCAACCTTCAGGAGTAGTAGAATATGGCCGTTTATTTTTGTATTTCGTTGTTACTACAATTACTAACTCGAAGAATAGATATTTTTGATTATTTTAACTTTTTAGGCACGACACGCTACTACAGTGGCTTTCGCGGATAACATCTGGTAAAATATATTATACCTTATTATTGTTATTAATTATTAAAGTAAACTGTCTAAGTTAAAGTATACAATTATATACTTTACAAAAAATACAAATTGTATACAAGTATACAAAATATATAATGTATATGTATCATTTCTTTGAGAAAAATTATAATTTAATTATGAAAAACTTGATTAAAATGTAATCGCTGAGAAAACAGCCATTGTTCGTCACACATCATAATTTTATCGTTTACACGTAGAGTAGAGGCAACAGTCATCGACTATGTGCCAGAAACTGACCATTTTTCACTAAAACGTGAAAACTAAGCTTTCTTTAAGTATTGGCCTTTCGAAACAAATGAGATAGATAAGCTACGTCATTTACCAATGCGATGCTATTATACGTTTGCTTGAATACGATTGTTTATTGTAACTACGAACGATAAATATATATAGATATATATATCAGTAACGACAGTCATATTCCTCCACACTGTAACTTTCTTAACGCTTTCGTTAACACTAGATATACCAGACCAGTCATTTTGACAGGTCGGGCCATTTTAATTCAAAATTTCTACTTCATGTAACATTTGATTTCTGTAAATAATTAAGCGTTTTGTAATTTAAAAATGTCTATAAATTCATTTATCTATTAAAATTATTATTGTTAAACATTTTTTTTTTAAGAGTAAATAAAGACTGGAAGCCTTAAAAAGTATTTTTTTATACACCAGTCATTTTGATTAGTGTGGTAGAAATAGGTATACTAAAAATGGTGGTATATCTAGTGTTAAGAAGACATAAGTAGTTGACGATAAGTAATTTCTTAGCTTTTGACTCTTTATGCCTGAAATTTTCACTATTTTAATTGTCATTAAATTTCTTATTCATTAAACACATTGTTTACCGTATTTCAATATGAAAAATTTAATTAATTGATGAGTCAACTACCGAATCGTATTATTTGATGTTTTCTAGAAGTTGACACATATTGAGAAGAAAAAAAATATTGGACAAGAATAAATGGCTTAGCGTTAACACTATTTCTACCACGATTTTGTGTATACCTATTTCGATCAAAAGTATCAAACCTTTAGATCCAGGATGAGCTTGAGGAAAATAATATCACTAAATTAATTTAACAACTGTTTTACGAAAGTTCAAAAAATTAATTGTGGAAAAATGATTAAACTTAAAGAATAATGTTAAGTTAAAATTTGAAAGATGCCTTTAGACACCTTTCGGTATAAATAGTGTTAAAAAGGATGTTAATGAACATGTAATATTTTTATATGCATGTGAATATTTTTCTAAAAAAATCCTTTTTGTTACTGACACTAAAGCGACTATATCTTTTATGCAAAAGCATGGGCGATTGTGGAAATAGCTAGATACTCCTGATGTATTACATTACAAATGAGAAAATATACGTTTACATATTAATGAGTCTATAAAAACGAGCAAAACGCGAAATATTTACTCTATACCTGAATTATATTCGATATGAAATTATAGTTAACTTTATTTTTCATTAACTTTCAGAAATGAACTTCTATTCATTTGTATTTGACTTTTTAGTTGTTATTTCTTCTAATTGATGTAAATAAATAATATTAAAATGATTACTTTTATTGATTTTGGCTCTAGTATAAGTGGTCAATTACTAACGACAAAATTGTCAATTATTTGTTTCTCTAGTTTAACAAAAGTTCAACTACTGATGCAGTGATTGACTTTCCATTTGTTTATTATTTTCGTCTAACTCAACTTTTTTCGAAAAATATACTTTGTTATGTGGCGTTCGAAGTTCAAAGAATATCTTCACGCTTCAAGACCTACTATTCAATAAAAATGCAAGAAGTTACCATTATTTTAGATAAAAATTTCTCTTAACCGGTCGACCACTGATGCCTTCATCTTAATTCTCGTTGAACCCTGCCGTACAAAGAAACAGCCCCGTACAACATTCAGCCGTGCCTAAGCGGTTAATACGAACGATCTTTTCTCGGGCTATCTATCGATTATCCACGAAAATGATTATAAACAAATATCTGCACGAAATTTAATCCAATCTCTATTTACAATCGATCCTTTTTATCGATTCCCCCGGAAATACGAATATTCTATAGCGATTTGAATTTTGATTTGAAATTAATCGGGATTGCTCGGCGTAATCCGGTTTTAAACGATTTTCCATCTCTCAAGCCCGTCGTTACAAACGAGATTTCAATGGTGTGTGCTGAGTTTCCCTAGACGAATTCCAAGTCGCGAACCACTAGGCGTGGTATCAATTATCCGCTACATTTTTTTCTCACACTCCTTCCCTTCACCCTCCAAGTTTCAACGACATTCTGGATCGATTGGTATTTAACAAGAAGATTAAAAACTATATTCCGTATACTCTTTCTGTTACATTTAGTCGAGCGTGGGAGTGTTTAAGCTTTTTAAAAAAAGTGAAAGTTGAAAGCTCGAAAAAAAAAACGGTAACCTAATCGTTTGTGCTCTAACGTTTCTAACACTTCGGATTATTCTCGTCGTTAAGGTAACACCATTCGACAATCTCTCATCAGTCTAATCGTTTAGCTTGGCTTAAGTAATGCATTTCGACAACGACAAAAAAGAAAAAAAATATACGCGAGAACTTCTATCTCAATGACCCATTTTTTTTCATTCGTATAATCTACCGCTTCCATCGTAGTCTTTTTACAAACGTGTATTATACGTTCGTCATTCAACAGCGATATCATTTAACCTCCTATGTTATAAAACACGTTTATTGACTAATGTAAATATCACTGGATGATAACGATGCCCCCTTACAGCCAGGGCATCACTCATCTTTATTCTATGGCTTATTGTATCGCCAAGGTTTTTCTTCGAAATATATTTTCCATATATAATATTATTTACAATTTATCATACTACAGAAGATTTTATTAATAAGTAGAGTATATACAAAAAATGAAATTTTTTAATTCATCAAATGTAACATATTCAAATACTCTAAAATTGTACATCGTTACGATTACTAGATTTTTTTTCTTCAAAACTATTGGTATCGTATTTAGGATAAGGTAAGTCAATTAAACTTCGTTTTTTGATTATCGCTCAGTGAAAATGCCTAAAAATCGTATGCAAAACATATGTAATTTTTAATTACAAGATATGCAATTGTATTAAACTATTCCTTGAAAAAATCTTATAAACAATAATAAACAATGAAAGAATTTGAAGTTACTTTTATAGTTGACAATGAGCTAATTTAAAAATGGATTTTGAATTTATATTTAATATATATTTATTAATAACTTATATGTAATATAATTATAAATTAAAAGCACATACTGTTATTTTAAATTACAATATATATTTTCTGAAATTAATTAACAATCATTAAAAAGGTACATCGAACACTTTAATATATTTTACTAATATTTAGAAATTGTTTAAACTAAAATACATCTTTTTCTTGTTTAACGTTATTGACCAATGATAGTTTCAAATTCAATATGATTATCTAAAAAAAAAACATATTAGATCAAAATTATTTTATATTCAAAGTATATTAATATATGTGTAATTTTTAACAGAAATGTATTCTTTATTATTCTTACTTTAAATCTAGATACACGATATATGTTAAAATACTTTTTTTCTAAACGATCTTCGCCCATTTAATCTTCCCTTTTCGCTTAATGAATGAAAACATATCTACTTGTTTTTTTTTTTTTTTTTTTTTTTTTATACCATACCTTCGTACAGAAATAATAATGATAACTCGCATGTAAATGTATTATAAATAAAATATGTATTAAAATACATATACGTGGCAAGTTTTACGATCTCATAAAAAATTCGGATGAAAGGGAAAATTGAAGAGAGAAAGGGGAAAGAAAAAGATTCGGTTGATGTCAGGTAGGGTATTACAAAATAGAATGCACGTTCAACGTCGATGCCCAAATACGGTGAGGAGTAATCGACGTAATACAACTTCCAGTTGTATGTACAGTTGTATATAAAGTAAATTGCGAAATGTTCTCTTACCTGATTTTCGATACGTCTACTTGAAGTCTTAAATAACCTTTCAGTTATCCACCGCTAAGAAGATCCTGGAGAATTTTCACTTTCGCGGGACAAAGCGAACCTCGAACGAACACTTTCGAATGGTCCTCGAATATCGATGACGAAACGAACCGAGTGTGTAAAAAATGCTTTAACGCGGTTGCAACAGATATCGCCATTTTCCAGGTACACTCGTCTAACCTATAGCGATACTAACACCATCTATGAAGACACTCAAAATAACTATTACTATTAGTCGGTATATTTTATCCAAACTAAAATATACGAAAAACGTTTTTTTTTAATCGTTTAAACAAAGATAAGAATAAAATATCTCGTTAAATAATCTATTTTATCCGTTTCAAATCAATAAAGTTTATTACGAATTAACAAGTTATCAAATTTTCCTCCAACTCAGTAGATAAAATCAAATTTGTTTTGAATTCAAACTTCTTTTGAAAAATCAAAACAAACTTATAAGTTAATATGTTAATGTAATGAAATAAAAATAAATTTCGCGTTTGACAAAGTCAATAATGAATTACAAATGTAATATTAACAGATATGAAATCAATTACTTGTTTTCGTATTATTCCTTCGGATAATATTTGCACCGGAGGAAATACAGAGTTTCCCTCCCGCCATCTATCGAAAGTTATGGTATTAGAACGCATTTTTTCCCATGTGTCGCGCGCTTTCACGTTTCCGAACGTTAATACCGGTGCATTTTGTTTCTTCGTAGTATTTTTTCATCTGGAAGATACAATATTAAAAGTGCAAACATGGGTGTGACAGTGTAAGTTTATTATGTTTATGCATATCTTTCTAAATATACAATTTGTTTTTTTGTATATTTCTTTAATTATTTGTTTTATCCCTGTCTGTAAGGTTTAATATTATAGAGGTTATGTCTCCGTAATATAATACATTATACATGTAGATCTTTCTCGAATTTGATTTATAATAATTAGAATTATTTCGTGTGTTTCTAACCGCGAGTAAATAAGTTCGATATAATTTGAATTACAAGCACGATAACTAATCTTTCGTTTGCATTCTCAGTTTGCAGCAATTTCCGATGACAGAAAACAGAACGGGACCGCAGACAATAGAGTTTTTGACAAAAAGGATAGTCGCACTTGGAGCCGTACAATCTGGACAATTCCTCGTCGATTGTGAAACTTACATGTCTGTACCACAGTTGGGTAAGTTCTATTTCTTAGTTCATATCCACAATTTTTAAATTCAATTAATCACCCGCCAAAATATATGTCGGATAATATAGTATAAATTTTAACGTACAGATGGCTGCCCTTAACTTAACAGTCTTAACGTTATATTTATTACATAATATATTACTCGTCATAGATAAAATTAAAAAAACATAAATGATTGAATATGTCGTACACACTCGATAAATGACCTAATATATTATCTATAATTAGCAGAAACTCTTAACCGTAAAGATATATTTATATCTTGACAGAAAAATAACGGGAATGAAATATTCTCGCTTATTTGCATTAAACATTCTTGTTATCATTCAAACGTTAAGATACTGGTTGGAATATTTCCAACAATTTTTATTGTCCTTTTGTCATTGATATATTAAATAATTATTGACAACCGTTTAAGCAAATGAAAATAATTCCTAACGATGGATTAATTTAGAAACTCGTATGTTTTAATTGCTTTGACTATCGGGGAAGGAAAAATATAGTTAAGGAAAAATAAGATAAATATGCGTTATCGGTTATGCTTATGTTTCTTATTTTGGCATTTATAATAAGTGTATATGATTTCTCTATATAAACACGTAATATGTTGGTTCCACCAAAGGCCATTTTAGCGATCCTATATCCAACTTTATCATACATTTTTCTGTATAATCTTCCAGAGAATCTTTGCTCGTACAAACGCAAACTAACTTTCTATAACCGAATTCTCGCTTAAGTACATTTATATTTATACCCAACGTAAATGCATATATTTTAGCTTTACCGATTTTGGAAGTGTCTCATACGTTTTACAACAGGATCAATCATTCATAGTTTTTTTTTGTGCAATATCTGATCCCTTTCTAGTATTACTTACGTACCATTGTTTAACTCAAAAATCAATTCAAATATATATATATATATTTCTTACAATGAATATAATTAATGGTACTAGCTTTTATCTCTAAAGTTCAACGAGATTTCAACGATATTAGAAAGAAAAACAAATATTTCGTATAACCACAGTAAAAAATAAAATAAAAGAAAGACAACAAATTCTATAGGCACGTATTAGAGACACCTTCTAATTCAATGATCGGAGTTAAAGTTCGTACACATAGTTTTTCTTCTTATATCTGTCGAATGTGTATTTATACATATGTCTGCATGTGTGTGTGTCTGCTGTGTGTGCGTACACGCGCGCAACTTTTCACCATTCGCATTCGATTTGCTCACAGATACCACGATTTTTCTGTCCTTTATTTTTATTCTTTTCTTTTTAGGTTTAAACATGTTTTTACTCTATTAAGGTATAAACAAACTACATCTAGGCGTCATTACAAAAATATTAAATCTAGCAAGCGAAGCTAGGCGTGTACCCTTTTTTTCAAGTAAAATTTCATATATATGTTTTCTCGTTTTGGAAAATACCACCCCTCGGTTATCACTTTGTTTTCTTTTTTGTTTCTTCTTCAACAACTTATAATAAACGCATGTATTTATATATTTATACTTTATATGTATATGTATATGTTATGGTCAATGTGTTTAACGTGGGCATTTTGTAAAATGATCGCACACACTGTAGAATTGCCCAATTTTTTTGTATAATGAGCAAATATTTCACAAATAGTCCGAACCTTTATATATAACGTTCACAGTCCGTTGGACACAGTGTTGAATCCATACTTGACAATCTTTCATTGCTTTACTCTGTTTATACATTTTTGTTTTAATCTTCATCTTCATCTTCATCTTATATTTTGTTTATCACTCCTACATATTCTTTTATTCTAATAAAGGTTTCCTTGTCCCCTCGTGTCATCTCACAATCAGTCGCGTTTGCTAATTAATTCCAAGTACCTTACTCTAAACAAATATAATAATCGACCGAGAGATTAATTGCCTCAATAAAAAACACATGTTTCAATTTACTTGTCAATACACGTTGACCTCCGCGCCCTCTGATATTTTGTATTAATGATTGGGCATTTTTTTAGATTGACCGAAACTCATTAACACTTTGCCGTCCGCACGTTTCATCAAAATTTGTTCGTTTGGCGCCGGTAAGACTAACTCACATTTCACTTATCACCGGCGGTTATTATTAATATGTCATCAGTTCCCATAAGTTCTCAATTACATTCCTCTATTTTTTTTTTTTGTATTAGCTGTTTATCTATTTATTTATTTTTAGTATTTATTTTTTAAATGAAATCACAAGCAGCGTTTGTCCGATAATTTCCGCATGGCACCAACGTGGTGCCACCGGGACGGCATAGTGTTAAGAGCATTTTGTACAATGTCTCTTTTTAAATGTATAATAATTCTATTAAACACACAATACCCAATAATTTTACAAAATGACATTCACGTTTAAACGCATTGACAATAACATAATATATAATGTATATGTATATAATATGTATGTATCCGACGGCCAGCGCTCATGATTATTTTCTTTTTTTTATTTGTAACGTTTATTGTCGATTATTTCTCTTCTTCTTTATCGTCTTTATTGTCATCGAGTAAAAAAAGAAACTTCTACTCGTTAAAGGAATAATATCATCGAATTATTCGCTCTCAATATCGAGCTCTAATGAAAATATTATAAATATTATTATTCGATAGGCAAAAATTAATCGTAAATATTATTATTATTATTATTATTATTATTGTTATTATTATTTATCTTTTGTCATTATCATCATTATTTTTTTTTCGATCCGACGAGCGAATCATCGGGCTACTTATATCGATTATAATATTCGATAGCGTACATTATTTTAAAGCGGATTTTTTAATCTTTTTTTTTTTTTGTTATGCTAACAAATGACTTTCAACTGAATAATGTCGTTACGTCGTTTACAGACGTGTGCACATACAATATTATGATGACGCGATGGCGCGGGATTGTGTTTATTTATGTATTCATGTATTCCCGTATATATAAATACGCGTAAATGGGGGGGTGGAAGGGGGGAGCCGGAGAAGGAGAGGGAAAGGGACTGCAAGAATTGAAATGAGACGCCTATAATAGTATTCGTCAACTAATTTACATCCTCTCTCTTCTTATACGTGTGGTAATATGACATTTTTCTTTTCGCAAATAGTATTACAACAAACCAATTCAATTCACGAAAGTGCACAATGCAGATACATTTTATGTTTAATTATATATATATATATATGTATGGGTATGGATGATATATATATATATATATATATATATATATATATATATATATATATATATTTTATTTATTTATTTATTTATTTTTATCCACACGTAGGCTCGACATATGTAGCTGTGTAAGCGAGAAAGAGAGAAAGAGAGATATGACAATAATACTGACTTTAGAATATTCAATAGACCCCCTCTGACAAGTTTGCAAATTGTATCATTGGCAAGAATAAGGATTACTATTCGTTCGGCGCAAAGAATACTAAATAACGGGAGAGATAGTACAATTAGTCGAAAATCACGTATGTACAAATGTATGTATAGAACTCTCTAAAGTCGATTATCTTAAGCTATATCAATGCACTCGTTTTAACGAGTATTGCACTTGCGCTATTATTATTATCTTAAAACGATAGAAATATAATTCGATACTACGTCCAAGCCCTTCTCATCATCATATTTAGATATTAATATTAAGTTTTTTGTTATTTTTTAATATTTTTTCTTCCTCTTATTGAGTACACAGTGACTTAACATTTCTGCAAATTTAACGACGAGATATGTTTACCCAAAGAGATCATTATTTTTTATTTTTCGTATTTCCGCTCGATCAAGGTAGTAAGAATAAAATTCTTTCTCTCTTTCTTTTTTGATCGAGGGTATATTTATTTCGATAAATCCGTGATATGTATTTGCTTTGAGTTGTTTTTGTTATTGTTCACTGTGTGCCTGCACCATAAATTACTTGTGATGCATCCGATTTAATTACAAAATCTTAACGTTCGAAATTTATAATTAAGATCATCTATTCGAATAACGATTTTGCAATTAATCGGAGACAACCCTGTATAAGAAATTGTTAACCATCATTTAAAGCTGACTCCAATAAGATGAAATCGTTTCGAGCTTTGTCTATAAGAAAAAAGCACCACCGGTCTAGTGAAATGTGATTTTGACATATTTATGAGTTTTTATTCGATATACGCGAGAATCGAAAACAGCAACATTACGTTTTTGTTAGAATCTTGGATATGGCAAGGATATGACTCGTATATTTGGATATACATATTATATATGATGATATAGAAATGATTATGGTTGTAATATGTTCTATTTGACGATCGCACGGAGAAAGACAACAACGATATGTCATATCGTGTTAGTCGAATCAAATAAGGAGCATAAAAATCTCTTAATCTTCTTTTTCTTCTTCTTATCTACCAATGCAAACTAAATAATAATGTTTTCTCCGCGAAGACTAGGCCTTTTAATCACTATCGCAGATATTTTTCTGCTTTAAGACGTCATCTCGTTCGTATTAAAGGTAAATTCTTTCCTGTAGACCTTTCGTTAATCTTTTCGTTTTTATATTTCCCTCTTCTTATTATTCATTTCTCTTTCTACATACTATATAAAAATATCAAATACAGATATCATTTTTCGCGAGATTTGGTTTTGTTCTTTTTTTTTTTTTTTTTTTTTTTTCAACCCCACCATATATTCTCTCGCTTTCGACTCGCTCGATCAAGCGAGGTTAATAACATTGCACAAATCCTTAATTCACAAGATTTGACAAAATCTTATAAAAATATGATATCATTAAATGGCAGCTAAACGTATAAGGTAAATTTTTCGAAGAAATTAAACATTAGGTTTACTTAGTCGACATTTTTATACTCTTTTTCTCCCACAACCTCTTTTCCTTTTTTGATTAGAATGAAAATTATATTTCTTGCAAAAAGATAAATCGTATATGCTTACGTGGCTCGTTACTTCTATATAACGTCAAAAACTTGACTCAAAATTGTGTCAAGTCACAATTTCCAATTCTAAGCCTAGAGATCAAATGAATTTGGCAACTGGCGATGATAAGATGATAATAATAATATCTATTATATATTATTGATAGATTTTCTTTTTTTTTCTTAACCAGCCTCGTGCAAATACGTAAATCTGTACACGTACGTGTTGGCGTATTTTATATACGTACATAACACGTGACATACAATACTCCGATATGCGATATATATAATATGTATGTATATGTATGTATATATATAAGAAAGATAATAAGTATGCGCGTGTGTATACAGACGTATCTAAAGATATTGTCGTAATTTAGTCATTGACTCGTATAATCGAGTCGTTAGGATGAGACCCGAGTATCTCGACGAACAACTATACCTGCCTTTTTGCAACTTTGTGTCCTTCATAATTTTTCGATCTAATTAAGCCAGGTAACGCTAATCGCGTCACATTCTAATAACGATCGTGTTTTACACTAAAATCTCTTTTTTTTCTCTGGTACAAATTGATTGTAAATAGAAAGATTTTATTGTTTCTTTTTTTTTATTTTGATTTCGATATTAACGATAATCGACTATATATATTATAAAGGTCGGTGTCCGATTGGTGAAAAGAAAAATATGAAATTTATGCGAATCCTACGAATCCTATATTATGATACATATACATATTATTATGTACGTCAGTCGTTTCTCCATTAAACAAGAAGAAAGACTATATTAGTAATCTTCGATTATTGATCTAATTTATCTATCATTTATATACACGTAGTAAATGAGACGATATTTTCAAGTTATTATCGTCTCGTCATTAATATTGTCGCGTTTTTCTCTTTTCTTTTTCTTTTTTTTTTATTTTGTTTTTTTTTATCATTCAAGAAAGGCACGATGCATGGAAGTTCTGCCTTTTTGTTATAGCTCAAATCACTTTAGAAATAATACCTATAATAATGCCTATAATGTAATACAATAAATTTAATCGGCTCTCCCCCCTCCCCGCCTATACTCATTTCTAAAGTATAGAAAATAATCCTGTAGGAAAATAATTGTAAATTATTAGATCAGATCCATTTCATTTATAAATCACAAATAACAAGTCTTGTAATAAATAAAAGCTAACGTGTCCTTTCCAAATGTTCTACACTCTCTCTCGTAGTGCACCTGTCCCGGCTTGTAATGTCCACCACGAGGATATTTTTCCATCCTAGCAAGATTTCGACAAAATTTCAAATAGTCTTCTTCGAGGAAAGGATCAACCGTCCTTTCGTCTGGTTCCTGTAGTCTCCTTTGACGATAAACGTTGACCGGTGGTAGTTGTTGTGGTGGTGGTCCGTTGTCCTCTTCCTCCTCCTCCCTCCTCCAACTTGTCCTTTGAGTTCTCTTTTTTTTCGGGAATGAACAGATGCTAGAATGTTCTATTCTATCCTCGACCTCGAAATCCGTTAAATCCTGCAGACTCTTCGGGTATCCGCGTAGCTCCTCCAGGGAGTTATAAGCTTGATCCTTGAAATTAATGGTCCTGCTACGTCTCGGAATAGTTGAACAGTATGGTACTCTTTCGGGTCTCTCGTAACCTATGCCATTTCTCAGGATCGGCTTAGCACCGTTTATGTTTCTCCTTGGATCCTCTTTCCAACAGTCGTCATTTGTACGATCCTCGTATTCTTTCCGATAATTTCGTCTTTTAGTTCTGCGAGCTTCCTCCACGGCTGACGTACGATGAACTCGATCGTTTCTAACCGTCGTTATACCTTCGTAGTATCGATCCCGTTCGAATATTCTCGTAGAATCTCTCGTAGAATTTCTTGTAGAATTCCTCTCGTGAACTACCTTGTTCAAATCTCCGTTGATTCTAATCGATGATAAAAGATTGGTATTAGAAGTTGTTGTTTGCCTGGGTGTTGCTAAAAATCCACGAGATTGCATGAAATTTCCAACATTTTTGCCTATTCTGTTGGTCTTTTCGGCAAAAATGCCACAATACTCGGACAAGGAACGATGACTAGGCCTGGGTAACTCTGGCCCAGCCGTAGAGAGAGCAACTTGATCGGGCCTGTATATCTCTCGAGGATCGTGCTCGTTAGGATAAGCACCGCTCGGTAAAGGCTTATTTGCCTTCTCGAGATTCGACAAACCTCCCGTCAAGGAGGCCTTATACTACCGTGCCTGTGCGTATTCCGGATTCATTTCGTCCAATTGTTTTCCTTTCGTTTCGGGTACGCAATATACCACGAAACAAAGTCCGCAGACCGCCATTCCCGCGTAGAACCAAAATGCTCCGTGTAATCCGAAGATCTGATAATTGAAAAAAAAAATAAAGAAAGATATGAGTTATCCGTTAATGACTATACTTGTCTTGGGTTCGTTGGATAAGAAATACTCGGGAGAGTGGGGGAGGAACTCACTTGCTGAAAATCCATAAAGAGTTTAATGCCGCAGAAGGCGCAGAAATAACTGAAGCTGGTGCTGATGCTAGAGCCGATACCTCGATACTCCAGTGGAAAAAGTTCGCCAATCAATAGCCAGGAAATTGGCGATATGCCCAGGGCTAGGGCAGTAGTGAAGACCAGTACACAGAGTAACGGTATCCAGTCGTGTTCGCCAGCAGGTACCGCAGAATCCGAATAGCCCAAATTTTGCGTTTGGGACACGTAATAGGCGTAACTACCAAAACCAGCCAACGCTAACGACATGAGAACTGTACTGGCAATCAGGAGCGGTAATCTACCCACGACGTCGATTAGGAAACCCGACAACAAGGATGCCAATAACTGGACGAATCCGATCGCTATAGTTGCACCGTGAGGATTCATTCCTCCTAAGGTCTGACGAAATATTATAACGGCATAGTAATTGAACGCATTCGCTCCGGAAAATCTCTGAAAGAACATAAGTCCGCAAGTTATGGCGATCGGCTTGTATAGTCGTGGCGTTAGAATGCTGCTCCTTAACGTCAATCCGTATTGCTTCGCTCTCGAGGCCAGTATGTTCGTCTTGATCACCTAAGAAACATATATTATTTCTAAAATACATCATTGCTCGGCTGTACCGTGCTACGTAATAAACTTTTTTTTCGTATAGGAAGCAATCGTAAAGCAGCTTAATAATATTTATATTATTATGTAAGAGAAAAAACAAACAAAAAAAAAACAAAAAGAACTCGTACAGAAAAGTAAAAGTACGCGACTCGGAATATAAATCTTCCCCCTTTTGGTTATAAATCTTTACGCGCGTATAACTATCTGCTTCCGATGAGGATAGTAGTACGTGGGTAGAAGAACCACATTTTACGGTTGAATCGCGAGGGGAGAAAAAAAGAACTTTTTAAAGATCATTCCCTCTCTTTTTTTTGCGATGCATATATATAAGTAAATCGATGTTAAAGAAGATTTGAAAAGGCACCTGTAGCTCGTGTCTTATGTCCACTTGCTCGCCACGTAACCACTGCAAGCTGCTCGCGGCCTCTTCGTCCTTTCCATTCAAAACGAGATAGGACGGTGTTTCGGGTATAAAGAGAGTTCCCAAAAAGAGCATAGACGGTGCTACGGCTACTAAAAGAGCACTCTGTCGCCAGTTCAAATAGGTTCCAGCTATGTAAGATAACAAGACGCCAACGTGACCCAGCACCTTTAACATCGCCGAAAGGCACCCTCTGATGCCTGGCATCGAGATTTCCGAGATGTATACCTAAATAACGAACAAACAAATCCTCAAACATTTCTTATTTCTTTGCTTCATTCTTTAACATGTTTGATTGACAATAAATATAATATTAACGAACTATCGATCGCTTACTTGGGCTACCATGGTGATAATGGAACAGCACAGTCCACCTATAAAACTCGTACAATATACGACTTCCACGCTAGGTGCTACTCCCGTAAGAATCCATGCTGCAGTCAATGGTAATGATGTAACTCGTAGTGCTAAACGTCGGCCTTTTCTCATTATCCAATTACCGATCATGGCTCCGCACCATGCACCCAACATCGACAAGGATGCGACCCATGAAGCCTCCTGCGACGTCACTGAGAAAACCGCCCTGCGAAAAGTCCAAAGTAAGTTCTCATTAACCACTTTTGCCACTACGCTGAAATTCGGAACAAGTCCAGTGCCTAAGTCCATGATGCACCCAAATGATCCGAACCGAAAAGAGACAAAGCGGCAGAGTCCGAGTGTTTCAGAAACTTTAGTTTTCAAATGTTATTTGAACTATAACCATGTATCCTAAGTAGCACGTAAACTTTATTGGAGAAAAAGATATAAAATATCCATACGTATAAAAAAGAAAAGAGAAGGGATAAAATGACATTTAGACAATCATACTTAGGCCGAAATTAACAGCACGAGTAAGACTCGTGATATTCCCGTTTGACGTGAAACTGAACGAGCCTGACTCATGAGTTTCAAATCTGACCTAAAATTTCCATCACGAGTCAGACTCGTCGTGAAAATACTGCAAGGGATTTAATTCTCTCTCTCTCTCTCTCTCTCTCTCTCTTTTCTCTCGACGATAACAGGATCGAACGGTTTTATCTGGTAATTTGAGTAAAGCCTATTCGAAAGCCTCGTTTCGAATACTAACTCTCGCTTATTGTTCATTCCATAGGGAATTACTTTTAACAGCAAAGTAAACTTTCCAAATGAGTGTTCCAGGCGGCAGATCCGTCTGCAAATTTCGTTTCGTAGTTTTTACTTGAAAACACTATTTCACCTATAAAAGTTCCATTTCCTATGGAAAAATAGGGAAATTATTCTCGTTGATACGAGTCGAATCGTTTCGACCAGAGATAGTACGCGTGTTTCTACGCATACACGAATGCGCCATTAAGTGCACAAGTGACAGCGCCAGTCAAACTGATATTTATGCCAATAACACGCGGCGAATGTGGTCCATCGGATCCACGTACATGGATATACCTATAAACTACCTTTATATATATATATATGGGTGTGTGTATACAGCAGGCGTATCGATACGCACACACGTAGACGAAATATAACCATCTAGATTTTTGTCCTTCTGTTGCTGATTAAAAAAAGTATCCTGTTTTAAAGGTATGGGTTTTCTTTATCCCACAATAAAGATCTATCTAAAGTAAAAGTAGGGCGAGTGTTTCTGAGGAGCTTTTTCCAACGATGTCGATCTCTCGTAATAATGCGTTAGCGAAAAATCTTTCAAGGCATACTATACAACAATTATATCATGAATCTCATTTGCATTACAAAGAATGACAAAGAGAGTAACACTTTTGAAGATAAAAATTAAATAAAAAAAAAAAAAAAGAAATATGGTAAGATCTTCATCGTGATATAATCAACTTTCTAAAAGTCTTTTTGTCACGATGAAGAATGATGTGGGTGGGTAGGGTAGAGGGTTCGGCGAATAACCAAGAAGGATAAATAATACACTTGCTGATGCATGCGACATGTGTCGGGATGTGTCGGGTCATACTCCTTAGAATCTGTGTTCGCATTCTTATGATAATGCTACTTGAAAATACTTGAATGAACGACTCCGACCGGTTGGCCCATTCCAACTGGTGGCAAGAAATGCGCTTCTTTGGTGGTAGGGGTTAAGAGTAATAATTAGACACGAAGAAAACTCTATGCGTTAGTTAATGAATTTTACATTAACTTTTAATTGACTTACCAAGTATCGTTGTTGGTGGATTGATAGAGTGTAGGCGGTTGTTTATCCAAGATTGAATCCAATGCAGGCGAGGTATAGCCTTTTGCTAAGCCAGAGGACAACGTTCCCATGGAAAGTGCCAGGGTCGCCAAAACCTTCCAGACAGAAAATGACGAAGCCTATTAATAGCCGAGAGAGGAAGGGGAAAAAAATTAAAAAAAAAAAGAAAGAAAGAATATATAAATAAAATGGAGTGTAATCGTTTCACGTAGTAGTAGTAGTAGCAGTTTTTTTTCATTCTCAATGGAAATTCGATCGTCGTTGCTATGCGCAACGAAGAACTGCTGTGCAACAACGCGTATAACGACGTATAACGACGCATAAAGGACGCATGCAACTTGCATTTTGTCGTACTTATACGCTTCTCTACTATTTCTTTTCTTTTTAAAACGTCGATTTACTTATTCCTTGGTACCACTGAGACTCGTAGTCAATTCGTATTAATCAGGGGCGTAGATAGTAACAATGGATGCAGAGTCATTCTTCGTCGTAGACAATTACTCGACGCATATACTTGATACACGTTCCTTACTAATGCCCTTTGCAATGAGAGTCGTCGTACTTGCTAATCTTCTCCTTCATTCGGATTGTATAATAAAGCAACGTCATCGAAGATGAGAGAAGAAGGGTTGTAACAATTGCTTTTAGACATTTTTTAATGAAGTAACTCACAGAACAAACTATAGAAATATATCCTAGAGTCTTTCGTTTTTATCTTTAACAAGTTCCATGCGTGCCACGGCAATTTTTTGAAGATTTTTCATTCAAACTGCGTGGGAAGTATACGACTCACACTTTTTAAAGATTAAAAAAAGGTTGTTTAGGACGTATATGACTTACATTTTTTTCAATACTTCAAAGTTATAATTAGCAGGAAAAAGATATAAATTTTAACCCATTGACTGTCAGGTACATTTAGAGCGTCTTGCCCTGGGTGCCAAGGTTTTTAGAGAATACATGAAATTTTACAAAATATAATAATAATAAATTACTGATGTAATATTGTAATGGCATTTATAATAATTGATAATTAATGTTTTTTACATCATATAAATTTTAATAATTTTTAACTCAAATGGCCATTTGTAATTATACTTAAATTGCAGCACACATTACAAGATATCTCGGAACTAGCAGTCAATGGGTTAATATGCATTAGACAACAAAACAATAATGATGTGAATCTACAATAAATTTTTAAAGAATTCTTTGTTTTTCAATGAGAATTCCAAATGACCTGAACGGAAAGTGCAGCAGGGGTCGTATACGTCCCACAGGGCACGAGAAACGTGTTAACAATGCTCTTTAACTATGTAAATATTCTGGAAAATGATATATAGCAGCTATTCTATAGGAATGATACGCTATCTATCTACGTAGGTGAATTTGTATTGCTGGGAATTGCAACCACCAGCTCCGAACAAATTGCTTGCCGCAAATTGAAATCCAAGCTCACGAATTCTACCAAGGAATACTAAACATTTACACTGTGGACTTTGTTGCTTATACAGAGTTACGTAGGACCACGACCAAAATGTGCTTTGCACCACGTACGCCAATAAATCTTCCTTTGAAGTACTATTACTAAAAGTTCTTTTTATTTTATGGTATCTCTGTTTTTTCATTGGAGGACAGTGCAACGAGATGAGAACACCTGGCTCTCGAAAATCTGTTTGGATTTCTCATGTTAGTGTGGAACAGGTGATAATAACCGGATCGAGTTGCATGCACGACCTTAGACCCTTGACTGACCTTTCTCCTCTTCTCGCCAGATTCGTAACCATAGTTTCTCTCTCTTTCACACATACACACACACTCTCTCTTTCTCTCTCTTGGTCTTTCGAGTTAAATCAAGTGATGTAACTCGTTCGCTATTCGATGTCTCATATCTTCGTTTAATAAACCACTCTAAATGCATTTTTATTTAAACACTTACGTAAAGTTGAAAAGTGCACACTTCATATTACTTATGTGAAGCTCGTAAATGAACGTGGATTATTCAACAGGATAATAATGGGACGTTCGCATAATTTCTTTCGTGCACCGTAATTGTAAATATTCCCTGTCTAGCGCATGATAATATTTTACAAGTATTGTATATACTTTAGTCGAATAAAAGAAAGAGAAAGAGAAAGAACCACACTAGCATACCGTAATAAAATATTTTAACGAAAATAAAATGTACCTAGGAATATTTTCGTTTCATAACTCGAAAATGCAACACTCCGGAAATTACAATGAAAGGTAGTTTCCCAAGTTTTCCTTTGTAATATAATATAAAATTATTAAGTAACCCATATGTGTAAAAGTATATACATTATTTTTAACATTTTGATATAATAATATTATTATTATTATTATTATTATTATTATTATTATTATTATTATTATTATTATTATTATTATTATTATTATTATTATTATTATTATTATTATTATTATTATTATTATTATTATTCAACGATACAAAGATATTGGAAAAGGGATCGAAGGATAGTATTTATTAAGGATTTGAACGCGATCGATAAACCGATAAGAAGATTAACGATCGATTCGTGCCTACGCATCATTGTTCTTACAAAGATCGAAAGTAAATGTTAGAGTACGGTCAGGTAAGATAAAAGAAATCGTAATACCTATTGTTGCAACATTGTTCTTGCTCCCCAACTCTCCCATAATCTCGAACTAGATTATTTTTATGCAAATTGAAAATCGATTATTTTTCTAGGTCAAGGTCCGATCAAATATTTTATACACCGTAGGTTGTTATTTACACACGAACCCTTTCGATTAAATATAATAACAATAAAATATATTTTTCGATTCTATTAATGCAATATTCTTCTATATATCTATTATATTATCTGAAAGAAAAGCAAAAGAAATATATATCATCTTTTATGGGTGGTAAAATTCTGAAACGGAGCAGGAAGATAAAGAAGAAGAGTGTCTCGAATCGTTCGGTACGAATAAAAAGAAGTAAAAGATGCACGCTTTGAAATCCCTTTTCGAGTTCGACGCTTCGATGCACTCACTCTCCCTTATACGCGTATATATACATATATATACATATATGCATGTACACTACTTCTATGCTTGCATGTGCTACTATATACTCTGAGAGAAGGTGTGAAATATCGACAGAATTTTGATAACAGGTGCGATCGACGTTGACTTTATGGATTGCCACGGAAACTTGGTTAGAAAAAAAATTACTAACCGGCACGTACGGTCTTTCGTTGCTTTTCTATTCGAGTTATTTTCATGAAAAAAGTTTCGTGAACAACACGTACATACCGTACAAAAGGGTTCGAGTGGAAAGAAAAATGTAAAAATGGCGTGGTGTTCTTCGTGTTTTCTCTCGCATGGGAGAAACCGGAACGAGAAATCGTTGGGTCGTTTGTCCTAAGCGAACGTTTTAAAAACCAACAACAATAACAAATTTGGAAAGAACGTTAAACGATTTTCCGTATGGTAGATAAAACGATTGGCAAAAAAAAAGTTATGCGTCCGATATTCGGTTCCTTCTTCCGTGGCAAAAAGGAACTAAGCAAATCCACGTTTCATATGTTTCTCTCTGATCCGTGCGTCCCTAGTCATCTCTTCTTCATGTTGCACAGCTGAACGTTAAAAGCTCGTTTTCCATGGAGTCGAGCCAATGCACTCACTCGTCGGTGCACTTTCCAAGTGCAAGGATGTTCTTTTAGATCGAGTCAAACTAAGCTATTAACTCACAGACGCATTAACTCAAGTCAAAGTTATCGTTTATCACATAAGTACATCGAATATTGGTAATAGTACTTATAATACATACATAATATTAGAGCAAACCAAAAGTTCGTCATTTATTTATTGTTTTATAAAAATTGTCTTATAACTGCATAATGGAATAATATTTTTATTAATTAATTATTAATTATATCTTTATATATAAAAATTTAGTGTCACGTTGTTGGTTTCTAATGAACTCCGAAACTACTGAACCGATCTTAATGAAATTTTTTTTATTTTGTGTGATTTCTTTCAACTTCGAATATTGGATGGTTTTTATCGCGATTATTTTTTATTTTTTATTTCTAATTTAGAGATTTATTATTTAGAAGTTATCTAGGTCTTTAAGTACTGCAAGTTTTCAATAGACGGCGCTGTATTACAATTCAATTATTTCAATTTACATACCACATAACCTTACTTTTTCTATTTTTTTCTTGTATTATTATTTTATGTATTCCATTCTAATTGTGGTATTATTTTGTGTGTTGTTATAATTTACTAAATAGTTTAAAATTACATTAAATTAACGTTTTATAAAAAAAGCTACAGCAACGCGTGGCCGGAGCATCCTAATTTTATTATAAAATATTTTATAATAGAATTTATAGAATATTTCAATAGATTTAGAAAATAATATAACAAAATTATTTCTATAGATACTTTTTAATTATTAATATTAATAATTGAAATATTAATTGTAAAACGTATGAACTTTTTCGTTTCACCCTAATACGTAATAGAATACTTAAAATACATTTGTTATTTTTTCGATGAAATGAATAATAAGCGAGAGACTAAAAGCGGAAATATCGACCCGATAGAAAAATTTACTAAAGAATCGAGCCATTGAATTTATCAACTAACATAAGAAGAAGTTAGGTGGTTCTAAAAATTCTTAGACATCCTCGGAGATTACCGAGCAACGTGAGACAAAGTCTAAACGATATGGTTGTTGGTAGTCGTCGACCAGTCCGTGGCCTTCGTTCACAAAAGAACGGCCAGGCTACTCGATATGCATTTTAAGCCGAACCACTCAATTAAGCTCCGACTATACCTCCCCTCGTATTTACATATCAATATGGCCGTGTGCCAAGAAAGTAAGCTTCTTCCCTCTAGAACTCTCATTCGGATTTTTATTCAGAAAAATCCTCTCGAACGTGCGATTAAAACGAAACACTCTTTAGTTTACATAAAATTTGTCTCTCTATTCGATCTTACATTTAGTAAAGAAGACTTTCCCTAATTTTAAACACTTCATGTTTTGAAAAGAGATTCTTAACCAATTAACTGTGGTGCTCCATTTGGAAAGTGCGCATCGCTGTGTGTAGTGAAAATCGACCGTCGACAAGTTGAGATTAAAATTGCTCATTTTGAGAATAAAATAAAAAAAAAAAAATAATAATAATTTACAAATTTTGAATTTCTTCTTACTCATCTTGAAATTTGAGAATATGTTTCGTTTTTCACAAAAATTACAATTTAAAATATCAAATGGTCAAGTGGTCACTATTTTTTACGCATGAGGAGTATATTAGTCGTGAAACAATATCCACAATCCTCTGCGACTTTTTCATGACGAGTATACTCGTTAAACTCAGTTAACTGGGTAATTTGTTCAAATTTAGCATACTTTAAAACGTTAATATATTGAGAAAGTATTACGACGTTCTTACACGATAGGTCACTTTCCGTGTGTCGATGAATCACGGTTTTAAAGTACGATCGACCGATTTAACTTTCCGATAATAGATCACTGCAAAGATCCCATTCAGTTGTAGACCTGCTTACGCAAGTCCATGTCAACGGACAAGATCGTAGTCGTAAGGTCTCGTTACGATCTTTCGAAATTTTACCCACGCGATTCAGGTAAAAGGAAAAAAAAGAAAAAGTAGCAATATCTTGGGTAAGATAACGCGGAACACAATTTCAAGATCTTTTTATAGAAACTAACCAGAAATGTTATCGTCATTCTTCTTATCCCTTGCAAAATTACAATCGGTTGCGTTGTAACACGTGTGTGAAAAGAATGAAAGAAGAATAAAAAGAAGAAATAAGAAGCTAAGTCTCGAATATAATCATCTCCATGCAAGCTAATTTTCCTCTTCCTTTTGTCCACTTAGAAAAATTATTCGAAGTAAAAAGGTATACCTTTATTTATGCAACCCTTTTTTTCCGTTAGAATCTTCTTCTAGAGAATGTTAAAAGGTAGAAATAGAGGAAAGAAAGTTTAACCAAGTAGTAGTCGTAGAGGTTATGCGACGACGTTCCATTGTGATTGCATAAAGTCTTAGAATGTATGCACGGGTTGTATCTCTTGTATAAAATTGAATAAACGTGTTGTTAGTACCTGCGACATGTGCTGCGGTTTCGTTGCAGTCGACGTCATATGTACCACGGAAGCTCTGGGCATTTTAAAGCTGTCCTCGGCTTCGTCCGGTACTGTTGTCACCTGAAAAATTTCAAAAGATTCTATTTCAATATCATGGTTTTATAATTTTCTTCTTCTTTCCCTTTTATAATATAATGGAATGAAAATGCAAAGATCTTTGAAGTAAACCTTTTCGCCATTTTCTTCCTAAGTACAAATGTACTTTGCAAGAGCTTTTTCTTTTTTTTTTTTTTTGAAAGGATCAGTCATCTTTGAAGAAGAAAAAAAAAGAAAAATGATTCCTTTCGCTCAAAGGAGAAATTTCTTCTTTTTGTTCTTCCTTCGAAGAAAAGAAAAATCTTTTCTTAGGTGGATACTTTTATCAGACATTCTCACACTCTTTGTATCTCTTTCTCTCTTTTTCTAACTCTCTATGTCGTAGAAAAATTCCTCGAACGACAATCCTGTAGCTCTTTTCCATCTACCGAAAATAGAAATTATTAGAAAGCCCTATGCTGTTAGGAGCTTAGAAGACTTCTAGCTATGCTACAGCCATTTGTATTATCTTCCTTTTCGTAGAAGACTAGTTCAGCCCGATAGCAAGTAAAACAGGACTCTACCAGTTGTGTTCTGTTCCTATTATCGTAACACTCTCTCCTAAATTCTACTTAACTCTCATTTTCCTATCTATAGATTTAAACCTAAAGAAAAAAAAAAGAAAAATCTCATCCCTTCCCTTCCCCCGATGATTCGACCGATTACTAGTGAAGACTACCATCACCTCCACCAGTTAGATATTTCGCGATATAATTTTCTACTTTCATCGTAAAGTTAGCGTATCAATAGTAAGTAATAGTAGTAGTAGTAGTAGTAGTAGTAGTAGTAGTAGTAGTAGTAGTAGTAGTAGTAGTAGTAGTAGTAGCAGTAGTAGTAGTAGTAGTAGTAGTAGTAGTAGTAATAGTAGCAATAGTAACGATTCGTAGCTCGAGACATTATCAGTTTAAGTTTGAAAATAGGGTTTATCTAAATCGTTTCACACCACGCCGTTCTACGTTGTTTTATTTACGTCTCAGAACGAAACTTCAAACCAACGAACTTTGTCCGATTATATATGATATAACGTGTATGTGTATATGCCGACTTCTCTCTCTCTCTCTCTCTCTCTCTCTCTCTCTCTCTCTCTCTTGTCTCGACGATAACGCGTACGGGTTATATCCGTTGAATTATGCTAACAGTCGTTCGGCCTGTCGTACCGTTCACGCCTTTCGTGATTTACGAGAGACTGGTTTGGTCTACTCTGACAAAATTTCCCTTTGCTTCCGTACTATAATACCACCAAGCAAAAACATTCGTTCATTCGTTCGTTCCTTCATTCGCTTTACTACGCAACAAATCTTTTTGAATCTCAACTACGAAATCAATCAAAACATTTACCCCTTTGATTATTCAACCTGATGATGACGCTTTTATTTCTCGTTTAGCAATCTTTCCGATCGGAGGAGAGAACAATTCTTTCCCTCTGCGTTTACTTCATTCCTATTTCAGGTAGCTCACCTACAATACGGCATCTTATTACACGGTTTTGTTATAACACGATTCATAAATTACAGGAACCCTCCGAAAACACGGCATCCTCTAACACGATAAGAAAATTGCAAGAAACTAAAAATCAAATGGATTCTGAGGATACTAGATTACTGATGAAAATTGAGCAGTTAATAATTTAACATTAAAACAAAATTACAAGAAGGCCTAAGCTTAGCTGAAAATCTCAAATCATTTTTCTCGAATGTAGAGAGCCCTTCCGCTAAAAGAAGCCGAAAATTCAATAAGGGAGCTGCAAAACTGTCCAGCTTCGTACCGAGAAATTTACAATGACTTGGTTAGAACCTGCAAGCAAAGGGAAATTATAGATTTTTTTTAAAGAGGGAAGAAGATGACAAAAACTTTAAATAAAAAGAAAAGTTCTGAAAGTGAAGGCGATATCATTCTACCGAAAAAATATTCTCTCGGTTGATTATACTGAACAGTGTGACGACGAAGAAATTTATTAAATTAAAGTTGCGTTAAATTAAAATAATATGTTTTGTTGTTGTTTTTGTTTTGTTTTGTTTTGTGTTGTACATGCATTTATATTTTTAATAAAAATTAAATTGTTTATGTAGAAAAAAAATATAATATTTTTTTTTAATATAAATTAAGATGATAGGATTTTTAATATAAAAAAAATATATTTTTTTTAATAAAAAAATTTTTTAATATACAATAAATAATATATATTTAATAATAATATAATATTTGAATACATTATAAATTTATATAAATTTATATAAATTTGTAAATATTTTTTTTTTAATAAGTTTTCGGAACGTGATTCCCCTCCCCTCTTTTGTATTGGCTCTAAGTCTCAGACATTTTCTAAGAATTCATTTTCTGTGTTATAGGAGGGTTACCTATACTTTTGACTCAACGTACAATTTTGACCCCCTTTTTTATTTTTCTATGACACGTGCACGACAAACATCAAACGCGACATCCGAAAGATCTGAAAGATTCGATTTTCAATAACCGAAAAGATCCAAAAGGTTCGATTTTCAATAACCGACAAAATGGGTTAGTAGATAAGCTTTGGGATAGGGGGAGGAGAGGATCTATCTCAGATGCGATTTCTCACGTTTTCTCTTTTCACCCCTCCCCCGCCATCAATCCGCCAACTTTCATTTTCCTTCTTGCCCCCTAACTACTAGCCCATTTCCCCCCTCTTTTTTTACTTTTTCTCTCTCTCTCTCTCTCTCCCTCTCTCTCTCTCTTTCTCTCTCTCTAACTATCTCTCTCGGGATTTATCTTTGGGCGCGCGTTGCAAAGAGATTTTTCCAGAGGTCTGCCGACGCCCCGGCAAAACCTAGTAACAAAATCAATATCTGCTAAACGCTTGGGAATTCCGACAAGGTCGATCGATTTCAAAGGAAATTACAAACAGCTGATTCTAACTCGGTACGCGTTATCTATACTTGTTGGTAGGTAGGTAGGTAGGTAGGTAGGTAGGTATACACACCGGTTTGGAAATGAGTGTAAATATGGTTGGACGTTATCGCTTTAGCCGTTCAGAGATTCCTCTTTCGAAGCAGAAGGTATAACGTTACAAACCCTGTCAAACAGTTAATACCTAAATACACACACATAACACACACAACATATATATATACAGGAGTATATGTACATTAGCTTGCGAATGAATAAAGAGATAACTCGATAAACGTATTGTTTTCTTTAGGTATTAACCCTAAGAAAACATGAAATGTATTATGACTGGTGTATGATCGCTTAATAACAATTTTCAACACAGAGAGATTTAATAAAAGATATTTTTCCTTTCCGTCAGAGTTTTTAAATTTGTATAAGCTTGTTAAAATGTACCTTTATATAATAATAATAATAATAATAATTATTATTATTATTATTATTATTATTATTATTATTATTATTATTATTATTATTATTATTATTATTATTATTATTATTATTATTATTATTATTATTATTATTATTATTATCGATTTAACCGATAAATATTCGCTTTCACGAATAAAGTATAAAACGATTTCTCTCTCTATTCGCTTTTTAATCTGATTTGCGAGAGGACTCTACTAAAGGAAAAAAAAAAAGAAAAAAAGAGAGAGAGAATGAGTAGATCGTTAAAACAATTTCGAAAGAAAATTCGATTGCAGAAACTTATCCGCGTTATTTCTTTTCCTTTTTTTTTTCTCTCGATTAAACTTGAGATTTATAATTTTCATTTAATTAATATCGATTTATTTCAAGCACGTAGGTTGTGCATACGTAAATATATATATATACGTAGGTATATATGCAAAGAGTCAACAAACTCGTTAGAATATTACGTCATTGTTGTTTCAAACGTTTCTCATCCTCTTCTATCCGGCGTTTAAAGCAACTAGAGTTAGCAAAATGCTAGAATAGAACGTATATTTCGAGAACTGAAGATCTTCATAGACTGCCGACTACTATGAAAATCATAAATTTCGAATAGACGTATATGGTTACGGGAGGGTTTGGAGGAACTTTTATCGTCTGTGTGAAAATATATATATTTGCGTGTGTGTGTGGTGTCTGTATATTTAAATCTTAAGAGGGTTCGTTAAACGTAGGAACGCTCTTATTACGTAAAAATAATCAGGTCGAGAGATTGCAAAGTGTATATGTATGTACTGCTGCTATGTACGATAGGTTAGTAGGAGATAACTCTCGGCACTCTCATTCTCTCTTTTTTTTCTCTCTCTCTCTCTCTTTTTCTTTTTTTTTCTACTCCATGTAGACGAGAAGCGCTTGTCTCTGCATGTAAAACGTGCGATATATCGGCCGTGATGTAAACACCAGATATTCTTTCTCTTTCTCTATTTCTCTCATTTGGTCCATGCGCAGCATCACCGCCGGAAACCCACACAGAGAAAAAGAAAGAGAGAGAGAGAGAGAGATTACAATAACATTGCGAAAAAGCTTCATAGTTATTTAAATCGCACCAAATGAGTTTTTAAACGTAACGTTCGATTGTTTCGATATTAGCTCGAATAAAAGGAAATAAAAAAGAGAGAGAAAAATAAGCTTAACTTTCTCGTCTGACAATTAATTCATTTAAATAGCTATCGTTTCAAACGAAACGAACCTTAGGATAATAATCGTAAAAACTCATTGGATACAATACTTGTTTTACCATCTAATAAGAGAACGAGAAATAGTGGGTGGTGGGGGAGGGGGAAGCATATATCGTATTCGTAAATTTTCTTATCCCTCTACCCCTTCGGCGTTGTACCCATTACGATTGCATCGTCTTTGTCTTTTGTCCTTTGTCGTCGTTGTCTTCTTCTTTTTCTTCTTCTTCTTCTTCTTCTTCGTTGTCCAGACTGATTCACGCCAGGCAATTATGCGAAATTACGATGGAATTGCAGAACAGGACAGACGCACGATTGTATTTGCTCTCTCGTGCCGTGTTCCGTTTACTCGCCTGCCGTGTGCATTTACTTTCTCTCTCTCTCTCTGTCTCTCATATGCGAAACACTCACACGCACGCATTCGAACACGCATACACGCTAAAACCCTCCCCCACCTCTTTCAAATTCGTTCATCGTCGTTTTTATCTTCGTTGATGATGAGCTCCGACGGAATCGTTAGTTTAGCAATTATAAAACGCTCAATAATCGTTACTACTCTTGCAATTACAGGGAGAGAGAAAAAGAAAGGGAGAAAGAAAGAGAGAGATGACGCTTTTCAATCGAACAAACACCGAGTCCGTAATTCTGTCTCGCGGTTTCATTTAAATCGCGATTAAGTCGGCCGTTGGTCGTTCTCTCTCTCTCTCTCTCTCTCTCTCTCTCTCTCTCTCTCTCTCTATTTCTATTTCTCTCTCTCCCTTGCCCATATAACGCGCTCGGATTAATTAAGTCGATATTATGCAGACTCTCCTCGAGTATTATGACCCTAGGCTATTCCGATTACGTTACAATGTTGGCAACATTACGTCGTTGGATAGTTCTGACTAATAGCATTGAAGTAATACTAACATATGAATAAAAAAAGAGAAAGAAAAAATAAAGAGAAATAAAACGATATTACGGGAAGCAGAAAGAGGGTTGGGAAGAAAAAAAAAACAAAGTTTCACAAAAAATATAAAAAAAATAAATAAAAACCGCTGAAACTCGACGCCCATTGAAAAATGACGTTCCCTTCCTTTAGCTTTGATCTTTTTTTTCTTTTTGTTTTTCCAATTAAAAAAAAAAAATAAGTAGGTTAATGTTAAGGAGGAAAGATAATATAGACGTACAGTCTGTTTTGAACGATTAATAATAATAATAATAATAATAATAATAATAATAATAATAATAATAATAATAGAAGGTATACATAAAAATCGATCGTGGTTAATATCGGTAAACGGTGGTGGTTTAGTTCGTTCGTCTTCTTCATCGGTATTTTTCATTCTACGAATGCTTCTTCTTCCTTCTTCCTTCTTTTTCTTCTTCTTCTTCTTCTTCTTCTTCTTCTCCTTCTTCTTCTACTTCTTCTTCTACTTCTTCTCATCGAGCTTCTTTATCGACTTTTACGACGAGAACTTCCAAGAACGGATTTCATTAGCGAAAGAGGTTTGGGGTGGTCTGTGTGTCTCTGTAATAAAAAAAAAAAAAGAAAAAAAAATGCTGAGCCAACGAAAAATCGACGTCTCTCCCACGGTTGTCCTTTCTCGACTAACCCTATTCCCTTCCCCTTCATCCTCCTTTCCCTCCTCTCGTTTCTAGTCTTCTCGATCGCTGAATTTCTGTTAGATACCAGATGGGTAAAAAGAAGGGGAACATTTTTAACCCTTTCACTGTTGGGGACGCATATATGCGTTTGTTAAAAGTTGCCAATAATTATTGATTTAAGTATTGATTATTGTTCTTTTAATTTTGTCACATAAAAATTATAATATAAGAAATAAAAACATTAATTAATAAATATAATTTATTATTAAATTTAATTAACCCTTATCGGTTGTAAGTCACGTGGGAAATGACTTACAAATAATAAAAATATGTTATTAATAATTAACACATCTTGAACAGGAAGTGACTAAAAAAGTCGTTTTTTTATTTATTAAATATTATTTTTATATTTATATTAAAATTTTTATTTTATAATAAAATATAAATTTTTTATGAATTATATTTATTTATTTTAATATATAAATATAAAATATTTATATTATAAAAATTTAAAATAAATATTATTAAATATTTATTTATTAAAAAAACCTAATGTTTAAAAATTAAAACTATTTTATGCAGAAGGAATTTTGCGTCCGATTTGTAAAAAATCGCCCACTACACAGTAATATTTTGGCAAAAAAGTGCCTAAGCAAGATGTATTAATAATTAAATAAGTAATAAAATTTCGTATATATTATAGTACTCCTTTAAAAATTAAATAATTTCTAATAAATAATAAGTTATTCTTTTAATATTGAGCAATTTTGCTTATTTGTATGTTGAATAATATTTACCGAAACCACTTATAATTTTTAGTAAGAGTCATCAATATAAAAACCTAATGACCGATAAGAGTTAATAATATCCATCCAACCTAAACAATTGCATTAATAATAAACTATTCTTCCATCACTACAAAAAACATTTTAGTTAAAAGTATTCAGCACTCAAACGGTTTAATGTTACAGAATGTAAACCCATGACGTTTAATTACCTTCTTAACAAACCGAGTTTCAACAGTTTGGTTTGATCGTTAATGCATCAGAGAGAATACACGTGCTGTGCACATATTCCAAGTTAAACGAAAAAATGGAACATAAACCGCGAATGTATCACACACACACATACACATATACACTCTATTTTCTTCGTAAACTCGCACCGTCGTTGGCTTTTATCGTTTTCTCTCTCTCTCTCTCTTTCTCTTTCTTCATCTATCTATCTATCTATCTATCTATCTATCTATCTATCTATCTATCTATCTATCTATCTATCTATTTCCTTTAGATACGAAGAAATGTGTTCTTTTTTTTCTTTTTCTTCTGTGTATATTGTCGACAACCAACAACCATTTTCTATTCGTCAAAATCATCGACTCGTGCAGCCTTCTCCTCCTGCCACCCCTCCCTATCCCACCCCCTTTCCTCCCCGTACTCCTTTTTTCTTTTTCGATTCAAAAAAATGTAAAAGAAAATATCTGTTTATATAGAAAAGTATACGTGATACGTGGTGTATTACCAATACACCACACCACCATCCCGTATTTCACGTTTTATTGGTCTAAGAAACTCCTCTTCCCGCCCCTTCCCTTCCCTATCCTATCCCTACGAGCAGATCTATCCTCTCAGCGATAGGAAAAGGTTCTTTTGGCATTCGGGTCAAGTGGCTATGAATATCTGTATACAGCTGCGGCCGTCCAAACCAACCGGCCAATTTGTTTCCGACGTTTCACCGGTTACTATACTTCTTCCCCTCTTCTTCTTCGTCCTTTTGCTTACCTTTTGCTGCGAGAGAGAAAGAGAAAGAGAGAGAGGCGTGGCTAAAAGATGACTTATGGTTTACGCGTTAAAAAAGTTTTGGAAAATATGCCGGAAACTCGTTATTATAAATACGACACTTCTGATTTTTGTAATATCTTTTTTATGAATCTTTCGAATCCTCTTTCTCTTTTTCTCTTTCTCGTATCTACTTATACTTATGAAAAATCGTATTAGGGGGACCGAAAAGTAATCAAAATTTTTTCGATGGGCTTATTCATAGTTGATTTGTGTCAAGACACGGTCAATGAAAAATCGAAGAATATTTTTGGAAGGGAAATTTATTAATAATTTAATAATAAAATAATAATAAATTCTTTATATAATATATATAATAATATATATATATATATATATATATATATATATATATATATATATAGGGTAATAAAAAGGGAAAAAGGGAACAATTACCTTTACGCTAGCAAAAAGTATTAAAAAATGATGGAAATTATTTTCTTGATTAGACTTTAAAGATTTCTTTACTAATTAAATGCTTTTCGCCAACAAAGAAAAATTTTGATTAATTTTCGGCCCTCCCCTAATATTTTGTCCCAAATATTCTTGTCGAATATCATTAGGAAAATGATACAACTGAAAAAAAGGAGTATATTATAAGAGAGATCCGGAACATGCGATCATTTCTTTCACATTCTTTGTAAGTCCAAAACGTTACAGCAATAAATTGTCTGAGAAATTATGAATGAAATTATAATTAAAGGATTTGATGTTTAAGATACATTTATCCTGTAATCCCCCAAGAGATGCACGTTGCATTTTGGCTACGAAGTTGCCGAGTAATGACCAGAACTTGGTATAAGTCACGATCCTGTATTACGAGGCGTGCTCGCGAGACCATTTTGGGCTTTCACCGGATGGATGGAATGGGTGGGGAAGAGACCCTTTTCCTTATCCTCCCCCCCTCTCTCTCTTTCTTTCTTTACTTACGAGATATCGTCAAAAACAATTTTTATCCGATGCAATAATAATAACAATAATAATAAAAATAATAGTAATAATAACATACTCGTTCGGAATAATAAAGTGGACACAGACCGATCTAGAGGACATTAACACACTAACCAAGCCAGAGCTCACAAAGTTCCAAAAATTACATCTAAAATCGTGTAAAGAAAGAATCACAATAAACAGGTACGAAGGGGGCACATGGTTAATAGGTATACAACAACTACACATCACACAATTACAAACACTCCGCAGATACTTTTTCACAATAAAAAGAACACACTACATAAAACAATAGTACAAGCAGACAAGGCATACACACCGTTAAACCTCGCACAAAAGAATCATCCATACAATACACATACAACCAAAAGAAATACATACAAAATAAAATACAAATATGGGAACAGAACAAAACACGGAAAACACTGACATACCATAAACTAAGAATACATACATATTGCTATAAATAGGTAAACTATTCCCGAAAACCGCAGGATTTGCAATAGCAATACAAGACCAAATAATAACAACCAGAAATTACCGAAAATACATCATGAAAGAACAAAATATAAAAACAGACAACTGCAGAAAATGCAAACAGAAACCAGAAACAATAGACAAGGAACAATAGTAGGAGGATGCAAGATACTAGCTGGAACCGAATACACAGACCGACACAACATTAGCAAAAATAGTACACAAAGCAATAGCCCACAAATACAACATAGAACATAATAACACACCATATTACAAATATACACCAACAACTATACTGGAAAATAAAAACTACAAACTGTACAAACTGTACTACAAACTTTTCTATATAAACTGTACAACAATACACACAGCCAAAACTATCGAATACAACAGGCCAGAACTTACATTCACAAATAAAAAAGACAAAACTACATACCTAATATACTTTTCAATACCCATTGAGAGCGATATACAACCAAATACCAAGAAAAAATAGAAAAATACACACAATTAACACAAGAAGTACACAGACTATGGAAACAAAAGAAGGTCCTGACAGTACCACTAATAATGTCTGCAACATCAATAACGCCCAATACCTTCAAATACCACCTAACAACACTAAACATAGACCCACAAACATACTCGAGGAAATACAACGAGCAATAATTTTGAAAATTTGCAACATCATCCAAATCTTCCTTAATACGGAGGAACAAGATTAAACTTGGCAAAGTCCCGTCTAAACAGCTCATTGTCCCGATAAAACGGGTCAAAAACAATAGTTTAAATAGATAATAATAATAAGAATCATTTTGAAAATATCAAAAGCACATATTGGGTTGATTAATGCGTTCCGTGCCACGTGTAACACCGATCGTGTACACTTATTGTTAGACATATTTATTTAATGAGCTAAAAATATATGTTTATAACAAATTTAATTGTGTAAAAAAAATATTTCTACAAAAAGATATATTTAGAGGCATTATACAAAATGCAGTACAGAACAAATTACATAAGTTTGTTCAATTGTTATATTTAAAATAATTAATAATTACACGTAATAGTTGATTTTGTTATCTCTTTGGAGCACGATGGAATTAAAAGTGTCCCACCTTTTTGATGTATTCTAATACACGGTGGGACTTTTTTAATCCTACCTCGAAATATTATTGCAATACCATAGTTGCATGCTTATAAGTTTATCTTTCATCTTATTTACACAAAGCAATTGGTTATTATTATTTCTTTTTTATGTCTTTACATTATGTAATATCTCTATTAATAAAAATATATAGTAATTTTTTTCATTTCAAACTCAATAAAGTTTCTATCCAACATAGGGTTATTTTATTATCGGAAATCCTGTGCTGCAAAGAATTAAAGCAAAGATTAAATGATCTGTACGATAAGTCGGGCAAAAATGAGGCTTGAACACGCGAAACGCGTTAAAAAATATAGAAAATAAAGACGTTAATTTGTTCACAATTGTATGTTTGCGCTCTCCTTTAGTAAGACTCGGCGTAGCCGAGGTAACACGCCTTTTGTTCCATTTCCAAAAGGAAGCTCAGGTAGGCAAGCAGGCAGGGCTAAGAATAACTCTTGAACAAAGTCGGCACGTGCCTAGTGCATCTACCAATCTTCTCTTCTTCTTCCTCTTCTTCTTCTTCACCTCTGGACAGTTGTAACTGGTAATCGCGTCGACCAATGCGATTTCTCTCTCTGTCTCTTTCTTCTTCTTCTTCTTTTTTCCTTTCTCGTAAGTTCATCGATAAAGAAACGTCGTCTTCTGTTTCTCGCCTAGGAGAGCACTTACCTACCGATATTTAAACTCGATCCTGTTACAAGTTCGCGTGCACGCAAATGAGATATCCACACGTCCACGTGGCCACTCACGCACGCGTACCTACTCCACGAATAAACGACTCGGGTTTTATTCCCCCCGAACCCCAATCCCTCTCGGTTCCGTTGCTGTCTTATATTATTGCAGTTTGTTGATAAGTTAATCGAGAATCTCTCGCCGATGATTCTTGCTTTTAAAATTGTTCCAATACACGACGTATGCTTATCTCATTCGTTGCATCTCTCTCTCTCTCTTTCTCTCTCTCTCTTTCTCTCTCTCTTTCTCTCTCTCTTTCTCTCTCTCTCTCTCTCTGTTCCTCTATCTATTTATTTATGTATCTATCTTTTAGATAACACCTCTGGTCCAGTAAAAAAATATAGCAATATATTTTTTTCGTGGGATTCTTGAATACTCGTAAAAATAAGATCGTCATTAACATGTTATACCAAAGCTGCAATTATAATACATATATGGGCCGCCTATTTTGAAAATGGCCTACCTCCATTTATGTTTGAATCGAGATATTGAAGGATTTGCGTTTCAATGCAATGAAAAATATACGTACAAGATACTAAGGAGTTATACTGCTTAAGTGTATCTAAAGGCTTTAAATTTATATTTCCTATTAAAATAGTGGCAATTATTAAGTAAATAATATGCGTTTTCTAACCACGAATGGAGTTAGGCTATTGTCAATATCAACAATTTGATTTGTTATAAATTTCGAACGGACTTAACATCATTCAACGTAATTTAAGATGCCTAAAATTGAAAAAAACAATACTCAATTTATTTTACATATCTTTAAAACACTTCAGAAACATAATTTATACGATTCAAAACATTTTTTAACTACATAACGTACAAAATTACAAATATAGCCTACAAAACAATTTACTACTCATCTACATTTTGTGTGTGTGAAAGGGATTTGAAAAAATCATAATGTTCTAGTGATATATATCGTAATAGGTCAATTATGTCCTTGAATTTTGCTGTTGTAATTTGTCTGATATTTTATATAGTGGTGTCAATACAATGTTTTCGAACTTTTTTGGTTTACCCCGACTTGGTAATAAATTCAAGACTTTCAGATTTTCATTCTCATTCATTAATGTCTTATAGAAAATTTTATACGGTTTATTTCTGACAAAACTCATCCACAACATATTTTTAACCAGTTTATTGATTCTTCAACAGAATTCTTTATCCTTTTCAAAATTGCGTCTTCTAATAATTTTATTACTACAAAATCTCTTTGTCTCATTTTATTTACAATAAAGTATAATCATATGTACTCGGAATGTAAGCAACCTCAAATGCTTTATTGATACATAACATAAAGTTGTACAATAACCAGGTGCAACCGGAAAATAATAAATGACTAATGGAGATAAGCCACTTTCAAAATAAACTTTTTATCATTCTGTTGATCGGCAAAGTTTCTTGTTACAATATCTTCATGATTTTAAATATATTTGTAACAAATTGCTTCAGAATGAAAAGATCATGTAAAAATGTAACTATTACGGTAGCTAACTCGATTGTTTTTTGGAAAATGGAGATATATATATCCCACGCGAATTCTTAGGGAAATTCCCGTCAGGCCACAATCGTTACTTAGTATTGAAAAAATAGTTGAACGTCAGTCACACGTGACTGATGCGGCCTAACGAAAAGTCGTACTTTGCGAAAATTCAGAGTCGATTTTCTCAAAAACAAAGCCTTAAACGAAAAATTGTTATTCTTTATTTTTGATTTATTTTTTCATGTAGAATCACACCCTTTTCGCTTGTACCACCAGTTCAAATCACCATGTATATATATGTAATATACGGTTTATTTTGAAAGTAGTGTTAGTCAAGTTTTTTATAAAAAATGTGGTATCACATGATTCATACTCAATTTAGTGTAAATTTTATATTTATAACAAATTATTATTCAATTCCTTAAAAAATGCCAATGCTTCGTCCAATTTAAAATTGGCCACTAAAACAAATTGCGTAATCATTGATTACGAAAGTGATGGAAATCCAATTTTCATAGAAGAAAAAGAAAAAAAAAAGAAAAAAGAATTTCCTGTATACATCACACACGATTATTATGATATTATAAAACAATGTAGATAACGTAATAAATTCATTTTACGTGAAATGAAAAGAGAGGATTTTGCTTCCACAAAAAATCTACAAAATGCAATTAAAAACAGATAAAAATAAACGCTAAAGGAAAAAGGTAAATTGGTTGGAAATACGTTGGTTGAGATTTCTTCAAAGTGTACCATACACTACTTTATATAAAATATCGATGGACGAGAGAAAGAATTTAAGACTAAAAATTTATTTTCTACACGTTTGGGAAGACTGGCAAAATTTGAAAAAATCGTCCAGACGCCTTTGTAATACGATTCCAGGCCTAATATTTTCGAAAAATATAAGAATATGGAGTAGTTATTACTCTATATACTTCCTGTACGTCACGAATATTTTAAAACACTGTCACACGAAGAACTTAAGTTAACACTACCAATGTTTTTTCATTTTAACAATATAATTAAAGTTTCAAATTAAAAATACTACTATTATTCTATATCTTGTTAATATTTGTTAACAAAATTGGATTAATATAAAATAATATATATTTTAAGTGATATTTGATTTTTCAGAAATGAAATTAAACGATTTTTACAATAGACTAATTTTGAAAGTGGTGTAAGTCCATTTGTAACCCGTAAAATATACATTATTTTAATTTAATTTGCCTAAAAGCAATTTATATGATCAAGTTATATATTGATAAACCAATAGGCACATTACCATACTTAATATAATTACCCTATATTTTGTATTAACAGATATGTCAACCTTTAATTTTCTCGAACAAGAGAAAATGGACTTACAACATTTTCAAAATAAACGGGTTCCATATGTTTAACAGGGAATTGAGTATTTAATCGTTAAAAAGGAAGTTTCTTTTCTTCCTCATTTAATACGAGACAAGGGATATCCATTGCAGCAGGGTTTCGTAAATGATCTTTCAATGGTATCGTTTGCTTACTAAAGGAAAAGAAGATTATCTACCCTTCGTAAATTTTAGTCGACTTCTATTTCTAGGGGATGTTTGACAAAACCAAAAGCGTCCGACCCTTTCTTTTCGATCAATTCAAGTCCTCTTCGATGTCTGTTCCGATATCTTCTCGTATCCCAAGGGGAAAAATGTAAAAATGTTACTTAACATTTTGATGAAACAACACGAAGAAAGAGTGAGATATTAGATTGGGGCATATGAAATGTCAAATTTTTAAGTGAATATAAAAAACTACATATCTTTTTTCAAAACTTGTTTATTTAATCAAAATAAACTCTATTTGTTTCAATAAACTTTTCCCAACGAGATTTTAATGTATAAATGCATGTCTTAAAGAAATTCTGATCTTTAGAATCAATAAACCTTAATATGAACATTTTTAGGCTGTCTTCATTTTCATACTGTTTAACCCGTAAAATTGTTCTAAATGTTTAAAAAAATTAAAGTCGATTGGCGAAAGATCCAGTGAATAAGTTGGGTTCTGCAAAATTTCATATATTAATTCATTTGTAAAAATCGAGTTAGAAATAATGGGCATACGTTCAACCGATCCAACTTATTTCGTTCGGTTAGTTCGTGCAGTATCCACTTTTCCATTCTTTTAACATTGCCAATTTCAGAAATATGTAGCAATATTATTGTATGGTCAACTTTCATTCTGATAGCATGTTTCTTTGAAGATACAGTAGGATTCTTTTCTACCAATGCTTTCAGAGCATCATATTTTACAGATATTTTGAATCTTCCTCGCGGTTCATTTTGTAGGGAAAATTCATCGGACCGAAATGTTTCAAATCATGCTGCACTTTTAAATCGTTAATAGTTTTTTTCTCAGATACCTGGTTTATATTGCGTGCAGCTTTTACAGCATTATTACAAAGTTTTCATCGTATAAAAAAAATTACACGAATATCGGTTGAATTCACATCCTTACGAAATTTAAAAAGAAATTTAAAAATCGAACACACTTTTGAAAAAATCTGTTTTGTTGAAATGTGATTCTTACAATGGACAGTACGACTATAAACAAAGTTATGTCAAAAACAAAAGAATAACGACAAATAGAAAGACAAACGTTTATATATAAAGAAAATCCAACATTTTATTATGCATCAACCTAATAAAAAACATGCAGAACGATCGACAGTTGAATGAGATTATTAAAAGTTCTGAATTAGTGTTGGGTGGTAGATGAAACGTTTTAACGATTAACCGAGTCACTCGCATTGTAATGCAATCTACAACGATCATCTGAAGGTTTCGTTCGCGCATAACCGAGACAGAAGAGATAGAAAGAGAAAGAGAGAGAAAGAGAAAGAGAGAGAGATGGACCGCTGGGGAAGCAAATCGGCTTGGAATCTCAACGATGGCTAAAGCTTCCAGTTTAGTCGTGACGTCTGCCGAGCGAGACGTTTAAAATTAAATCTAGGCATAGCCGGTGATCTATCAGAGACTTGCTAAAAGACCGTTCAGACCAGTCTCGTTGTTCGCGTAGAAAATAAAAATCTTTACGTTAATATTTTCATTGTTAATCGATTAATTAATCTAATATTACATAGAAAAAATAACATTAGTCTGTCGCAAAGTAGTTTATTTGTCAAAAACAAATATTTGTCGGGAAAGTTGGTTTAATGGTCGTTTAAACATACTTTTAGAAAATTTAACAAATATGTTCGACCCCCTTTTTTACTCGCAGGGAAACAGGAGCGTGCAAATATTTGTATGTACCGCCCACGTGGGATTTAACAAAGTAAGCAAATCTTTAGATGCAAACAGTAGATTCGATTAGAAAGAAAAAGAGAAAGAGATGATTGGTTCTCGCGGTTTTTTTTTTATCTTTTATATTTTTTGGGACGTCGTACTAGTATTATATATTTCGAGAAATATCGTGAAAAGCACTTAAGCAAGCAAGCAGGCAAACAAACAAACAAACAAGCAAACACCGTTCCGCGAATAAGTCCTTCCGGTTTCGAAATTGAGGTGCTATTTACACACGAAATTAGCAACGTTCCGAGGCCGTAGAGCGGTCAGAAACCTCTTCCATTGTCTTGTCTCGGGTACTACATCGATGAATATAATTTTCGAGCGTTGTAGATACCGTATATCCATCAACGTGGCCTTAATCATCTCGCCGAGATTAAATTGAGTCTGTTGAATCTTCCTCGTGAGTTGAATACCTACTCGACCAAGATTAAAACGAAGAAGGGAAGAAAAGTTTGCAATTTCTAAATTTAGTTCCAGTTAATGCCAACCTGCTGACTTACTATTTCACGGAAATACTTAACACTTATCTCACAACGATAATGCATTTGTGTGCACGGATAACAACGATTTATCTCGTATTGCGATATTTTATCATTTTACTGCTTTCAACGTACTACTACTACTACTATTACTAATTTAAGTCGAACGAAATTGTAGCATAATCGTCATATGCAGCAAGAATTTTAATACACGGAAGTCATTTTAAACCGATTCGAAACGTCAAACGACGGATAGACAAATCAAAATAAAATTTCTAAGTACGTCAAACAATTGTATATGTTTGTTTAATCTTTTAGGCACTACGTGCCTTTATTGTGGCTTTCGCGAATGTCATCTTTTACATTATATCATATTTTATTATATTAATAATTATTAATCTTTTAATTACTACGCGACACTATAGTGGCTTTCACGGATTCATCTTCCAGTATGAGGCGCCACTATAGTGACTTTCGCGGATAATAAATATCTTTCAAAATATATTACACCTAATTTTATTATTAATTATTAAAGTTAAAGTATGTGTATCATGTCCTTAAGAAAAAATTTAATCATCAAAAACTTTATACCAATGTACTCGCGTAGAGAACAGCATTGTTCATTACACATTGCAGTTTTACACATTGTAGTTGTATTGTTTCCACATGTAATCCTCGTTGAACCCTGTTGTACAGAAAAACAGCCCCGTGCAACATTCATCCGTGCCAAAAAGATTAAACGAAACATTGACGAAATAACTTTCATATTCGATTGATGAACGATTTAAAAGTAAGCTTTCGAAAAAATAAACGCGTATCGTGTCTCGGTCTTTATCTCAAGATCGGATATCAAAAGGGGCGAAGGTACAAAAGCGTAGAATAAAGTTTTCAATGGGAACACAACACACACCAAATGCAATCGCGTACTTTTGGTCTTCTTCTATTCAGAACTGAGATACACAGAAAGAGAGAGAGAGAAAGAGAGTGAACTATCGTATACATAAGTTTCGCACAATCGCAAACTTACAAATGACAGTGGCACTTTTACTCTAGATCCTAACGTAGTTTACCATTGTTCTAAAAACGCTTTTAAAAGTACACGTTCGAACATTTGACATTGAACCGAGTTTCGTCAATTTAACGATCGTTTGTGTGTGCATGTGTGTGCTGACTCGAAGATACTTATGCTGATTTTATTAATACATTATAATTGCTACACTTACATATTGTTCTAATCAAATAAATAATCAAAATATTATTCGATGCACTTAAATCGCACGAGTATAAAGAATAAAAAAAAAAACCAAGAAGTTGAGTTGAATTTTTTCATCTGAAAAAAGTAAATATAAAGGAATGTGTTAAAAGGTTAAAATTGATTAGGGCACCACGGGGCTAGTCAAACAAACCGCTGAGCACCGCTGTATTTTGCGTAAACGTGTATATATGATGAATCCTGTCGATGTATTCGAAGATGCAACCCTTTCATTAACGCTTAGGCCACGCGTTCTATTATGCTTGACAAAACATGCGATTCCATTGTCGACGAACAATGTATGTCGTGGTCACGTGTTCCACTTTCGATCATTATTCGCGAAGTGTGCATAAAATTGGCAAATAGCTTACGATTTTCTCTCTCTTTTTCTCTCTTTCTCTCAACCGATCGGTGAGGGTGCACGAACGAACACGAGGATTCTTTTCACGTTACTACGTCTTGACGCTGTTGACAGCTGTCAACGTCGGCGTCGAGTTGCTCCTTCAAAAACAAAGATCGAAGAACGGGAACGGCGTCCCCAAACGTCATACAAGAGAGAGAAAGAGAAAACAACAGTCGTGTCTAAATCCTCGACCCTTCGAAGCTTTACGCACGGTGCCCTTTAAATGGTCGATTTAAAATCCATCGCTTGCCTTGCTACTCGAAAACTGACGAACAGTGAAATTTTAACGACCCATCATCCGTTAGCTCGAATGAAATGATTAAAAGACGCGATAACCGATATTATTGGCCACGAGAGAGAACTTAATTTTTCTGTTTTTTTTTCCTTTTTTATCTCTCGTTTAGCATTCCCTCTCTCTTTCTCTTTCTCTATCTATCTTTTATATTTTTGACATAAACGCGACGCGTGCTACGAAGAGATAAAAACGTTCGCTTTTGTCTATTCTCGTTCATCTTAAAAAAAAAAAAAAGAAAAAAAACGGCCATTCAGAATCAGACACAGTCTTGATGATCCCCCTTCTACACTTGATGGAAAGGAAAAAGAAAAAAACAAAAAAAGGATCAAATAGCTAACGGTTAGAATGGTTAAGTTTTTCTCTCGTATCTCGTCGAAAGTCAAAGCCACGAATAAAAAGGGAAAATAAAGAGTAACTAGTATTAGTAGTAATAGTAGTAGTAGTAGTAGTAGTAGTAGTATTAGTAGTAGTAGTAGTAGTAGTAATAGTAGTAGCAATAGTGGTAGTGGTGGTGGTTTCGTTCTATCCCTTCCCATCGTTCTCGTGTTTTATCACAATAGGAAGAGGACCAGTTGAGTGATACTTCCGACAAGGCAATCCACTGAAAAATAGATGAAGAGATCTTCTTCCTCGGTAGTCGAGCACGTGTCAACTTTTGCTTGTTACATATTACATATATATGCATGTATACGAGAGAAACGTTTGTCTTCTCACTACGTCGTCATTCTTGTCTTACACACTAGACGCGAGTTGATTACTTACAAGCCTGGTGACATCCTATAAAGGTTATTCGTAATAACGAAATTTATTGGACTAGACAAGAATAAATATCTTAACACGATAGCGGACAGTAAGAATTTCAACGAGGCGTACAAATTGACAATCGATTTATTTTAAGCCATGTACTTGCCTAAACAAATTTATAAATACACAGATAAAATATAAGATAATACGAAAATATATAAATAATAAATTAGTTATTATCTTAAGGGGCACCACTAGTGTGAAATTTTGAAAAAATTGAATTTGTTTTTTGCATATTTTGATAATCCATACCTTTAAAAATAACATACTAAAATTTCAAGATCATATCTCAAACAGTTTTTGAGTTACAGCCATCTAATATTTCTTGACTTATAACGATGAAATCAATAACTTAAACTTTAAACGCGTTTTTCTCGAAAATACATTTTCCAAATTTGCTGCAGTTATAACTCGAAGACAAATCATCCAATCGATTTAATTCTTGTTGCAGATTTTTTTATATATATTTCTATATACCATGAACCTCCAGTTTTCCGATCGAATAAAAAATTTAATTTTGACAGACCAAAAATCATCAAATTTTGGCTTTTTTTAAAACTCCGCCATTTTTTTAAATTTCAATTTTTCGTTTCGACCGAAGTTCGTGGTACGGGAAATTCCTTCTGGTTTAATAAACTTTTTGGTTTTTTTGATTTCATACTCTGTGAAAGTCGCTATAACTGTAGCAGTGGGGGGATTTTTTTGGGGGTCCTTGGGTGATCGCAAATAACTCACTTAATTTTCAATTTTCTGGCCCTAAACTTTTGTCATATATTCTTTAGATATCCACGAATATCTATTTTAAAAATAATAACATTCTATGCAGTAGTTTTCTTTAAAAAAAAATTCGCTTTTTTTCAAGCTGTCACACTAGTGGTGCCCCTTAATCTATTCGAGACCATGACTTTTTTCGAACACGGTTCTTAGAAGCCACTTTCTTCCATTACATTGTTCATTTTTAATAAAAAAGCTTGTCTACTATAAAAATTACCTAATTCATAAGTGAATTCGCATAAATAAGCTGACTGCACACAGTTTGTGTGCTGCTCGCTCCTCAGCACATTTTTATTTGTGAGGAGCGGATTAACACACCATGTATGCAATGTGAGGCGGATGAAGGCGAAAAAAAAAATTGTTTTTTTGCCTTCAATAGTGAAAAAGAAAATTTTATAGAAATACTAAAAAGTCAAAAAAATAAGTCGAATAATGAAGAAAATAATATAAATGAGAAATAAAATTTTAGAAAAATGGTCTAAAGTTAATAAAGTAATGCAACTCAGTAATGGAAAAGAAAATATAATTTGTTAATAAATTTTTAGGAAATAGTACACCGATTATAAAGTAAAATTGCATTGATATTTTGTAAAAATGTAGATTTTGATAATTCTAATAAAATTTCCTTTTTTTTTTTTTTTTGTTTGAGATGCATAAAAACCAATGCCGGATTTTGTTTCTCTATTCTTTAAAGATAATATTCATACAAAAAATGTCTTATCTCTGCGAATATTTTACTCAAAATAACTGATTATAGCTTATTATTATGATTGCACACATTGTACGAGTCTCGAATGGATTAATATGTATAATAATTGCAAAAACATAATGTTATATAAAATTAAATTGAAAATAATTGGCTTTAAGATTTGAGTGCTATAGAATTCATCTTACTTTCCATCAGAATGAAAATAAATGCTATAACATACACGTCCGCGAACGTGTTAACACATTCCTAAATTACATATACAAGCATTTGTATGACAAACTGAATTTCTTCATTTAAAAATGTTTTCATTTATAAAAGTAATTGCTGGTAGCACTGTCCTATGTCACGTAATGGATGTTTATAGCTAATTTTTGAGTAGTTACACGGTACACGTGGCCTAAAGATGACATCATCTAATAAACATCATGACAAGGAACTTGTCGAGAGGCTACTAATTCTCCATTTTTCTTATCTTTTACTTGAATTTTCAAATATAAACAAATTTAAGGAAAAATTATAGTAATTGTAGTTGGGTGCATAGAATAAGAAATAAAAGCAATTTTCTTATCTATTATTGAATTTCTAGATTAAAAAAAAATTAAGGAAAAATTATAATTGTAGTTGGATGAATAGAATAAGGAGTAAAAAAAATTTTCTTATCTTTTATTTGAACTTTCAAATAAAACGAAAAATAAGGAAAAAAATTATAATAATTATAGCTGGGAGAATAGAATAAGAAGTAAAAAAAATGTTCTTATCTTTCATTTCAACTTTCAAATAAAAAGAAAAAAATTAAGGAAAAATTATAATAATTATAGTTTAGTGCTTAGAATAAGGGATCAAAAAAAATTGACTAGCGAAGGTCGTGAACGCGTTCGGCAACGATACTACACGACGGTCGAGGGGCACGAGCCAACTCTCCTTCGGGGTGATAAATCGAATCTTGGAATTCTACCGTGAGCTTAACCCGGATAATCGGTCGAGGAGAGACGGCGTGCTCGTTGCGTTTCCTTACTCAACGATGCCATATAAATTGTCTGGATTTGTAGGCTAGCGGAAGGATTAAAACCGTTTAAACAAATCTTTCTTTTTTTTTTCTTTTTATTCGGGTGAATGGTCGGGGTTCAAAGTGCTGTTGCTGATACTACTAGTATTACTCTATTGACTCGTCAAATATGTTTCCGATGTTTAGTGTTAATTTGGTTTTTTTTTCTTTTCAAAAGCTTTGAAATAATCCAATAGAATTATCGAAAAACAATTTGATGATGGCGGAGGGGGACTCGAATAACGTGATTTCGTTAATAATAATTTATTTTTGAAAGATTTACACGAGATTCGTTAATAATTATATATTATAAATTATATTATAATTATAATAATTTATAATTTTTAATATAATTAAATAATATTATTTTATATTTATATTATATAATATAATTATATAGTTATATATAGTTATATATATATATATAATATAATTTTTATAATATAATTTATAATTTTATATTATTATAAATTATATTATTATTATAAATACTTGAATATATTTTCTCGTAAAAAAAAAAAGAAGAAAAAACTTTAGTAGTCCAAGAGTTCAGAAAAACAAGAACAACAAAAAAAAAGACGCGGGAAAGAAACGTTGTACCCAAAGGACGTGAACTCGAACGATTAATTAATTATTTAACGACTTTGAAACTGTGCGTGGAAACCATTCATGTTTCTTTCCTCTTACATGCAGATCGCGTCTTCAAAATACAAAGTAATCTTCCTTGTCACGATTAACCTTCTCCTCCTCCTCCCCTTTTCCTTAGAAATGATCTCTCGAGTGTAGTAAACGACGTTTACTAATTAAAAACTCTCATTTATGCGAATTCGCACTCATTGTCTCACTTTTCTTTTCTTTTCTCTTTTCTTTTATTCTAAAGAAAACTCATCCGCGTGGGAAACAAATAGATTAAACGGTTTTTTTTTTATATATACATATAAAATAAAATCATCTTAGATTATTCTAACAAATTGTTAGAAAAAAAACAAATCTTTATATTACTCGCACATGTGTATGTATATTAATTACTCACGTTTAAACGTAGAACTAAAACGTTATATTAATCGAGCACGTGGCGTGTTGTTCCTGAAGCAGTTGAAGCAGAACGATTAGGTTGTGTCGTTCGAAACAAGGCACGTGGAAATTTTCCTCCTCCTTCTTCTCCTCCACCCCCGCCGCAACTTTTTTCCCCTCTTTCGTCTTGATCAAAAATATTCCATATATATATATACATATCTATCTCTCTCTCTTTCTCTCTCTTTATTTTCACATGAATATTTCAAGAAATCATATTCGATAATCGCGAATAGATCTCCGTCAAAAAAATATTTGCAAATGAAAAAAATTCAATAGAGTTCTCAAATGGAAAACTGCAATCGACAAAACCGTTCGTCCGTGTGTCGACAAACCTCTCATCTCTCTCTCTCTTTCTCTCTCTCGAAGACTAGATCGTTATAATTAGACTCGATCGAGCCAGACGATGCGAGAGAAAAAGAAAGAGAGAGAGAGAAAGATTTTATTTTCTCTCGTGGTATCTCGAATCTTGTTTTCCACTGGTGTTTCGCGCCGGACGCGACACAACCCTCTCTCTCTTTCCCCCACCCCCACCCCTCTCTGAAAAAGTCTCTCTTCCGCGTCCGGGAAAGAACAGATACTATTACGGTAGGTTAGGCGCAAAATTTGCAGTTGAGACCAAACGTGTTTCTCTCTCTCTCTCTCTCTCCTCTCTCTCTCATCTCTCTCTCTCTCTCTCTCTCTCTCTCTCCTCTCTCTCTCATCTCTCTCTCTCTCTCTCTCTCTCTCTCTCTCTCTCTCTCTCTCAAACGAAAAGCACACAGTCACCACCGAGAAAGAGAGAGAGAGAGAGAGAGAAAGAGAGAGAGAGAGAGAGAGAAAGAGAGAGACAGATAAAGAGACGAATCGCGACGCACGCCCGTCCTATTCTACGTTCGAGTCATATATTTATAGCGTCAAAATGGAGAAGTCCACGTGTAAATCGTCCGTGACACGATTTTCCGAGGCAATGCTCAAAGGGACGACTCTCGATGATTTACGAGAAAGAGAAAGAAAAAAAAAGAAAGAAGAAAGAAAGAAAGAGAGATAGATAGATAGAGATATCTTTGTTTCTTCCCCATTTTCTCTCTTCTTCCCTCTGTGTATGTTTTTTTTTTTTTTTTTTTTTTTTTTGTATTTTTCTTTTTTCTAAAAACTCGAGAGGCAAACTGACAGACAGACGAACAAACGGACGGTGCAGGCCAATGACAGAAATGCATCGGATACGCACCGTCAAATGATGATAATTTGACTTTGAGAATCGTTTTAATTAAGGGCGATTAACCGAAACCGAAATGTCACCCTTATTCCCACTCGAACAAACGTACGAACGAAGGAACGTAGGAACAAACGAAAGAGGGAGAAAGAGAGAAGAAAGAGAGATAGAAGAAATGTTAAAAGATCACGCGAGAGAGTTACTTTGAACTACGAGAGGCTGCGGCGACTTGTTGTTCGCTTGGTGACCATCGTAGCACTGAACACCGAGAGTAGTTCTCTCTCGTGCGAGGAACGTAGGGCTTCGGCTTCGTGTATTCGATCTCCCTCTCCTTTACCGTCCCTCTCTTTCTCTCTCGCACTATCGAACTCTCGCACTCTCGAACTCGAACGTAACCACCCCTGACACTTCGCTTCATCGGACTATTTCGTTCTTTCTCATCTCCTACCCTTCCCCACGTGTAAATTCACATGGCAACGAGTACACATACGCTCGCCCACGTGCTTTTCTACACGATATTAAACTTTTAAGGCACGACGCGCCACTATAGTGGCTTTCACGGATATCATCTTTTAGACACGATGCGCCACTATAGTGGCTTTTGCGGATATCATTTTTCAGGACGGTACGCCATTATAATGGCATTATGATATCTTTTAAAATATATCATATCTAATTGTATTATTTATTATTAACCTTTTAGGAACGACACGCCATTATAGTTGCTTTTACGGATGTTTTCTCTTTGAACGACGTATACATTATAGTGGCTTTTGCGGATGTCATCTTTTAGGCACGACACGCCACTATAGTGACTTTCGCAGATATCATCTTTCGAAACATATGCCATTATAATGGTATTATGATATCTTTTAAAATATATCATACCCGATTGTATTATTAATTAATAAACTCTTAGACATGACACGCCACTATAGTGGCTTTCACGGATGTCATCTCTCTGAACGATGTGCCACTATAGTGAATCACTTTAGTATCTCCCTCGCTCACCATTTGTGTACCAACTGTGTTAGTACAATTATTAAAATAAATTGTTAAAGTTAAAGTATATATGTATTATGTCTGTATAAGAAAAATTATAATTTAATCATCAAAAACTTCATTTCAATGTACTCGCGTAGAGGACGACATTGTTCGTCACACATTGCAATTGTACACATTGTAGTTCTATTGTTTTTAGACGTAATTCTCGTTGAACCACCCTGCCATACAAAAATACAGTCCGACATAACATTCAATCGTACCTAAAAGGTTAAACAGCAACAACAGCAGAATCAGCAGAAGAAAAAAACACGAGTTGTCAAGACACGAGATAAAAAGACTTTTGGATTCTTCTGACAACATCTTTCTTCAATGTTATGCGTCATAAGAATTACCCAACCGTTTCCCTAATTGTTTCCATAATATCTCAATGAACTATGCGATTTTACTTGACATTCCTTTTCCCGGAATTTTCTATTTGGAATATTACATTATTCGTGGGTATACGTCATTGAATACACATCGTGTTTACTAATATACAAAAGTAATGCGTATAATACGTTTATTATTCGTTTCCACGATGAAAAATATAAATGATACGATGAAAAGAAACGTGCTCTGTTATATTAATATCGCATTTCGATACGCGTCACATCCATATTTAATCCTTCCGTTTAAATATTCGAAATATCGTACGATATTCGATATCATACTTAAAAATAAAATGTATATACATAATATAAGTGTATATACATAATGCTACGTGTAAGTAATTTGTAATGTGGAGAAGGAAGATGAGTTACATTAGTAACGTTAGCGAACTAGGTGAAATACCTTCGGGGGGTTGGAAAAGAAAAAAAAAGGGGAAGAAGAGCAAAAGTTTGATAAAGGAAACAGTTTCTTACCGATTTTGGATTTTTCTGACAAACTTTTCTGATGTTCGATCCATCCTTAAAAAACTTTTTACATCGGAATCGCTAATGATCAGTTAACAGAGATAGTTCTAAATACTTTCAATGAGAAACTCTTAGAAACTATATATATATATTCGGGTTATGCGCGACACAAAAAAGATACTTTTCTTATTTTTTTCCCCACCCCTATACCTTCCTGTATTCTCGATAATATTGGATAATTGCTATATAATATAATATATTATAAAGTTTGATATATTATTACGGTGAACCAAAAGTTAAAATATATGATATATATAATTAATTATAGTATGTAATTTGGTAATAGAATGAATTTTTCGAGAGAGAAAGAGAGAAAACGTCGTTTATATGAGAGTAAACAAAAAACCAAAGAAAAAGCGAAAAAGAAAAATCAGTGACGCGTTTTGTACGGAGCAAAACATTTAACGATTTCGCGTAGCTCTCGGCCCACGCATCTCGAATCAAATATAAATGCAAATCTATGAATACTCCTGCGTATAGAGAGAGAAAGAGAGAGAGAGAGAGAGAGACTCGGCGGAGGCCGAGAGAGCAGCTCGAAGAGTTGCCATTTGATGCAGGGAGAAATTCACAAACGCATTTCTACTACTCATGTAATGCAATCGAAATTTCGAGGTGTGCAAAAGTCTTTCTAACCAGTCGTGGTGTCGCATGAGGACATTTTTTTTTCACCCATCTATTTGATTCACAAATGAAGCTCGTTAAATACTTTCATTCGTATTTAATGTTCTTTTTCCTACTTAATTCCAAGGGATGGGTTTCTTCTTTTATATATATATATATATATATATATATATATTTTTCTTAATTTGTTCCTTCTTCTTTTGCATTCTTGCGTAATCGGATAAAATTAAAAGTGGGAGGAGTAGAATAAGAAGAAGAAGTAGAAGAAGTAGGAGAAAGTAGACAGGAATGAAGGAAGAAGAAACGAAGGTAAAGGTAAAAAGAAACGAACGTTACGCCACATAAATCTTGAAATCTTCATTGATCCTTCTTAAAACCGATCCCGACGATTACGCCGTGAGAAAACTATTAAATGGAATTCCATTAACGGCCGTTAACTCTTTGCATGCCGATCGAATGACAAATGGAAGAGAATTACACTGTTTCTTTTTCTCTTTCTCTCACTCTTTCTCCCTTTCTCTCTCTTCTGATACTGATATGTATGCGCACCTGTACCCATTTACTTATGCGCATTGTGCGTCTGGCATTAAGGCGTCTCACAACCACCAAACAGACGCACGATTTCCGACACCCAGAGAAACGTTTTCAAGGATCTCGAAGGACACCGAGACATATGTCAATAGACGTCTCCTTCAATTTGCACTTATGGTAAGATCCTTTGCTAATTGAATTTATCAATGGAAAGTATTAATCGAAAATCGTTTACATCTATTTTGAAAAACATTTCACGTTTTTCTTCGAAATCATCTGATTTATAAATCAGTATGTTATACATACATGTTATACTATGTTAATTTATAAATACTTATATATAAGTATAAGTATTTAATAATTATATATTAAAAATTATTATATTATATTTAATAATTTTTATATATTAAAATATATTAAAATATAATATATAAGTATTTATAATATTTATATGAATATTTAAATATATATTAATTTAATATTATATATTTATTATTATATAATTATATATAAGTATTTAGAAATTTTTTTACTTGCTATGACCCAACGTCATCGTTTTCTTTTTTCTTTTTATGCATATTTTCTTAACACGTTCGCGGACGTGAATGCTACGGCATTAATTTATCATTGCGATGGAAAATAACACGAATGCTATATCATTTAAATTTTAAAGCAAATTATTTTAAATTTAATTTTATATAACCTTAGGTTTTATTAATTATTATACATATTAAGGTAATGATTCATTGATTGTTTAGATATTTTTGTAATATCTTATCTTTTATCTCTGTATTTACAAATTTTTTTAGGCAAACACATTGCTTAATATAAATTGACCGTCAATTTGTTCACCTTGCTGAAATTCTTACTGTCTGCGAATGTTTAAACACTAATCCCAACCATGGCCGGTACTGCAATTTCTAAATATTTAGTAATTTGTAAAAAATTTCTTTTAAAGTGTACATATAATGTACATTATTCATTTGTAAATAAAACAAGGTATATTGTTCACTATCCGATTCGGTTAAAGTTTCATTCTATGAGAAAATAGCGGTAATTTGATGAGGTATATATATATTAAATCTCGGTACGTTTAACGTTAATATTCCTGAACAAGGGAATATTTGAGATAATACCAATAACCAAATGATCACCATTCATATATTAAATGCATAATAATCATTTGGTTGTTATCATTAGAATATAATAAGAACACCGGCAACTATTATAATACGGATTTATTGAAATAAGCCAAGAGTTTCGTTCTCTTTGATCCCTTTGATCTCTCATCTCATCGAAGGAAAAAAAGAAAAAAAAACTACTCCCTCATCTTTTCGCTCTTTACTTCATTTTCTAGATCTTCCTAGGTTATTGGTTTTCCCGTAAAACCGGACTATCGAAGAAGTTTGGAATAAGAAGCAATCCCTTTTGGGGAAAAAAAATGTTCTCAAATATATACCGATGGTATATATGTAATGATTATTAGAATATAAAAAATACATAAATATTTCATTAACACTAGATTTACGGACTAAACCAATTTAACTTATTTCACAAAATTTTTGGGCTAGATATCTTCTTTATAACATATATAAAAATTCAGTATCAGATAGTTGGTTTTCAATGAACTTAGAAACTACTGAACCGATTTTAATGAATTTTTTTTTTATTTTGTGTGATTTATTTAAACTTAGTATATAGGATATTTTTTATCGCGATTATTTTTTATTTTTTTGTTTGTTAATTTAAAGATTTATTATTTAGAAGTTATCTAAGTCTTTAGGTACTGTAATTTTTCAATATATGGCGTTATATTACAATTCAATTATTTCACGTTTTCTTTAGATTTACATATACAACACTAACCTTACTTTTTCTATTTTTTCGTGTATTATTATTTTATGTATTCCATTCTAATTGTGGTATTATTTTTTGTGTGTTGTTATAATTTACTAAATAATTTAGAAATATATTATATCCACGTTTTATAAAAATACCACAGCAACGCGTGGCCGGAACATCCTAGTATATATATATATAAAATTTAAATATTATTTTTTTAAAATATATGTTGATTTTTAATGCCGTAATGAATTATATGTAAATATTAATTCCACTCTTATTACCCATTTCTTCATTCAAACAGTCTTTGAAGAAATTTTTAAAAAATAATGAAACAAGACATCCATATAAATCTACTATTAAATTACATTTAAACCTGTGTAATATTAACATAAACAATGTAAAGATATTTAAACTAACAATAAGTATTACGATAGGAAACCATCTTTAATTTGTAATGAATTCGATAGACAGATAGACCAAAGAGAGAGTGCTTTAAAGAAGGGGGGAAAAAAGAAAAAAAGAAAATAAGAAAAAAAAAACTTAGTCGCGTTCCGCTTCTTCGAGCATGAATGGGAGGGGGGGGGATAGGGACTGTTCTAGAGACAATATTTGTAGTAATAACATCTCGAAGGTTCCTTCATCCGCGTTTGAAGAAGCTGAAGAGGCTTCTTCCAACTCCTGGGACTGCTTTCAGCGCCTCGAGATACGTCTCCCCACCTTTCCCCTCTTTCTTCCCCCTCGATGATGTTTGATTTGATTTTCTGTCTCGGAATAAACGTGACAAGCAAGCGTCTTATCGCGAGTACCAGCTTGACTACTCCTACGCATTTTACCTCTTGGTAGAAGTAGACGTTACATAGGTGGTAGCTTAATGCTTCTTATACGTTCTTTCATCCGGTTCTTATACACCCGTTTTCTTTCAGTAAAAGGTCTCACTCAAAAATTCTGTTCTATTTATTCACATTGTAACGTAGCTCATCCTCCTCCTCCTTCTCCTCCTCTTATTGGAGGAACGTTTTTTATTTATTTATTTTTTTTTTTAATTTTTTTGTATAATACTTTTAACTCGGGGTCAACTAATAACCACACATTTCGTAACGCGTTGTGTCCTCTTAAATTTATTTCAACCTGTTTTGGTAACGGCTTATCGAAATAAGAAAAAAAGTCCTACGGAGGACGGGGACCGGGGGGAGGAAGCAGAAGAGAAAAAAACATAATAAGGGTGGCCCTCCCGAAGGAAAGACCCTTTTTCCTTGACTTTAGTATACTTTCCGCGTGTAAACGTTACTTCTCCACGCACGTGACGTTTATACAATATGCCTCCATACAACGTATGCCAAGTGAATATTAAGAGCTCTCTTTTTCTTCTTTTCGTGTAACTTTAAAAAAAAAAACAAAAGAAAAAAGAAAAGTCGTTTGGCCGTTTCAATCATACGTCCTAAAAAGCGTATGTATATATTGCGAATATGTTGAGACGCGTGAAACTTATTACATGATTTAGAATTTTTGTCTTAACACATTAAGGACCGCTCACGAGTTTTCTCGTGTTGCGCCAGAGTTTTTTATGCTTATTGGTTTTTTCACTAAATTTTTTCTACGTTACTATTAAGAAATATACTAAATTGCAGCAGCAGCAAACAAATCCTAGAATAAAAAATAACCAAAAAAATGTGATACTTATCTATGTTAAATATTATGATGAGATGTATACACCGTTATATCTAATCATAGCCTATATCTATATGTGCCCATAATTATGAAAGTGGTCTAAGTCAAAATTAATAAAAAATGAGTTTATCAGTTATTAGGCACTACATTATTATAAACTAAATAAATTCAATGTAATTTTCACGATATTATCAAAAATGAATCGTTAGATAATGTTTGTTATTTCAATATTGTGTAGAATTCATATAGTGTTCAAGTATAAATCTTTAAATATTTCGAAACAAGAGATATGTGACTTAGACCACTTTCATAATTATAGGCACATATATATATTGAAGTTTTTTGTAAGATGTTTTTTTTTTTTTTTTTTACTTTTATAATGTATGTTGAAAAGAGACTGAAATAAAAATATACTTTTTCAAACCAAAAGAAAAATCGTGTTACGCGTCCCATCTGTTATTTATATCGTATACAATTTCTAAGCATTTCGAACAAATTAATTTTTTTTAAGTAAAAAAATTATTATAATTATTAAAAAAACATTTTTTTTTCAATAATACCTAAAATACATCCTATTATACAATTTCTGAATGTTTAATTTTTGAACATACAAGTTTGCCCAGAAACGTGCGGTCCAACGTTTTACACACACACACACATCTTATATATTTCTTTGCGATCCTTAATGTGTTTAGAGGTTAGGTTACTCTAGAGTCCGAATAAATAGACTTTTTTGTGATTTTTTTCGGGAAAAATATAATATTAATCGAGTTTACAAAGGAAGAAGTTTATTGTACATATGATTGACTGTAAAACATCATTTCTATAGAATAATTTATTTAAAAATTCCGGCTATGTAGCCTTTCTCAGATAACCTCTCTATTTTAAAAGGGTCCACGACCGTACCAACGGCTACTGTAAATTTTGAATTATGATGAGTCACTAAATTTTTTTTTAATCTTCGTAACAACAGCTGAAGAAGTACATAGAATTTTGTTGATATATTGATTTTTGGCCGACAAGCGTACTTTCAAAATAAAACTTGCAAAATTCGCAGAAAAATCGTCAGAAAATTGTTAAAAATAAATGAACTATGCCATATACAAAAAAACCTACGTACTTATTTAGATAATATATTTTTTTAAATTTAATTCAAATTTGAAGTGAATTGGTTGAAAATTGTCCGAGTTGTGGGTGCGGTCAACTAGAAAAATGCAATTTTGAGATAAACGCGTTTAAAATTTGAGGTTATATATTGCTGCCTACCTGGTAGCGTTTTACTTTATTTTAAAAAACAAGTACTTAGACATATTTTCCAGCCAAAATCTTTTAGGATATCATTTTTGAGGTCCTAAGAGACCCTTTAAAACAATACGAAATAATATTGGATTTTTTGTAATTCCTATAGTATCTTAACCCCTTAACCAACGACGACGGTACTTTTTTTCCTTACATTTTTAAAAACAAAAAAACACTAAAGGAAGTTTGATAAAAAGGGATCCATTCGATTGATCGTATTCGATCTTCTCACAAGCAAGCAACCTAGCAAGCAACCAACCAACCAACCAACTATTCCGTTCATAGTTGAAAGAGAAGATCAGCGCTAGTTATGAAAAGTTAGAGTCGAGGAATGGCTTCAAAGGTCTACCGCGTCAAAGGAACTCGCTCGTTTAAACGAACATAACTTAGAAACGTATGCGGATGTCCGCCATCGGAGCAACCAAGAGCCAACCTGAACGACGATTTATTACGAATTTGCACGCCTTTCTCTCTCTTAGGTTTTTTTGCTTATATACGTATACCGGCTATTTCGTTAAAATCAACCGAACATTCTTATGAAAAGATAAGAGAAGAAGATGATACCGTTTCTAAAAGAGAAGTTTTATACGAAACTCTTTAGTAACCTCGTAAATTTAGGTTTACGCATCGACCTGACATATCCGTCATCATTTTCTACGTGAATGAGGTGGAGGAAGTAGGAAAGAGGAAAGGGGAAAAAGTACCATACGAGTTTTCATACTCATCGTCAAAGCGAATGTTCGACTTTCTCATCTTACGTTTCTCTTTTATCCGTTGATAAAACATTGCCGAAAAGTAAACGTCACCGTTCTCAATTCCCAACATAATCCTACGGGGATATTACGTATGTCCGATTTTACCTTGGACTGTCAGTTAAAAGTCGGATTTAAAAATGAAAAGGGACGCGTGAGCACTTCCCAAACCCTTCCGAAACCCTTCCCTTCTTCAGGAAGGTGCTTACGAAGGTGCTACAAAGAACGGGGACCAGCATTAACATCCGAACGAAACGTTTGTGAACTAAACGAGAACTCGTCGATATATTCTAGACAATAAAATCGATATGGCCCTTTGTCCCACGGAATCATCGATCAACTTTCGTACGACAGACTCGCATTACGTTACTTTACTGCCTGTGTTTAAGAGCCGCAGTTAAAACATTCGTAGAAGCAGCGGCGGCCCTTGACCTCGACCACGCTTACTTCTCCTCGTTTTCTCTCTTACTCTGGGTGCTTCTTTTACTTCTTCTTCTTTTTCTTCTTTTTCTTTTTCTTTTTCTACGAAAGTACATCTCTTGACGAGTTTCGGATCGTTGAACTTACTTTATTAGTAAACGATGGGGGGGAAGAAGAAAAAAAAGAAGAAGAAGAAGTAAAATCGATCAATTTGATATTTTTCACGATCAATCGATCATCGATTATATCGTACGCTCGTTAACCTCTTAGGCACGGCTGAATGTTTCGCGGGGCTGTTTCTCTGTACAGCAGGGTTCAACGAGAATTACGTGTAAATCATAAAACTACGATTATGATGAACAATGGCTGTTCTCTCAGCGAGTACATTGGAATAAAGTTTTTCATGATTAAATTATAATTGCTCTCAAAGAAATGATACACATACTTTAATTGTAACAATTTACTTTAATAATTAATAATAAAATTAGGTATATTATATTTTAAAAGATGTTATCTGCGAAAGCCACTACAGTGGCGCATCGTACTGGAAGATGAAATTCGCGAAAACTACTATAGTGCGTGTCGTACTGGAAGATGGCATCTATGAAAGCCACTATAGTGGCACGTCGTTACTAAAACGTTAAAACCACACAAAAATGATTTCTTCGTGTTCTCGTCTTTGCCTGTTTTTCGCGAATGGTCTTTTTTTTTTTGGAATGAAAAGAAATGAGATCTACGATTGTGCATCCTCATTATGATTCCAATCTAAAACGACGACAATAAAAAAAAAAGACAAAAAATTACTCAAACGTTTTTCGTATGAAACCGGAAACGGTTCGATATCGAGCTCTTCCGTTTCGTTCTTCCGTTTTGATCTTTCCATCATTATCGTCGTCCTGACCCGAGTCCACCTATTTTTCTCTTCCTTCCTTCCTTTCTTTTTTCTTTTTCTTTTTTATTTTTTTTGTCCTTTGAGGTACTCCTCCCCTTCGTTAACTCGTCGAATTTGGTACACTTTTGCTATATCTATTACCACGATGTCGATTGATTAGTCAACGATAAGGTCTTTCTTTCACTAACATTTTTCTTCCCTCCTCCTCCTCCTCCTCCTCCTCCTCCTTCTCCTACTACTACTATTCTTCTTTCTCTTTCTCTTTTTCTCCGCTATCGTAAAAGTTTTAATTAAATCCGGCTCTCACTTCGAAGCCGTACTAGCAACGATTGTCTTGCCGTCGTTCCGAAATAAACTTTGTCTCGGTGATCAAGGTCAAATGACTTCCGTTTTACCGTAGGGTGAACTAAAATAAAAATAAAAAAAACGAGTAGGAATTTTTCGCCATGGGTTTATATCTTCTTCACCATTGATCGCCGATCCTACGTTTTCCTGAAGAAGGAAAAAACATTATTTGGGGGGTCAGGTTTTTCACTTTTTTTTCTTTTTCGATGATGAATCATGAAAATGACATAAAAAAAAAAAGATCATTCTTGTTGGCATCATGGAAAAAAAAGCAAGCGTTAAATGTTCCGAGTTGGCACGCATATGGCACATTTAAAATTTGATAAGATCAAGGACGGGACGTACAAGATTAAATCCTCTTCTTTGCTTTATTATTACTTTTTTGTAACGATGAGATTATCCAGCCTCCACGAGCAAACGCGGCGACCTTTTTTCTTTTCTTTTCCTGTTTTTTTTTCTTTCTTTTTTCTTTTAATTAGCATATATAATCTGAAGCGTAAAATAACGCGTACACGAAAGGATGGACGCCGAAGAAGAAGTGGTTCGTAATCTAATTGAGTGTCTCGAAATGATATAAGTATCATTCGTTGCAAAGATTCATTAAAAATATTTTAGATCGAATCGAGATTAATATTGCGATCGGAGTTAACAAAAAGAAAAAAAATATATTCTTTTCTTTTAACAAGCAAAATAATTTTTTATTATCGTTAGCGTAAAAAATCGTTAAGAAATTCGATCGAATGATAGATCGTTGTACTCTTTAATTCGACAATCAAATATAAAAGTCGACGATGTAATTAATTAATCATATAACACGATAATAAATATATCGTGCGTATGCAAATGAGTAAGTTTCACCTAACGATTTATTCAAGGTCTCCAATATTTATGATAGCTCGTTTGCCTTACTTCTTAATTCAAACAAAATTAAATCTTTATATAAGTATATGTATTCCATTTATATATATATATATAATAATTAAATTATTTTAAATATATTATATATTAAAATATATAAAATATATTATTATAATTTAATTATTATAATAATTTAATATTAATTAAATATTAATTATAATTAATTAATTTATTCCATTTATATGTATATTTATATATTTAATATCCATTGTGGAATATATATATAATAATTTCTCCGAAACAAAATTAGGCATAAAAAACAAAACAAAATTTTTAATTTTTATTGTTATAGATTTCAAATTAGAGTAACATGGATTTTCTAAATCTAAGCCGCAAATGAACATTGTTTGACCTTAAAATTTATTAAATGAGAAGTAAAAAAGTATTACTTATGCTTTTCTAAATTTATTTTTGAATAATAATTGGACTGTATTGAATAGTTTTGTTATACATTAAATCAACTTATTATAACAAAGCCACAGTAACGTGTGCCCGGAGGTATCTCTCTCTAGTTTTGTAATAAATTATAACAACACAAAATATAATATCACAATTACAATAAAATATATAAAATAATAATACAGGAAAAAATATAAAAAGCAAGGTTAACTATGTCATATGTCAATCTGAAAAAAACGTATAACGTATCGAGATAATTGAATTGTAATACAGCGCTATCTATTGAAAACTTACAAAACCTAGTGATTTAGATAACCTTTAAATAATAATAAATCCCTAAATTAGCAGTAAAAAATAAAAAATAATCGCGATAAAAACTATCCTATATTTTAAATTGAAAAAAATCACACAAAATAAACAAAATTTAATTAAAATCGGTTCAGTAGTTTCGAAATTCATTGGAAACCAAAAATGTGACACTGAATTTTTATATATAAAAATATATATTTTTTTTTATTTTTTATTCATTATTGAACAATCCGAAACATTAAAAATATTTCGAATTCATATTAAAAATTCAAAAATATATTTAACGATCGATTCAAAATATTTTCGAATAATCTACAAGTTTTCAAATGAATTTTTATAAATTGCTTTATAAAATTATTTTAATCTGATTTGTTTTAATTATTGTTTTTTTTTCTTTTCCTTCTCTTTCTCTTTTATGATCGTAATAGAATACAAGGAAACGTTTTAAGATAAGACAAAAAATATATACATAGATATATAGATTTGTTTATCGAATTATTTAAAGGAAATATTGATCGAAGAAAACAAATTCTTGACTCAAACCTGACGATACTTTCGAGTAAGAGCAATTTAGATAAAAAATTTCTTTCTTTTCACTTGAGTTTTTGTTTTCTTCTTTTCTTTTTCTTTTTTTTTCTTTTTGTTTTGTTTAACGCAACAACCTCCCTTACCCAAAAAGATATCCTCTTCGTGTCGACGCTAACGTTTCCATTAACCTCGGTTTAAGGCCCGTGCGTGACTTTGACGAGGATCGAATCCTTCCCCCTTTTACCCTTCTTTTTCATCCCATATTATTCGGGAACACTTGGGAGGTCGCTTGTAATCGGCCTTGCGGCAAGCCTCGGATCCACCTCCTTTCTTTTCTTTTCTTTTCTATTCTTTTATTTTCTTTCACTCTTTCTCGTATGCTAGCCCATGACTTTTCTGCTCGATTTCTTTCTCGATAAAATCGAATGTTTACGTTATGTCGACCGAGTGATAAGAAAATATTGAAATATTTAAATACTTACGTAATATTTAACACTAAACCTAAACTGACACTTAATGTATTCTTATTTCTACCATAAGCAGTCATATGTTTGTTTAAAATATAAAAATATATATATATTATACATAATATATATATATATATTTATAAAAATTAATTATTATTATAAATTAATATTAAATTTATTATATATATATATATAATATATTTATATATAATATATTTCATATTTTATATATTTATATTAAATTTAATTTTATTCAAAGTAATATAATTTTATAAATTTATTTAATAATTTTGTAAATTATTTTTATGTTTATATTATATATATAAATATTAATTTAAATAAAAAATTAATTTAATATAAATATATAAAATAAGATTTTTACCAATTAGATAGTAAACAGTATATTTTTGTTTATTATTTAGAAACGAATGATAATATATTATTTTATGCATTCTCACTCTATTTGTTTTTCGAATTACCAGACGTGTTATGAATTTGATCACTCGTGGTAGGTTAACATGAATATAATATACATACATATATATTATATGTGCGTTAAATATAAATATACTTTCCTAATTTAATTCGATAATCATTTGAAAGTTTATAAAATTGCTAATGGAGGAATTAGTATCCGTGTCTTAAAATGAAAAATATACTTTATTGATGAAGAACAAGAAGCAATATTCCGAAGGAGAATTTGTAAATGGCAAGAGGGATAAAATCAAGTTCCTCTGGAACATTGCCGACTCCGTGCGTAGTAACTAACCCTTCGTCCGGTTTTAGGTATTCCACCTCGGGCCTATTGTTAGCTACACAATAATTGCCGTTAGAGGAGCAAGTAATACGGGAAAGAAGAGGTTTCTCATTCGGCAACGATAGTTCCAGAGCTATTACGTTAAATACCGGTAATTAAGCCAGCGGCTCTTTTACCAACTTTCTCTTCTTTTTTTTGTTTTTTTTTTGCTCTTAATTAAACCTTGAAACATTGAAAGATGGAACCTTGCTTTTATTCCAATGCAAATTATTATCAGAGTATAATTGCATCGATATAAAACCTCATGCTAATAAATATTTCACTAATATCGATAACATTTCAAAATTATTTGACTCCTTTAAAAAAAAAAAAATCTTCGCTTCTCTTTATTTTCGTTAAATTAAAATATCTACAGGTTTGATCGTCAGAGATCAGAGGAATGATTTATTATTCAAACAACCACCAGCGCGTTATTTCAGTAACAGATTCGAGAACACGAATTCATTTGGAGCTTTATGTTAGTAGAGTTCTCAATTCGTACGGGGACGGCTTTTTCCGTTTTGTCCTACGAAGGATACGATACGATACGATACGATACGATACGATACGATACGGCGGTGTGTTGGTTACGGTCGACTTTCTAAATTTAAATATCGCCAACAAAAATATTCCATACGATAGCGTTCAAGTGCACAATGTATTTATTTCCACTCTCGTCGAACCTGAACTTGAAATTTATTTTGTTTCTTCTATTAAAAAAAAAAAAGAAAAAAAAATGTTTCACATAAAATAAGAAAAAAAAAATCATCGAAATTAACTTATATTTTACCGTTTTATTTTAAAAGTGGAGGTGTAAGTCCATTTTCTCTTGTTTCGAGAAAATTCAAGGTTTGCATATCTGCTAATAAAAAAATATAGGGTAATTATATTAAGTATGGCAATGTGTCTATTGATTTATCAATATGTAATTTGATTATATAAATTGCTTTTAGGCAAATTCAATTAAAATAATGTATATTTTACGGGTTACAAATGGACTTACACCACTTTCAAAATTAGTCTATTGTAAAAATCGTTTAATTTCATTTCTGAAAAATCAAATATCACTTCAAATATATATGATTTTATATTAATCCAATTTTGTTTACAAATAATAACAAGATATAGAATAATAATAGTATTTTTAATTTTAAACTTTAATATTATATTGTTAAAATGAACATAAAACATTGGTAGTGTTTACTTAAGTTCTTCGCATGACAGTGTTTTAAAAGATTCGTGACGTACACAAAGTATATAGGGTAAAAACTACTCTATATTCTTATATTTTTCGAAAGTATTAGGCCCGAGATCGTATTACAAAGGCGCCAGAACGATTTCTTCAAATTTTGGTGATCTTCCCGAATGTGTAGATAATAAATTTTTAGTCTTAAATTCTTTCTCGTCCATCGATATTTTATATAAAATAGTATATGGTACACTTTGAAGAAATCTCAACCAACGTATTTCCAACCAATTTACTTTTTCTCCTTTAGCGTTTATTTTTATCTGTTTTTAATTGCATTTTGTAGATTTTTTATCGAAACAAAATCCTCTCTTTTCATTTTACGTAAAATGAATTTATTACGTTAACTACATTGTTTTATAATATCATAATAATCGTGTGTGATGTATACAGGAAATTCTTTTTTTCCTTTTTTTTTCTTTTTCTTCTATGAAAATTGGATTTCCATCACTTTCGTAATCAATGATTACGAAATTTGTTTTAGTGGCCAATTTTAAATTGGACAAAGCATCAGTATTTTTTAAGAAATTGAATAATAATTTGTTATAAATATAAAATTTACACTAAATTAAGCATTAATTACTTGATATCTAATTTAAAAAACAAAAACTAAACTTACACCACTTTCACAATAAACGTTTTATCGAATACTGTGTTTTTAAGCAGACTCTTTAACTAGCCGAAAATTCAAGCTGAAATTAAAAGTTTATAGAACCATCAGGAACCTATGGGAAATACAGTAATGAGTTATATAAATAAAAGTTAAAAGACTTTAAACTAACGAAACGTAACAGAAGAAATCAAGAATTTTACAGCAACGCGTGCGCGCGCGCGCGCATTTCAATAAAGTTTTCTTCTAAACTTTTCGATGGTTATGAGGAAGGGGGAAGAGCGGGGGAGAGGAAAAAAATGAGAAACACTTTGGTGTAATCGACACTTTAGAAAGAGAATACAACTCGGCCGAGGGCGACTATTTCTCACGCTTAACTATTACCGTGTCAAGCTCGTGCCCAAGTTATTTGTGCCAAGAAGCATTTTACTCGGCTGAGGAGCAGCACCAGCAGCAGCCCCCAGCCCCTAGTCCTCGTGAATTTCGAAAAAGGTTCTTGAAACGAGAGAAGACGTTGATAACTTTCCTCTTCCTCCTCTTTCTTCTCTCTCTCTTTCTCTCTCTTTTTCTCTTTATTTCTTTGACTCACTCGTTCTAACGTTCCGAAAGTAAAACGTTAGAAAATAAAAACTTTGATCGCTCGTAAAATATCCAAACAAAGTTGGAAAAAAAGGAAAAAAAAACAGAAATATTTTTTGGCTAGACGCTGGTGCCCCTTGGCAAGATGTAATATAGAAAGTTTGGATTTTTTTCTTTTTTTTTTCTTTTTGTCGAAACTAACATAAGAAATTATTGCGTTTTGTCTTTCAGGCAAACACGGTTTTACCGGACCACCCCGTAAATTCTTCTATCCCCTTTTTCTCTCTCTCTCTCTTTCGCTCTTTTGCTCTTTCGCTCTTTCTTCCTCCCAATATTTTACTTTGACGAACGATCGAAGTGAACGTTAGGGGAAAGCATTTATTTTCTATCTAGCTTGTACTTGTAATCATATTACTCTTTGTCAAAGGAACAGTGACGGATTGATTTTTTAAAATAATAATAAATGTAAATTATTGCAAATAATAATATTTCAACATAGTAAAATAGAACAGTAACGGATTTATTTTTTAAAATAATGATAAATGTAAATTATTTCAACATAGTAAAAAAGAAAAGTTGACGGATTCATTTTTTAAAATAATAATAAATGTAAATTATTGCAAATAATAATATTTTAATATCGTAAAAAGAACAGTTGACGGATTGATTTTTTAAAATAATAATAAATGTAAATTATTGCAAATAATAATATTTCAACATAATAAAAAAAGAACAGTTGACTGATTAAGTTTTTAAAATAATAATAAATGTAAATTATTGTAAATTATAATATTTTAATATCGTAAAAAGAACAGTTGACGGATTGATTTTTTAAAATAATAATAAATGTAAATTATTGTAAATAATAATATTTCAACATAGTAAAAAATTCATTTCAGCTCCATAAGTAAAATACATGAAATGCGTATTAGTCAACATGTTAACAATATAAAAGTAGTTAGGTTCCTTAGATGGTTAAGAATCTCCCAACAATGTCATTCGATCTCTCTTTCGAAAGGCCAACCTTTTCTTCGGACAGAAAAGAAAGTATCTCGTAGAGGAAAAAGAAAAGGATATAATCTGCCTATTCTTCCGTCATCTTCCTTACTCTCTCTCTCTCTCTCTTTCCTTTTTCTACTTTTCTCGAGTTAAATTATGCGCCCTTATCTAAAGGGTCGAAATAAGCTCTCTCGGAGCTTATTTTTCCTTGGTGAATTTATTAGATCTCGGGTCTCCGCGTGTCAGTTAAATAAATATCAATGGTATCTTGCCACGTACGAGACCGGTAAATCTGTCGTTTTGGTTTAAACAGAAGATGTTGAGCTTGGGAAAACAGAAGATGAAGAAAAGAGTAAAATGAGAAAAAGTTGTCTCACTCTCTCGATATTTCGAAAGACGAAACTTACCAGAAGCAAAAGAAGAAGAAGAGGAAGAATGTTGGGTAGATCATCTTTCTTAAAAAACTTTTCGTCGATTGGCCACAACTACCACCACCACCACTAAATACCATTACTTTCTTTCTCAGTGGTTTCTTCTTTCAAATATTTATCATCATTATAATTCTCGAAAAAGTCTGCTCTGCTGATTCTAATTGCCCATATTTCAGATTACCTAAAGGATATTTCAATGAACTATCGAATAATCTAATCTAATTTATTTTTCGAAGTATACACACCAGCACTTGAATAAATTAAACTATCATCATAAAACGAAAGAAATCATTCCTTCGTTAAGCTTATTTCTTTATTATCGTTTTCAAAAAAGAAATAAAAAAATCCTACATTAGATTCTATAACATTATTTTCTCGTATAGTCATCCTGACAATTTCGTAGCAATGTGAATGTGTAACTTATCCAATCTATCTTTACGTTTTCCTTGTAAATTTTTTAATTTATTCAAAATAATTATTTTTTATTACATTATATCTATTGTAAAAACTTTCAAGAATATGTACAAAAATTCATTTTTTTATAAAAAATTATTTATTAAACTACAATTTCATAACATTTTATTTCAAATTGATCGATGCACGAATACTTTTTACATCCACTGTGTATAAAAATTTAGATTTCGTTTGTTCCTAACTTCTAATCTCCAAAAGTACTTTATCGATTGTTTTGAAATTTTGACACAATGTTGCATTAGCATACAAGTATGTTTTTATTACATTAATTTATTTATAAAATAATTAATTAATATAAAAAGAAACAAAAAGATACATGTAATTCCAGCGCCATCTTTTGGCCATAGATTTCGGTGAGTGCACGGAACATTTGAAAATAACTTAACCTTTATTTATGCGACAACGTCATATTTTGGCTTACAGTCTGATTTTCTACTATTTATGTTCAATTTTTATTTCCATTTCATTGAATTTAAATTGAATTTAATTATTTTGTTTTGTCTCCTAAAGGGGTGAGGGGTCAAAGTAGGTTATCTTTTATAGGGTAAATGCCGTTCGTACGTTTTTTCGTCTAGTGAAAGATTGATATTCCCACGCAGGGCCGAGGAAGGCGGAAATCGAGTTCGTTTTGGAGAAGGGAGGTGTAACATTTTAGAAACTTATGCTTTTTATTTTTTTTTATTTTCTATTTAATCAGACAGAGCCACATCAACGCGTGGCAGGGCACAGCTAGTTATAGAATACATCAAGTTAGATATATAAAAGTGGGACGATCCTTATTCGGAAGAAGGATGAGTTAGATGATCGTAAAAGGATAAAACCGCCATAGGTAATGTTTGAAAAAGATTTAACCGCTTACCACCACCTACCGAGAGACTCGATTTCATGGAATTTTCCTTACTTCTTTCTATTCCTTTTTACCATGAGGTTTCGTTTCAAATCTAAAACACCGTCCTGTCATTTCCTATAACTTAAAAAAAAACCGAATACCGTTCTCACCCTGATAGATGAAATTTTGAACAGTGAACTAGGTAAGAGGTAGAGACTTCGATCGGTTCGAATGGAAAACGTGTAGGAATTCTAGGATGTATTGTTCGTGACTTGGTACTATGCCAGTTTGGAGACGTTCTCTGGTACTACACACAGTAACCGATCTCACTTCCTCAACCCTGGGTAACACCTTATTAACGAGCTACCCATTTTCACGAGTGATTTACCGTTTCCCTTTGTAATTCTTCCCTATAGTCTCAAAGGTATTTAATGTGTGGACATTCTTACTCCCATAATATCACGGACAACTGTTCTTCGTCTCATTCTCCTCCTTGGATTCCTGTCCAAAATCTTTCCCTCACTCCTCCCTACCTTATCGACGAAAAGATCTTCTACTCCACTATTATTATTCTTACTAAAAAAAGAAAATAAAATTAGATTCTTTATTTCGTCAAAAAAAAAAAAAACGAACAGTTTGAAACATTTTTAACACTGATGTGCGAAAACTAGATTGAGAACCGTCACATTTAACGCAATAAGACCCTGTATTTTCGTCGATTAGATCACGAATGAAATAAATTGTAATAGGGGTGAGGGGGTGTTAAATAGTCCCCTCACGATTTTACATTTATTCGCGATCGAATAGTGAGTATGCTTTAATTTCGTAGTATTGCTGTACGATATTCCGAAGAATTTCGTCGAAAGAAAACGAACAGGTCGAAATATTTTTAACACTGGTGAACGAAAAATAGATTGTGAACCTTACTAACTCTAATACAATAAGATCCCGTATTTTCGTGGATTGGATCACGAATGAAATAAATTGCAATAAGGGGTGAGGAGGGTGCTAATAGTCCCTTCACGATTTTTTCATTTATTCGCAATCGAATAGTATCCTTTAATTTCGTAATGTTTTCCGAAGAATTTTTAAATAACAGAAAGGAGGGGAAAGGGAGGAAATGTAGTCGAATTTATTTGTTTCCATTCCTCCCTTATGAGGAAAAAACGTCGCACGATTTAATTCCAATTTCTGCATTTATTTTGATTATCAATAATTACAAGACCGTTCTTTCGATAAGATGAAGGGTACATTCTCGCATTTCTAACGATTATCGATTAACCGGATAAAACAATAACGAGAAACAAGCGTAGAACGAACCGTCGCTCAAACTGTTTTCGACTTTAAACGGAATTGAAAGAAAAGTGGGGGTTGGGGGTTAGGTGAAGGACTTTTTTGTGTGCTTAGAGTGGATAATTAATTAATTCTCTTGGTCTCTCAATGCACGTTGGTAGACGACGTTACTTACTTGTTCACCCCGATCGAATTTTCTTTTAGCAACTTGCAACGTAAACATTGTTACCGATTAATTAGGATCTGTTGTAAAAGCTCCATGCTACTGCTGATGCTGCTTCTGCTGCTGCTGCTGCTGTTGCTGCTCAAGAAAATTAATCAATACGTTCGTTTTTTGTTTGTTTATTCCATCGTTCCGCTTGAATTTTCTTTTCTACGAAGATTCTCCAATGACGCACAAGGCCGTCACCCGCCTGGGGAACTGAGGGTACCTAAATCCACCCACCCCGTGTTTATACGCTTTATCATCATCTTTTAAACGAGAACAATTTTTTAACGAGGTAATATTAAGCGTCTAAGAAGATAGCGCACGAACTCGAGAAAGATCGTTCCCGAACGATAGTTTCAATAAAATAGGGTTGGAGGGGGTGAGGGGGAACAACAACAAGGACAAAATGAAAGATATTTCGCGTTAAGCAGGAAAACGGGTGTTGGTTGTGTTACGTAGAGGTAGTGGTGGTGGTTCTTCTCCATTTGGGTCACACGATCAGATGCGCGATTGCAAAGCGTAGCTCCTCCTCATCCCCCGCCCCTTCATTCCTGCGGAAAGTATGACGTAGAGCTTGAAGTCGTGCTTAAAGTCAAGCTTTAAGTCGAGCTTTACGACGAAGCGACAGGAGGAAGGGAGGGAGAAAGGAAGGGATACGTTAAAGTCGGAGGAAGATCGTAAAAGCAAAAGGGTCATTTTAATCCTGCTGCGTAGAGTAGTAAAGCACACTCCCTCCTATCCCCCACTCCCACCCTCCGTCCCTGGATAGAATATACGTGTGCACTTGAAAGAGAAAGAGAGAAAGAATTTTTTCAGCTTTTCACGGAAAGCATAGAAAGGGCGTCGCGACACACAACCCCTTACTTACCTTCTACAAAAAGTACGCGTTAGCTCTGGTTAAATGGCTAAAAGATTTACAGTAGTAAAGGGAAAAGAGAGTGAGTGCGGCTAGAAATGGAAAAAAAAGGAAAAGCAAAGAAACGTGGATGAAAGATAGAGATAAATAAATTTCGAATCCATTCCAAGAAGAATCCCTCTCCTTTTGGGGTATTTTTTTAGGGGGAGATATTTTATTTTTAATCTGATGTAAGTAGAAAAATGTTTGTTGAAACGAAGATCATTGTTTGATAAAAAAATGGGAACAGAAAGAAAATAATATTATAATTAATTATTAACATTTTGACTGTGACACGGTGATCATCATTGATAAATAAAAAGTATAAATTTTTATTGAAACATTAAAAGATTATTTTCTATGAAATTTCAAACAATAAAAATACTACCGTGTGATTATGTCCTGAACGAAACAAGTGTTATTTCTGCGTGGGCACAATCGAATTGTTAATATATTAATAAATATAAAAAAAATTAATATTACAAATGATATATAATTAAAACATATAATTGATTAGGTTACGAGAAAAGATCTACGACGAAGAATCATTTTGTCCAAAGTTTCAAGTTGGTAGTTTTTGAACAGGGTCCATACGCGATATCGAAGAACATACACACACATATACACAGTCAATGTTCGTTCTTACACACATGCGCGAGTCTCGTCGGGTTCAATTTATTTCTTCAACCGAGCGGAAATTAAAATCGATCATTCTCCAGTCGTATCTCTTGAAAATCTTTCTCTTACTCCCAAACCTTTGCTTTTTCTTTTCTCTATCCCTCGTTCATTTTCCCTCTCTGTTTCTGTCTTCCTCTTGCGAAAAAGAAGAAAATTGAAATAGCTCGAAAAAGAATGAAAGAAAGAAAGAGAGAGAGAGAAGAAAGCACCCTAAATAAATAACAACGGGCAAATTCAATCGGCAGGTTTATTCGGGTCGGCCGAATTCTCTTTTCGATCGATCCTATCTCTCGCATTTTACAAGCGACGGAAGTGTACAATGAAATCTCTTTGGCACGGGCTTGGCACCCCCTTCCCCTATTCGCGTCGATATGCCGCGAATACGATCGAGAAGGGGTAGGAAAAAGAGTGGAGGGGGAGGAACATTGATGATGATGATAATGCATATCTGGATCAGCTAGTTCTTTTCCTTTAATTCTGTCTTTTAACAGATTTTTCGGTTGGAGGTGAGAAAAAGAAAAAAAAAACCCTACGTATGCAGGTATGGCAACGTGTGTATATACAGAGGCGTCATCATCGAGAGCTTTCGCGATAACAAAATGAAATTTCTCGACAAGGTACTAGATAGAAAAGGTAGGATAGGTGAGTCAGGGTGAGGAGGGGGGTACATCATGTTCTGAAAACGATGCCGACCCGGTTTCACGCGGAGCACATAATACCTCAGACTTTGATACGGAAATGCTGACCTAACATACATACATACATATACACGTAGAAGGGGGAACCCTGTCACCTGACAAAAGAGCCCCAGAACTGCTATTCGACGCACAATGACCTAATCTCCGACCTCCGATCGCTTTTTCGAAACTTTCAAAAAGGGGAATAAAAACATCATAGAGAGACCTTTGATTTTCATCGATTTAGGTGTTGGGTGTTGGGTGTTGGGTGTTGGGTGTTGGGTGTTGGGTGTTGGGTGTTGGGTGTTGGGTGTTGGGTGTTGGGTGTTGGGTGTTGGGTGTTGGTTGTTGGTTGTTGGTTGTTGGTTGTTGGTTGTTGGTTGTTGGTTGTTGGTTGTTGGTTGTTGGTTGTTGGTTGTTGGTTGTTGGTTGTTGGTTGTTGGTTGTTGGTTGTTGGTTGTTGGTTGTTGGTTGTTGGTTGTTGGTTGTTGGTTGTTGGTTGTTGGTTGTTGGTTGTTGGTTGTTGGTTGTTGGTTGTTGGTTGTTGGTTGTTGGTTGTTGGTTGTTGGTTGTTGGTTGTTGGTTGTTGGTTGTTGGTTGTTGGTTGTTGGTTGTTGGTTGTTGGTTGTTGGTTGTTGGTTGTTGGTTGTTGGTTGTGTTGTGTTGTGTTGTGTTGTGTTGTGTTGTGTTGTGTTGTGTTGTGTTGTGTTGTGTTGTGTTGTGTTGTGTTGTGTTGTGTTGTGCAAAGGGGGATGAACTATAATATATATATATATATATATATATATATATTTTTTTTTTTTTTTAATGAACCATCCCGCGTACATGAACCTTCAAAGTCACTGTTCCTATATTTTTTTTTCTTTTCTTTTTTATTTTCTTTTCTTTTCTTCTGTTCTGAAAAAGAAGAGCTCGTTATTTTCGTAGTGTATATATATAAAAGACACGGTTCGCAAAGTGGCGAAGGGTTTTTGAACGTAGGCCACCACTACCAGCAAGATTTCACTTCTCTTTTCGTAGACTTTTTTTTCTACAAAAGACTCTTATTTGCCGGGCTTTCTATTCTTACCGGAGATGATAACGAGCGCACCTTTCGCGGGTCGCCCATTTTCTACAATAGATCCGTACTTTATACTACTACTGCTAGAATATAACTTTCATAGCTTTTTCTTGCCAAAACGAAGATCACAGGAAATGACAGAGGAAAAGGAGGAGCAAGCGGAGGAAGAGGAGTATAAGACAACGTTGTATATTAAAAACCTATCAAAACAATCTTCGTTTTATAAGCAAAGATAAATTAATTCAAATCTTTTGACATTAGTTTTACCTATAATATTATACAATGTATTAGGTTGGAGCATATGAAATGTCAAATTTTTAAGTGAATATAAAAAACTACATATCTTTTTTCAAAACTTGTTTATTTAATCAAAATAAACTCTATTTGTTTCAATAAACTTTTCCCAACGAGATTTTAATGTATAAATGCATGTCTTAAAGAAATTCTGATCTTTAGAATCAATAAACCTTAATATGAACATTTTTAGGCTGTCTTCATTTTCATACTGTTTAACCCGTAAAATTGTTCTAAATGTTTAAAAAAATTAAAGTCGATTGGCGAAAGATCCAGTGAATAAGTTGGGTTCTGCAAAATTTCATATATTAATTCATTTGTAAAAATCGAGTTAGAAATAATGGGCATACGTTCAACCGATCCAACTTATTTCGTTCGGTTAGTTCGTGCAGTATCCACTTTTCCATTCTTTTAACATTGCCAATTTCAGAAATATGTAGCAATATTATTGTATGGTCAACTTTCATTCTGATAGCATGTTTCTTTGAAGATACAGTAGGATTCTTTTCTACCAATGCTTTCAGAGCATCATTTTTTACAGATATTTTGAATCTTCCTCGCGGTTCATTTTGTAGGGAAAATTCATCGGGCCGAAATGTTTCAAATCATGCTGCACTTTTTAATCATTAATAGTTTTTTTCTCAAATACCTGGTTTATATTGCGTGCAGCTTTTACAGCATTATTGCAAAGTTTTTATCGTATAAAAAAAATTACACGAATATCAGTTGAATTCACATCCTTACAAAATTTAAAAAGAAATTAAAAAATCGAACACATTTTTGAGAAAATCTGCTTTGTTAAAATGTGACTCTTATAATGGACAGTACGACTATAAACAAAGTTATGTCAAAAACAAAAAAATAACGACAAATAGAAAGACAAACGTTTACATGTAAAGAAAATCTGACATTCATATGCACTAACCTAATATATATTTAATAATCTCAATGATATTTATTTGCGTAAATCGTTTGAAAAGGTCGTACCATTTGCATAAGAAATTATGAATTACTCTCTCCGAGCTAAATACTACTGCTGCTACTACTACTACTACTACTACTACTACTACTACTACTACTACTACTACTACTACTACTACTACTACTACTACTACTACTACTACTACTACTATTACTACTACTACTACCTACACGATAATAGAGTTCTTACAACGTCTGCCTTTACCCCCCACCCTCAACCTTTCGGGGAAATGAAATATCTCTCGGCATTGTGGCATCTAAATTGTTTTCTCTACTCCTTCTCGACTTTCCAAGTATGACAAGGAACAATCCACTCTCCCCTTTTGGTAATCTGCGCATTGTTTACATTTAATTAGATCAGAAAAGATGAGAGAAATTGGGAATGGGGGAAGGCCCTCTCGAAAAAGCTCGGGACGATAAATAACGATAGTACTCTTCTCTGTTAATCTTATGGTTAGTTTATTCTATAGGAGAAACTTTTGCATCGATTTTGTAAAACGATTTAATTCTATAGAATTTCGAATTATATCAAATATTTTAGACATTTATTTGAATTTTGTAATAATAATTCAATGAGTAAAATGGTAAACTTTCTAATGAAATGGAGACAGTTTTGAGCTATGATTCTCTCTCTCTCTCTCTCTCTCTCTCTGTCCGTTTCTATCCTTTTGTAAAACGGTCCAATTGTAATCGTTAACTCGTAACACGATAAAAAAATCTATTATTTCTTATTATCATGTAACACTTTTCCCCCTCTTTAATCAACGATATCTTCATCGAATTCGTTTATAAGATAAGCTTATTTATTGTGACAACCGTTAAACGAATAGAAACGACACACGCTAGATTTTCTTAACTATACTTTATGTATTTACTTTATTTATCTCCTGACATTAGAAAATTTTCTCTGCGTATAAACTGTTAAAACCACTTTCTCCTTTCTATTATCATGTACGCTCAAAACCGGTGGTCATTAATCTTAATTAAGGACGATAGATGATATCAACTTTCTTTCAATTAAACTGCCAAAGCCGATAACAAATTCTTTCTTCATTTGATTCTTCGTATGTAAAAGTTTTATATATATAACGATAAGAAGATCTATTGCAAAATTATCGTCGTTTTTCTTTTTTATTTTTCCTTTCCGAACACATTTATGTTCTATAATAACTTAACCGAAAATGATATGAGAAATAATCACGGTTGTAAATTTAGAAAATATATTATTAGATAATGCGGATAAATATTAGTGAAATGAATTTTTCGAGACGAAACTTCTTCAAGTTGTTCTTGTTCCCCCAACACTCCCCCTCCCCCTCCTTTCTTCTATTCATTGTCATCGTCAGGAACATTAAACGGGAGCAAACCACTAGACTTGTTCAAAGCTAGCTCCTCTTCTAAATCTTGACAACACCTTAACCAATCCACGATTTCCTTTTTTTCTTCTACCTGAATGACCCTTCAAACGTTTCCCTATCGATGAAGACGAAATAACGTTCTCGTTTAATCCTCACCATTTTCGTTTAAAACGTCACGTTCCTGTCTTTTTTCTTTTCTCTTTTTTTTACGATCTCAAAGTTTCTAAGCTCGATAAATCTCCAGTGTGACACACATATATGGCAATACTGTTGACAAGATAATACCACAAGCTTTAAACGATACGTGTCAAAATTTCATTACATTCTGACAATCAATTTACAAATTACAATGTGGTTTTAGTAGATTCCAATTTTGTAATTTTCGAAACAATGGATGAAAAATGAATTTACGTACGTTGATTAAACATTGATTTTTCATGGGAAAAAATACTGTTGAAGTTAAACAATGGCTTGATAAACGTCATAGGTACTCTGCACCAAAAAATCAACTATTATTGTTGACTGGTATACTGAATTTAAACGCGGTCGTACAAACATACTAATGATGTTGAACACTCAATCCAAAACCTAAAATCGACAATTTTTATGGAAAACATAAAAAAAGTTTAGAAAATAGTTTTAAAAGATAGTGAAGTGAAGTTACGTGAGATAGCTTGACACCTTAAAGATATCAGAAGGTAATGTATTTATAATTCCCTTGATATACTCGATGACAGTTGGCAACACTGACCCAGTAACAGCCTATTTTGGCACATTGACCAATCGCGTCAGCGATTCCGTTGCGGGTTCCCGTTCGTCGGATAGTCGCTAAACGATGCGGACATCGTTTTCTAACGGAGTCCGCAAACTTCCAGATATCTGCATATAACCGACTGTTTGTTATTCGAAGCCACTTTAGAGTTCACCGGTACAAGCTCGCTCGTTTGCTCGCATTGGCGCATTGGGAATGCCAAATAATCTTCAACGATATTTTGATTGTCATGACAAATAAATTCCTCCCTTCTCAGTAGTTTTTTAGAGGTTAGGTCACTATAGGATTTTCAAAAAAACCAAATTTCTTTTTTATTATTTTTTTAAATGGTCTCTTAGGACTTCAAAAATGATATCCTAAAAGATTATAGCCAAAAAATATGTCTAAGTATTTGTTTTTCAAAATAAAGTACAAGGCAACCAGGTAGGCAGCAATACATAACCTCAAACTTTAAACGCGTTTATATCAAAATTGCATTTTTCAAGTTGGCCGCACCCATAGCTCGGACAATATTCAACCAATTCAATTCAAATTTTAACTACATCTTTCAAAATATAATCATAACTCATGATAGTTCAAGTAATTTATGATAATTCAAAATTTACAGTAACTGTTGGTATAAACGTGGACTCTTCTAAAATAGAGAGGTTATCTGAGAAACGTTGCACAACCGGAATTTTTAAATAAATTATTCTTTAAAAATGATAGCTTACAGTCAATCTCTCATATGTATAATAAACTTCTACCTTTGTTATTTCAATTTATATTATATTTTTCCTTAAAAAAAAATCACATAAAACCTATTTTTTCGGGTTCTAGAGTGTTCTAACCTCTTAATAAAATATAACTTCGTTTAATCCGATCTAAAAGAAAAATCGGACAAGATTTCGCGTTCCGGCAAAAATGTATATTCTACTTTATCTTGTTTAAAGAAAGAAAAAAAAAGAAAAGAGGTGGAAAAATATTATGAGATCAATATTAACGAGTTTGATGGATCATTTATCCGAGATTTTGACTCTTCAATGTAGCCGGGGAAGATAATGCTCTTAGTAATATAGGTGGTCTAGCTTGACACGTAATCTTGAACTTTGTCGTAACGGCATTAAATTTTATGAGACACGAAGTCCTATAACCCAGTGCTACCTTTAGAACAGTAATATGCATAAATGGATTGTCCCACAAACTTGTAAGGGTTAAGTTTACCATGACGGCTGATTAAAGATTTTCCATTCTCCACTTTGTTTTACGTTCCCTATACAATCATAAACTTTTCTTCATTTTAATATACAGGTAAACCTCTTATAATACGGTAGGTAGGTTCCTAGAAAATACCGTGTTGTGTGAAACCCAGTGTTCATCATTCAAAATCATGTTACCCAATGCTATAAAAGTACAAAGTGTTGTACAAAGATGGTTCGTCGCAATTGATGTATCATTTTATAGCGTAACTGTGTCATAGGATACCGTATTGAAGAAAAAGTTTACCTGTATATACTGAAAGAAACGTTGACATATTCTAACGAATCCTCCCAAAAGGGCGTTGACTCTTTGCGGCACAGGATTTCAGATAATAAAATAACCCTATGTTGCATAGAAAATTTATTGAATTTTAAATAGAACAAAATTGATATATTTTTATTAATAGAGATATTACATAATGTAAAAACATAAGCAGGAAAAAATAAAAACCTATGCGCATACAACTATTGCAATATTTCGAGATGAGACTAAAAATGTCCCAACGTGCATTACGGTGCATCAAAATGGTGAGACACTTTTAAATCCCACCGCGCACGTGCCCCAAAGAGTTAAGAGAAAGAAAGAAAGAAAGAAAAAAATAAGATAAGAAAATAAAAAAAGAAAGAGTTAAATAAAATCTAGTAGGAAGAAGCGGTTAAGAGCCAATTTCTTAATAAAGATGAAGAAAAGTGTGGACTGTAAACGTGTTTCCCACTTGACTCTCGTCCATCTTAAGTTTCCTCGGAAGCGCATCATCTTGTTGGCAACGTGTAGAAAAGGGAGGAAAAAAGTCTCCTCCACTTCTTCCTCATCCTCCCTCGGACGATCCGCCTCGGAACTGAACGTTTAAGTGCACTTTACTTCAAGTAAAATGCATCGAGGCACAAGCTAGGGGGAGGAAAGTAAGTGTTCTCGTTCTCCCTTCTTGCCCTTCTGATGCAGCAGCAGCAGCAGAAGCAGCAGCAATAGCAGCAGCAGAAGCACCAACCGAGCCACGACTACGAGGTTGCGGTTAGGCAAGCGGTTACACGCCTATTCCGCTGCTCTCTTATGCGTGTGTGCTCGCAGTTGCGAGCAAGGGTTGCATGAGAGTGCACGAGAGTGCAATTCTTACACTAGTACGAGCAAGGGTTAGATATACGCGCAGCTACGAGAATACAGAACTTTATCTTTTTCTCTCTCTCTTTCTCTCTTGCTCTCAAATACCCCTCCCAAGTCTCCCAAACGCTCTTTCTTTCTCCCAGGTAGTAACAGTCTGTGTATATATGTGTGTGTATGGGTGGGTCGATCGGTATCTGGGTCGCGGGTTTTGGCAGTGCGAATCGCCGACTCTTCTTCTCCTATCCCACCCCCACCACCCATCTACAACCAAATTGTCTTCCCGCCAAATTCAAACTTTTTTCCAAATATGATAACAACAATTCTGTTGTCATTTTTTTTTAATTTTCTACTTTATATACTTATGTATTATAATACTTATATGAGGAGAGGTTTATTTTGAAAGTGACCACTAAGTCCATTTTTAATGCTAATATATTTGTAAAGTAAACAGTATTTCACTGATTGCTCGATCATTCTATAGTTAATACCCATGTAAACAGTATGCCGTCCGCTGGCACCACTCTGGTGCCATGCGGAAATTATCGAACCAGTGCTGATGGGTGGTTTCATTTAAAAGATAAATAATAACTTAGTATCCAAGAAAATATGAATAAATAGATAAACACATCATACAAAAAAAGAGAACTCATGGGAACTGACGAAAAGATTAGTAAAAACCACCAACAATAAGTAAAATGACAAAAGTCAGTCCTACCAGCGCCAAACGAACAAATTTTGGTAAAACCTATGGATGGCAAATTGTTAATAAATTTCGGTCAATCTAAAAAAATGTCCGATCATTAACCCAAAATGTCTAGAGAACGCGAAGGTCAATGTGTATTGACAAATAAATTAAAAAATGTGTTTTTTATTGAGACAATAAATCCCTCAGTCGGTAATTATATTTGTTTAGAGTAAGGTACTTGAAATTAAATAGCAAACACGACTGATTGCGAGGACAATGAGACCTCTGTCAGAATAAAAGAATATGTGGGAGTAATAAATATAATACGAACGATAAGATGAAGATGAAGATTAAAACAAAAATGTATAAGCAAAGAGTAAAATGATGAAAGAATGTCAACTGTGCCCATAATTTTGAAAGTGGTTTAAGTCATATTTCTCTTGTTTCGAGATATTTAAAGAATTACATTTGAACACTATATGAATTCTATATAATATTGAAATAACAAACATTATCTAACGATTCATTTTTGACGATATCGTAAAAATTACATTGAATTTATTTAGTTTAAAATAATGTGGTGTGAGATAACTGATAAACTCTTTTTTTTTTTTTTTTTTTTAAATTTTGACTTAGACCACTTTCATAATTATGGTCACAAATATGGATTCAACATTGTGTGTCCAACGGACTGTGAATGTTATATAAAAAGGTTCGAACTATTTGTAAAATATTTGCTCATTAACCATTTGATCCCCAACCAGCGCGATAGCGCACCTGAAATTTTATGTCGAGAAAATCCAGCATATTTCGAATATTGTGGACAACTGACGGGTGCGTTACCGATTGTCGAAGTCGTACGCTAATATTTACTGAAGCAAGGATATCATACAGCTCTTTTTAATGTAAATAGTACATTTTACAACAGGTAGAATAATGCTATAATATATTACAAAATAAAAATATTTCATTGTTTTCTTCTCAATAATTTTTATCGAACAAAACTTGAAATATTTATAAATTTACAGTACATATATGTAATAACACAGATGTATTTGGTATTTTATAAAATAACAAATTACAAATTAATAATATTTTTATGTTATAAACAAACAATTTAAATGAAGAGTAACACTTATAATTTGTAACATAAAATAAAATAATGGTAAGATCTTTTCGTACTCATTTAAAGAAAGCGTAGTTTCGCTGTACAGTGTTTTTTCAATACCCTCTGGGACTCAAACGGTTATACACAAAGAAATTGGGCAAATTATAATACGATAGAAATAATCGTGAAAGGTATGAAAACTTTCCATAGATTTTCATTGAAAGTTTTCGTTAAATCGACGTTAGAAAAATATGAAATAACATTTTAAATTTTCGAAAAAGGAATGGGAATTGAAGGAATGGAAGGAAAACAGATGCGATTGTTTCTTTCGACAAAAAAAAAACGCTATTTCCATCTTCTGTAATTTATATAGAAGATACAAAGAGACAAGGAAACACTCGAAAGAAACGATAATAATACACCTTTTGTTTCAAATGCCTTGGTTGGTGGTGGTGGTGGTGATGGTTTTCCATCCTCGTGGAAAAAAGAACCGTCGCGTACTTAAAAACTTGGAAGTGGCCCTTCGGACGATCGTTATTTCGGATGCGAGAACGTGTAAGCAGCTCCCATTTAAATTCTACGATTCTTTCTTAGCGCAAACTCCCAACGTGACCTCTTTTTCGATAAAGAGAAAGAGAGAAAGAGAGAGAAGAAAGATTGGGTGGACAAAAGTTTAAAGAAAAATATTTCTTGAGAAATATTACGTTAATCTTTTATGCAATACGCGCCACTATAGTGGCTTCCGCGAATGCCATCTTCCAGTAGGACGCGCCACTATAGTGGCTATCACGGATAACATTTAAAATATATTATATCTAATTTTATTATAGATTATTAAAGTAAATTATTAAAGTTTAAGTATGTGTATCATTTCTTTGACAACAAATATAATTTAATCATGAAAACTTGATTAAAATGTACTCGTTGGGAGAACAGCTATTGTTCGTCACACATTGTAGTTTAATCGTTTACATGTAATTCTCGTTAAACCCTACCGTACAGAGAAACAACCCCACGTAACACTCAGCCGTTCTTAAGAAGTTAAAAAAGCGTTTTATGAAATATCATGTATCCTACTACACCCACTACGAGATCGAAATCGTTGTTTTGTTGGTTCGTTAAAAAGAGGAAAAAACCAACTATTTTCTTTTTCGATATTATCATCGTACAAAGTTGAAGAAGGTACTTAAAACTCTCTCTTTCGTTCAACGATGCGTCAAACACAACATTCGCTTCTCTACTACTTCTATCCCCATAATAGAAATATAAAATCTCTCGCAATGATCGATAATAACGTTTTATATTAAAACGCTCTTTCGTTATAATCCTTTTACTTCGAGCAGATTAAATACGCTTCGGTTATAATCGATTTTAAAAGGAAGTAAAAATGTTTCTATACTCGTGTAATTCAATTCGTATTATATTGCATTTGACAAGAGAACAAAAATCATCGTAATACCGGATCTATCCATCCCCATCCCATTTTATGAGATACGTTTTATTCAACCATATACCTCGTTTAAAGGGTTAACACCTATGTTGAGCCATTCGAATAAAATACTAGTTGTAAATAAAAAACAATTAAAAAAAGAAGTTTAACTTACAAAAAGGATCATACATATTTCTTTCCAAAAAATACTCTTTATAAATTTCAAACTAATCAATAATAAATTATTATATATATATACTTGATTGATAAATAGAAAATATTATTATTATATATTATTATTATTATATTATATATTATATATTATTAAAAATATTATTATATATTATTATATATTTTTTATTATATATATATATATATTTATTTATTTATTTATTTATTTATTTATTTATTTATTTATTTATTTATTTATATAAATATAATAATTAATATAATAATAAATAAAATTAATATAATAATATTATATATTAAACAAAAATTATAAAGTAGAAACACTATTAATTATATAGAGTATAAAATTGTAAGGAAAAAATAAAAGTATGTGGTAAAAAATGAAATCATTCGATTTCTTCGATTCGTTACCTCGAATGCAACCTTCAATTTTAAACATAGAACAAAAGTTTACTTCGTCGGTGGTCGAATACGTTAAGATCGACGGGAATAGAGATAAAATATTTCAAACGTTTTAAAAATCTTCTAGCAAGAGCAAAAAAAGAATATAAACCTTTTTGAATTGGCACGCCGAGTTATATTATAGTTTTCGAGATCTGCACAGCACGTGTGCTGAAAACGTATGCGTTACACGTGCCGCAAAATATGAACCTAATGCATAAAATGTTTCAAAATAAACGCGCAAAAGTTGATCCACTTTAAATGATCGAACTTATGTATCTTTTCAAGGGGGGAAAAACAAGTTCGTAAGATAATTAGGGGGTGGGGAGGGGGAAAGGGTGATGGATACCTGTACGAAATCTTTGATCTATAAAAAAGAAATCAAAAAAACAGATAGAGAAAAATTTTATTTTTCTTCCTAGGTTTTTTCCTTTTTTCCTTTTTTTCATGATTGATATTATGTTGAGAGAAGACAGGTTAAAAAATAAAGAAAAAGAACAAGAAGTTACTCTCGTTCAAACGGTGGTTTCGTATTCTTTCACTCCTAGGACTTGGTTATAACGGCTTGAAATTTTTCCACGCGAATCGGTTACGCTCGAGTTGTTGCAATAAATAATATCGATGTAACTAACAGGAACCGTCGATAGTTAGTCCACCATAGAGGGATACGTCATGCGATCCCCCGTTTAACATCTTGAATCCGGTTGTGATACACTTATATATGATGCTTCATATTATAAGCGTTGAAAAATTGTTTATACGTTTAGTACACTTTGCTATCTTCAAAGTTATGAGAAATCGAGATTTTTCTTTTTTTTCTATTCTATACAGTAACGAGTTTATGTTCAAAGTTACAGGTGGGGATTTATTTATGCGCAATTACTCGTTTTTGTCAAAGAAAACAAAACAAAACAAAAACAAAGTAAAACTCCTCCCTCAACGTATTTGCGCGATTATAAATAATAGTTTTCGCTTAAATTTGATATATATATATTATTTCATTGAATAATTAAATTTAATAAATTATTATTAAATTTCAATATAAATTTTATTATTATTTTCAATATTATTATTAAATATTATTATTAAATTATTAATTAATATATATTGTATATATATATGGTTATTTTTTTATGTATTATTTGTTATATATAAAATATAAAATATATTATATATAAATTATTAAATATAAAATATATAAGGAGTATTATACAAAAATATATATATTGTATTATAATTATAATAATATTATAATTATTCTATATATATTGTAATGTAACATATATATGATTAATTATTTATGGCAAATAATTTATACGCGAAAGAAAATACGCGAAAGTTTATTAAAATCAGCAAAGAATGATTTAACGATTATATTAATAATTGGAACAAGAAAGTGTTATCTTCTATACTTTTGATTTACTTACCACCCCCACCCTACCCCTATTTTAGAAAAGTTCATTAAAATCAAAGGCAAACTGATGATAATTGAAAAGGCAATAATTTTAGGCGACGTTAGAAGAAAGTTTCGAAATCGTTCGTCAAGACTCTATCCCATCGTAACGATGATGATGATCATCATCATCATCATCATCATCATCATCATGTTTTCCGTTAGATTCTCTACTTTAAGGTTTATCTTTCACTTTCGGGATGGTTTCAACCCACTAACCGACTTTAAAGTTGGCCGAACGCTCGACGACAAGTACTACTCTCGACAAGAGAAAGATGAAAAAGAAAAAGAATGAGAGACACGGAATATATCGTAACTAAAAAGTTCTGTTGCTTAAACAGAGATGAAAATAACAGTGACGCTATCAATCCGCGATTTATTTTGTATATCAAAAAAAAAAAAATAACATTTTTTTAGATGGACTTATATAAAATATTATTCCAGTCTGAACGATGCTCCTGACTTGAAATTCCATTTAAACATATATTTTTATTCCCAAAATTATGATAATAATATTCTCCTAATACGTTATTCTTTTTCTTTCTTATGACAATAATAATATAAGATATCTGTTTTAAAAGGAATAAGAATAAACGATAAGAGATGATAATTGTTTAACACGTTTTCTACCACGTGTACACCGAAAACAGTAATAGAAATATGAACCGAAATGATAAATTAATATGCTCATAAACAACATGGCAGGTAACGTTTTAACACGTTGACTGTCACGCTAGTTTTCAAGAAAATCTCCGTCAGGCCCACGCACGCTGCTATATTGCGCTACACAACAATCCCGGTATATAAAGATACTGTGTCAATAGTTACTTATTATAGTAAGAAACTTGATAAAAAACCGAATATATGGTCACCGATAAAATTCAGAATGTGCGTAATATTGGAGCTTTGGTTGTCCAGGATAAAATTTTTGAAAGGGTCAGCAACTTTAAATATTTAGGATCGATCATAAACCAGACAAATGAAATAAACGAAAAACTTAAGAAAAGAATCAATTTAGACAATGCATGCTTTTATTCGGTCAATAAATTACTCAGCTCGCGGTTGCTGTCTAGCCGCTTAAAAATCAGGATATACAAGACAATCATCCTATTGGTAGTCCTTTATGGTAGCGAAACGTGGTAGCTTACGTTACGGGACGAAAAGAAATTTAGAGTTTTCGAAAATAAAGTTGTTCGTAAAATCTTCGGTGCAAAACGCGATGAGGAAACGGGTGAATGGAGAAAACTCCATAACGTAGAAATACACCGACTGTACAACAAAACGTCGTAAAATCACGCCGATTAAGATGGGCAGGTCACGTGGCGCGCATGGGGAAGAATCGAACGGCGCATAAAATACTGGTCGGTATACCGAACGGAAAAAAACCACTGGGTAGACCGAGACAAAAATGGGAGGACAATATTAGGAGAGTTCTTAAGGAAATAGGCTATGAAGACCACGAATGAAGGGGACGCGCGAGGGGACGGAAACACTGGCGAGATTTAGTATTTACGGGATGAAGATAGAAACATAAGAAAACGAACGCATTGTTGAAAAGTGTCACCAAAATATAGAACCAACAAAGTTTTATTCTAGAGTGCGCTGTAGTTGCTAAGATTGTAGTATGAATAAGCTGAAGTATGTATTGTTTTGTTTTACAAATACGCAATTATGGAGGCAATGCTCTACGATTTTCTGTGACGTCACTAGGATCACACTGATCACCATGCCGCCCTAATGCCAGCAATAAATGTTGGTATTTTGTAACATTTTTAAGGGACACAATTTACGACAAATTGCTTATAGCGTTCGTTCTCCTGTGTTTCTACCTCCGTCATTTGCGGCAATGAACTTTTGAGTTCCTAATGCCATTTAATAATAATAATAATAATAATAATAATAATAATAATAATAATAATAATAATAATAATAATAATAATAATAATAATAATAATAATAATAATAAGTAAGAAAATATTACATTTAGAAAGAAATTCTTATCCTATGTTGAAGATAATCTTTTTTGGAAGATTATTAAGGAATTTTTGGTTTCTTATCTTCTTATAACAAAAGATAACGAAATATTTCAAAACATGCTCTTGAATAAAAAAATAAGAAATGCTTGCAAATAATGTTATTCGAATAAAATATTTTATACGAATTGATCAAAGGTACGAATAAACATAAAAAGAACAACAACGTTTTGCCCAGATTGCATTGATCAACCCCAACTTTTATATAGACTGTTTCAAAGCATTTCATTGTAAATAATTTACTTAATAAATTTTTGATATCAATTCAAATTTTATTAATAAACTTTTAAACCAATTCAGTAGTCTCATATTCTGTGAAATATCTTCTGAAATATTTACTAATTTACCTTATAAGGGTTAAAATAAACGTCAGCCGTATATGGCTGATTAGGCCTGTTCAAAATTTTTGTCAAATGTGTTAAGGAATTTGAAAAGAACTATACTCACATAATAACTCATCATAATAATGCATTATTCATTCTCTTTTTTATGACAATAATAAAAAAATACCGGTTTTAAAAGAAATAGAAATAAACGATAAGGGATGATAATTATTTAAATTGTTTAACCTGTATCCTACCATATATACATTGTAAACGATAATAGAAATACAAATTGAAATGATTAATTAATATTGCTCATAAACAGCATGGTAGGTAACGTTTTAAGGAATTTGGAGGGAATTATACTTACGTAATATCTATGATTCAGTGACATCTCTTCTCCCTTTGGACCCCTTTCTCTCTCTCTCTCTCTCTCTCTCTCTCTCTCTCTCTCTCTTTCTCTCTATTTCTTGATAAATTCAATCTTCGTACAGAAGATTCGTACGAATTTTCAAAGATTTAGTTTATGTATGCGAGATTTCTTCGATACTTTTCTCAGATCGTTGGTTGGTTGGTTGGTTGGTTATCAATTCTCCTGGAATAAACTCGGGGTCCCCTTCTTTGGGAAAGAAAAAAAAAAGAAAAAATTCTTGTATTACCATGGAGAGAGTATAGAGAACATCGTATATATTTATTTTTCTTTTTTTTTTTTCGAACGAGAAAACCCTCTTTGGTTCTTTATCGTTGGAAAGAGCTATGCGATTTACGTAGGTGTACGTGCAAAGTCCCCTTTACTCTTGTAGCAGACATCAGGATCCCCATAGTAAACGGACGTATCCAGTATTATCCTCTTTTTCCTTTTAGTATCAGCCTTGGGTTATTTATTGTCAAAGTTGCACTTAACTCTAGTCTTTTGGTTATTGTCGCCTTCAGTCTCTAGAAGTTTCTAACGCGTAACACCTCTCTCTTTTTCTCTCCCTTTCTCTTTCTCTTTCTCTGTTTTTTTCTCTCTTCATTTTTATCGTCTTCTTTCTCCACTCTTCACCTCACCGAAGAAGAACCTCGATCGAAAAATCTTCGTTCTGTCTGTCTGTCTCATCGAAGATCCGATAAAACGTTCCTGCGAAAAGCTTCTCCGTATTAGGATTATCATATCCGATAAGATTATTTTGCACGTTCTTGGAACCGCGAATGCGAATAATAGGTATATAATGTATAAAACCAATGTATATACTTTTAAACAAACTTATAAATAAGACATATACAAACTTTATATCATAGGGAAGTTGGACAGGTGAAAAAAAAATCAGAACATATTGTTTTGATCTTGTTGAACGTTTCGTCCTTTTATTACTTCTCTATGATATAAAGTTTGTATATATTTTATTTTGTTGACGCGAAAAACAACTAACTGATTTATAAATAAGTAGAGTACATTAGAGTATTTAAAAGTATTGTTAATTAATCGTTGGTAGTGTCTATTGTTGTTTAAAAGCGGAGTATATGATTTAAGTACTGTCCTCTTTAAGATTCACCTTCAGACTGGTACCGTAGTCATCTATGAAAGTTTTTTTATTAAATGTTGTTCACATGACTTGTTGTGCATGTGCATAACGAAAATAATCTACCTAATTCATAAAATTTAAGATTAAAACATTCTAATTGTAGTATTTTTTTTATTCTAATATAATTATTTTAATGCTCCTGCGCAGTGATGGCTTCCAGGGTAAAATATTCTTGTAATATAAGTAAAATGTATTAGAGTATTACAAATAATTGTTAATTAATCGAAGGAAATGTGTATTATTCTTTAAAAGCACTGTGTACATCGTTGGAGCACTGTCTTCCTCAAAATTCACCTTCAGACTGGCACGTTGTCATCTATGGAAGTTTTTTTATTGAAAATTGTTTATATGACTTTCCGAACGTTGCGCATGTGTATAACATAAATAATATTCGTAATAATTAGAATCTTCTTCTATTAAAAGTCATATAAATAACATTTAAGAATAAATTTTAGCAGAGGGCAATGACCCAGTTTAACAGCTGATTTCGAAGAGGACGGTACGTGGATCATATACTCCGAGCTTTTAGACAACAATAGATACTCCCATCGATTAATTAACAATTATTTAATTATTCTAATACACTCTACTTACATTACAGGACAATTTAACTGGAAGTTATTACTGCGCAGGAGCGATAAAATAATTACATTAAAATGCAAAAAAATGCTAAAATCAGAACGTTATAATATTAAATTTTATTTATTATCTTCATTGTTCCTATTGCAATGTATTAATACGGGTTATAATAAAAATATAGAGTGTCATTTAAAAAAACAAAGGTAGCCTTAAAAAATATAAAAAAAAATGTTTGTAAACTTTTTTTATTGCAATTTATAGTCAATCAAAAACAAATCAACTTTTGCATAAACTATTTTTTTGTCAGATTATGGCAAGTATTTCAAAAATTTTGATTACAGTTATATGGGACATCCTATATACATATACATTTTCTTCGATCAATTAACAATCATTAAAGTTGTGTCGGATGCTATAATGTATTCTACTAATATTTTTCCATTTTTCAAACTAAAATACAATTGTTTTAACATTCCTGTCCAGTGATTACTTCGAATTAAAAGGATATTGAACTAATAAAATATCAAATTGTTTAATATTACAAATATATTTCGTAAATATAGGTATCATATTTATAAATAAATTTACTTTATATTATTTAATAATAATACTTCAGTAGATATATAAATTGATTCTGATACACACACACACACATAACACACTAATATTAAAACCTCCTATAATCTCGTTTAACTGTCGATCGACTTAGGGTTCTATTTCACTTTCTCTCTCCCTCTCTTTTCATGTAGTTCGATAAAATTTAATCGTTACCGTCACCTAAGAAGTATTAAACTCGATTAAAAAATTCCAATACTACTTTAAGATCAAAGATAACGATTAATTAATGCCATGTCAATGAATATATACACATAAACGTTAAAAGCATAATAATAATCCTATGTTTTCTAGCTCAAAAAAAAAAAAAAATAAATCTCTCACGCACCATCTATTTCGTGGCACGTCGAACGTAAAATAAAAACATTATGTTCCACGAATATTATAATATATGTAGAATTTGTTCGTTCGTTCGATCATGTAGTACACGACGAAAACAGCGTTTTAAGCTGTCGTTCAAATTCGTCATATCTAACGATTTATTAGTCGCGATAATATTTCACTTTGGTTCGGATCGATGGACACCATAAATATAAAGGATAACTCTATATTATCAACGAATCTAAAGGCTTTTGATTATTCGCAGCTAATCGATGTCCCTGAACACATGATTCTTTAACGTTACTTTCTCGAGCATGACTTTTCTTTCTGTTTCGTTCGTTCGTTTTCTCTCGAAGCTTATCGTGTGGGTGGGTGGGTGAATACGACGAACAGAAACGGTGCACAAGAATAAACAGCGTGCATGCAAAACGTCACTTTTATGGTCCGGAGCTTTTAGCCTTGCTTATAAAAACGTTCCACCCGTCCATTAGCAACAGCAATGACTACGACGACTACGAACGTCACTTTTCGTTCTCTCGACTGTAAAAAAATTTCAACCTCTACTATCTCTTTCTCTATCTTTGTCTCTGTCTCTGTCTCTGTCTCTATCTCTGTCTCTGTCTCTTTTCTCGTTCAAACAACATATTCCAAGACACAAAGCGAATAATAGATACCACGGTGTATATAATATTTACATATATTGGCTAGAATGTTCCGGCCATGCGTTGCTGTGGCTTTGTTATAAAATATTCATTTAAATATAATTCTAAACTATTTAGTAAAATATAACAACACACAAAATAATACCACAATTACAATAGAATACATAAAATAATGATATACGAAAAAATAGAAAAAAGTAAGGTTATGTCGTATGTAAATCTGAAAAAAAACGTATGACGTGAATATATCGAAATAATTGAATTGTGATACTACGTCATCTATTGAAAACCTACAGTACTTAGAAACTTATATAACCTCTAAATAAAACAAATCCTTAAATTAACAACAAAAAATAAAACTAATTGCGATAAGAACTATCCTATATACTAAGTTAACAACATACAAAATAATACCACAAAAAGGATAGAATGCATAAAGTAATAATACAGAAAAAAATATATAAAGCAAGGTTAAAGTTATGTCATATATAAATTTGAAAAAAATGTATGACGTGATTATATCGAAATAATTGAATTTTAATACAGAGCTATCTATTGAAAATTTACAATATTTAAAGATCTAGATAACCTTTAAATAATAAATTTTTAAATTAGCAATAAAATTAATAAAAATAATCGCGATAAAAACTATCCTATATATTAAGTTAAAATAAATCACACAAAATAAAAACAAATTTCATTAAAATCGGTTCCAGTAGTTTTGAATTTCATTGGAAACTAACAATGTGACACTGAATTTTTATATATAAAGATTAGAATCGTACCAATTTTTTTTTACTTTTTTTACGAAAATGTTTACGTCTACCATAAAGTTTTGTTCGTTCAGACACATTGATGTTGAATTTTTTTCGTTATTAGGAATGAGACATTTTTAAAAAATGAAATTATATAAATTGCCAACATATTTGAAAAAGAAATCATATAAATTAATGATAATAATGTTATATTATTTAATAAATCTTATTTGAAGGTATGAACAATTTATTCTACAGCACCCAAAAGAAACTTAAAATAAGAAATGCCCAAAATGTCAATGGTAAACAGAAAAGAGATCAAGTAACTGATTCGTATTCGTATCGGTCATACGAAACTAACATACTTAACTACAACAAATACACTAGCAATAGAAATCAACAACAAATTAAAGAGAAAATTTACGAAATAATTTAAAATGAAATCAACAATATCCGAAACGTATTACTCTTTTTTTATAAAGATATAAATTTACTGAATTTTTGTGTAAAACGAATAAAAAACAGCTATTGTTTAATCATCGAATAATCATATTGTTGATACCAATATGATTTTATTTATTAATCTTTTGAGTGCTATGGACGCATATATGCGTTTGGTAAAAATTACTAGAGTGGTCTATCGACGCATATATACGTGTTTGTTAATATTAATATAAAATAATTTAATATTTATATTAATTAATTAAACTATATTCAGAAACAAAAAACTTTAATTATTAAATATAATTTATTACTAGAATCTGATTAATAATAAACTATTCCGTTCCTACAAAACAGTTTAGGTGAAAGTATTCAGCACTCAAAGGGCTAAAAATGATCTTGTTAATGATGACTAATCAAAAAAAAACGTTTACTCAAAAAAAAAAAAAAATTTATTATTTTATTCTAAAAACGGACAGAACTTTCCGGTAGACCTAATTATATCAAAGAATTGTGATCCTAGAAGAATTCAATTTTCTCTTTTTTTTTTTTTTTACGATGCCTCAAGCGCGCTAACATTTTCTTCGCGAAACAAGGACTCCTCGACCTCGATAAACGTAAGAATAAAAAAAAAAAGAAACGAAAGAGAGAGAGAGAGAGAGAAAGAGAGCATGCTACTACCTCTTCTATTGTTCTTCGTTTGGAAGAGAGATCCGAGGTGGTGCCAATATCGGGAGTCGTCGTTCTGGCTACCCGATATCGGGTCACCACTACCAAAGTCTACTACCAATACTACTAATTCATGGTGATAACTCAAACGCTAGCCAGCAGCAGCAGTGCGAGTGGCTATTATTAATTCGGATCCAATTTCTCCTGATTATCTTTTAACCCATTCGAGACCACGACTTTTTTCGAACACAGTTCTCAGGAGTCATTCTTTTTTTCATTATATTATTTATTTTTAATAAAAAAAATTTGTCTACTATGAAAATTACCCAATTCTTGTAAGTGAATTCGCATATTATAAGTTGATTGCACACCGTTTGTGCTGCTCGTTTCTCAGGAAATTTTTATTTGCGACGAGCGGCTAGAACACCATGTGTGCAGTGTGAGGTAAAATAAAAATACATTATTTAGAATTAATAAATATTTATTTTAACACTATTTATACCGAGAGATGTCAAAAGACACGTTTCATATTTTAACTTAACATTTTTCTCTAAGTTTAATCATTTCTCCACAATTAATTTTTTGACTTTTCATACAACAATTGTTAAAAATATCCAGTGATATCATTTTCCTCCAGCTCATCCTGGATCTAAAGATCGATACTTTTGATCGAAATAGATATCCACAAAATCGTGGTAGAAATAGTGTTAAAAATAGTTAGATAATATAAAATTGTTATTCTGCCTTCAATAATGAAAAACAAGATAATAATGAAAAGAACATCTTTAAGAAATAGTAAAAAGTCAACAAAATAAGTTGAATAATGAAGAAAATAATATAAATGAGAAATAAAATTTAAACAAATAGTCTAAAGTTAATAAAGTAATACAACTCAGTTATGGAAAAGAAAATATAATTTTTAAATAGATTTTAAGAAATAGTACACCGATCGTAAAGTAAAATTGCATTAATATCTTGTAAAAATGTATATTTCGATAATTCTAATAAAATTTCTTCTTTTATTGTTTGGGATGCATGAAAACCAATGCCTGATTTTGTTTCTCTATACTTAGATAATATTCATTCCAAAAAAAAAGTCTTATCTCGACGAATACTTTACTCAAAATAACTGATAAAAATTCATTATTATGATTGCAAACAGTGCATGCTACCGGGTCTTTTTGAAAAAGAAATTTTTGCACACACGTGAGAGGTTGTGAGAGGTCTTGGATGGGTTAAAATGAATCTTTTATCTTTTCGATTTAACCTCTTAGGCACGGCTGAATGTTGCGCAGGGCTGTTTCTCTGTACAGCAGGATTCGATGATAATTACGTGTAAACGATAAAAACTACGATGTGTGACGAACAATTGCTGTTTCCCAGGGAATACATTTTAATGAAGTTTTTCATAATTAACCCTTTGCAGTCCAGTGGTGACTTTCACTCACCATATGGTTTGCTACGGTAAATGGATGCGCGGCAGTAACTGTTTACGTTTAGTTTTTTCGACGCTGGTCTCTACGTTCTTTCTGTATAATCTTATTTTTATACATGTATAAAAATTGTATAAATTAATTTGTGGGCGTAATGATTTTAAGTCACTGATAAAAAATGCGTCAAAAGGACTCCAAAACGTTTGGAGTTGCTAGTGCGCCGCATGAAAAAGGCCCAGAGTGCAAAGGGTTAAATTATAATTTTTCTCAAAGAAACAATACCCATATACTTTAACTTAGACAATTTATTTTAATAATTAATAATAAAATTAGATATAATATATTTTAAAAAATGTCATCCGCGATAGCCACTATAGTGACGCGTCGTACTAGATGATAACATTCATGAAAGCCACTATAATGGCGCATAGTGCCTAAAAGGTTAAAGATATAGGTAAGGGGATATAAGTTTAGGTATCGAAAAGAAAACGTTGCACTCTGTGCTGCGTAGTTCTACGAATCCCCTCGTCCTCCTCACCCCTCCCCCTTGTGCAACGTCGACGAACGACATTAAATCACGCAAAGTAGAGCTCACCGAGAACGCGTAGGAGGTATTCGCATTTTTCACGTAAACGTCAACGGCCGAAGAACCTTTTTCTACGACAAAGACTATAGCAGCAAGCTCACAGAGCTCACCATTAACCCTTTGAATGCTGAATACTTTTAACTGATGTGTTTTGTAGGGACACAGAATAATTTATTTTATTAGTACGACTGTTTCCGTTGATTGATATTATTAATTAGATTTAATAATAATAATAATTATTATATTATATTTAATCCTTATCGGTCGTAAGTCACGCGACAAGTGGCGTACAAATAAAAAATATTTTATTAACAATTAAATAATCATTAATTTCATATATACATATAGTACTCATTAAAAAAAAAAATAATAATTTCTAATTAATAAATTATTCTTATAATACTGAACAATTTTGTTGAATATTTATCGAAACCACTTTCAATTTACCATTAGTAAGAATCTGATGATTCTATATTGATATATAAAAACCTGACTACCCCAATAAAGACTACCAAAATCAAAGTTTTTCTTCCTTATATAATTTTGATGTGACAAAATTCAAAAGAATAATCAATAACTTTACATTAATATTAACAAACACGTATATGCATCGATTAGACGCATGTTGGTAACTTTTTCCAAACGCATATATGCGTCTATAGGTAGTCAAAAGTTTAATATCAAAGGATGATACGTCGAGTCACGAATTCTTCATCGTTCAGCCAGATTCCATGTTTTTTCTTCCCCCCCCCTTTACTGTCTTGGAAAAAAGTGCAAATCAAAATTAGCTCGTAAAAGTAATCAAAGAGTGTGTGTGTGTGAGAGAGAGAGAGAGAGAGAGAGAGAGAGAGAGAGAGAAATTAGAACGTAAGAAAAAAAAGGGCTTTTAAAGGGAAGGAAGATAATTTGTCTCGGCTTGTTTGCGGGATTTGTAATGACCTAGAATAGATGGGAAAATATGAAAGAAAGAAAGAAAGAAAGAGAGAGAGAGAGAGAGAGAGAGAGAGAGAGAAAGAGAGTGAGTTTGCTTTTACATACGATGGCAGCTTCTACAAAGTGTCCCTGTCGTTTGCGCGAGAATAAATTACGAGACGTCGCCGGAGTAAAAAAGTTTTGATCTTCCCTCGGTGGGTAACCGAGTGTCTCTTTAAGCCCCTCGGTCGTTCGCGTTCTTACGGGGGTAAAGGAGGGGGAAGGAAAGAAGAAGAAAAAAAAGAAAAAAAAATTAGAGGATGATGTCTCTGTCTCTCACTCACTCATTTTTTTTCTCTATTTCTCCTAAAACTCACGATTGAAATTTGACCAATCGCAAAAGTAGTTGTTTATATATAATATATTATAACCTTTCGCGAATTATACAGGGTGCGTGTAGCATTGGTATTTAAAAAAACAAAGTTGACCTATAAATCTCGAATCAACTAAGCAAATACAAATTAACGTCATATTATAAGTCCTGAATTTTTCATGCAACTTTTTCTTAATAAGCATCTCTGCTACTTCATCATACATTCAGTGCTATTTAGGTAGCAAAAGTTAATGAATCACTCTGTATATTTTTATGGGGAAAAAGAAAAATAACGAATGTGATAAAAACGATCATATTCGTCGATTGGTTAAAGTTAACCCTTTTGCGCTCCTATGTCGAGTGTGATCTGACATCGGTTTTCATCTCAAAAGATATCATAACTAAATTACAAAATATAATAATAATGAAAATAGAAAACAGGATGTTTAATTGAATTTATTTCTTTTCTTTCTAAATATATTAAAAAAAAAATTGCCATATTTTTTTTAGTTAAAGTAAATTTCAAATGAAATATTTAAAAGCATTGAAAGTTGCTGGAAACAAAATTAATTAAATTAAAATAAATAATAATAAAATAAAAATAATCCGTATGCGCTCCTATGTCGAGTGTGATTCGACATCAGTTTTCATCTCAAAAGATATCATAACTAAATTACAAAATATAATAATAATAAAAATACAAAACGGGATATTTAATCAAATTTATTTCTTTCCTTTCTAAATATATTTAAAAAAAAAATTGCCATATTTTTTTTCGTTAAAGTAAATTTCAAATGAAATATTTAAAAGCACTGAAAGATGCTGGAAACAAAATTAATTAAATTAAAATAAATAATAATAAAATAAAAATAATCCTTATGCGCTCCTATGTCGAGTGTGATTCGACATCGGTTTTCATCTCAAAAGATATCATAACTAAATTACAAAATATAATAATAATAAAATTACAAAACGGGATATTTAATCAAATTTATTTCTTTCCTTTCTAAATATATTTAAAAAAAAATTGCCTTATTTTTTTTAGTTAAAGTAAATTTCAAATAAAATAATTAAAAGCATTGAAAGCTGCTGGAAACAAAATTAAATTATAATTCAAAGGGTTAATACAAAATTAAAACAAACAAAATATATCGCGTGGCAACGACATTTTTATTCGATTCCTTAAAATTTACGTGCAATTTTCTATTGCAGTAATTTGCATCGAGTGCTTAAAGTTGTAAACAAAATGCTGATCCCGAGCACGCCCTTTTCTCATCCCTTTTGCCGAACAGGGGGAGAGGAGAATTACCAGAGGCATTATTGTCCTTCCTTCCTTCCTTCTTGCATCTATCGCGTATGTTTTCACACACGTGACCCTATTTAAAGGGATAAAACGATTTACTAACGTTAACAAGCAAGCAAGAGCAAGCAAAATTTCTTTACACGTTTCTTCTTCAAATAAATAACAGATGAAAATAGAATGAAACGTTTGATAGGTTTTGAATTTTTTCTATCATTTCAAAGATTCAATTTACAAATAGGTAGGAGGAGAGGAAAATCATTTGAGATAAAACTTTAAAGGACAACGATCGCACAAATCAAGAATGAAGACATTTTAACCGTGCTAATTGTCTTCCCATGAAAACGAAGAATACCAGAGAGAGAAAGAGAGAGAGAAAAGAGAAGATTTGTGGATGCGAATTGATGCAAATAGAAAATGAGAGAGAGAGAGAGAGAGAAAGCAAGAGAGAAAGAGGGATAGTCGACTCGAGTGCAGATTAAATTTATCGATCGACCGTGGAACGTGAAACGAGAGGAGGAGGTGCCGGGAAAAGGTGACTCTAGGACGCAGACGTATTCTTCCCACTTTTTCTCTAATACTCTGAACTCTTCCAATCGGCGCGCGGTTAATAACCTTTTCGTGGTAGCGTTAAATCGTATGAAATAAATTTCGTCGATCGGTGTGTATGTGTGTTTGTGGTGAGTTTCTTCTTCTTCTTTTTCTTCTTCTTCTTCTACTTCTACTTTTCTCCTACGTTACAAATGTACGTTCAACTTTATTCGATAAATATGACACACTTTTGACGAGTTGAATAAAAAAAAAAAGAATAAACTTTCCTGATTATCAAATGATGAGATTAAGTGAATTCAACACACTTGACGAGTTGATTAAAAAAAAAAATAAACTTTTCTGATTATTAAAACGGATAAGAGATGATTAAGTGTATATATTACACTACACACTTGTCTCGTTCGCATTTTCAATATATCCTAACGAAGTTATTATTATACGAAAATAACGTTACAACATGTACACATTGAATTTCGCATTCACGGTTCCATTTGACGATTTTATTTTCTTGATTACATCTTATCTATTTTTTTTTCTTTTTCCATCTCACTAACTCTACTTACATTTTATTTAATCCTCGTTTTATTCGGTTATCTTCGGGGAGTTTTCTCTCTTTCTATACCTCAATCCATCATCGGTACTTTAATGCATTCGTATGCAAATCGTAGGTTGCATCGGTTCGTTTTTCCATTGACGAAGTTACCAGCAGAGAGAAGAAGAAGAAGAAGAAGAAAAAGAAGAAGAAGTAGAAGAAGAAGAAAATCGTTCTTAGCTATATCGGACAAGTTGTGACTTCGTTAAATGAATTTTGTGTCCCCGTTTTTCCTTTCGTTTTTTTTCGCGAACGAACGAGGAAACTCATAGATTCTAATCAAACCTCACGAACGAATCCTTTTGGAATAATTATGGTCCCCAGGTAATTCTCAATTTTAATACGTTAAACGGGTATTCTCGTTACCATTGATCATTCTTAAGTTATAATATACGAACGATGATTATATTACACTGCGATTTATAGTTCAATTGTATATGTACATAGATAATTCACGTATAGGATGTTAAAAATAAAACCGATAAAAATCAAATCGAATGGCCAATGACACCCAAAAAAAAACAACAACAACAACAAAAATCAAAGTCTTTCTTTCTGTTCTTTTTTTATTATCACCCAAAAAACGTATATATACGTTAGATAAGGTAAATTGGCTTGTCTATTATGCGAATAGAGATATAACCTAGCAACTTGCTGGAATTCATAAAGAAGAACACGTAGACAAGAACTCTCGGTTGACATTAATTGCAAATCACGGTGCGTAAGTAGTAGTAGTCACATATATACGGCCTCGAGCAAGAAAACCGCGCTTTCAACGTAAACAAAACATCATCGAGAAAGAAACAATGAAATTCTGAAGAACAAAGGACAGAGATCCGATCCGATGTGATGATCTTTGGTTTGACTATTATTTTCATATTTTTCTTGAAGTATTTTTAATATACGTTGACTAAAAGTAGGTAGTATATTCTTCTTGTGGATGTTTAATCGAAAAAAACACCCTCCTAGAAAGAACTAGTAGGATGCTCCGGAAACTTGAAAAACTCTTTTCCTTCTTTCCTCGTTTCTTGCTTACTTTCCTCTTAACTTTTTCCTCCTTCCCCTTCTTCTACTTCTTTCTCGCTTTAAAAACCTGTCCACTCGTTTTCCTTCGTCCATAAGCGTTCTTACGCATTCGATAGACCGTACCAAATTCGATGAAACTTTCAACCGACGACCCACCTTCCTCTCTCTTTCTCTCTCTTTCTTTTTATCGTCTGTTGCAAGCTCGACAAATCGAATCTTTCATGGAAATATCCTTTTCATAGGATTCATATAGTCCGAAAACTTTCATACTCAATATTTTTTGTTCCAAATCTTAAGATAATCGTAATGTATTTTATACGCAACATATTTTAATAACAATTATAATAATTTATCCATTGATAATGTTCATCTTCATAACGACGCACATCATATTTCTCGATATTATTCGAAATTCAACTCGCATATATGTTTTCTATTTTTCCTCCGACGAACTTAACGATGTGAGATTTTAACATAACTTCGTTGTTTCCAATGTTAAACCATAAATGTAGAATATAATCATAAATAAAATGTATCATTCTTTTTCACTAAACTTGTCTTCATCTTCATCTTCTTATTTTCCTTCTTCTTCTTCTTTCTTGATAAAGCATTTT